>NC_090934.1:1446200307-1446503337 GCF_040938575.1 Ambystoma mexicanum | reverse complement strand
TTGCCATGCTGAGATTAAGCCAGCAGTCTCCAAGGGAGAGTGATCAATACCTCCTATGTTATCTTCCCTTACACCTCTTCTCTACATAGTACCAGAACATGACTTCTGAGTGATTGTCTTTGGCCTATTAATGCACAGCCACCCAATCAGGCTTCTGCTCCAAATTAGATGCATTGAGCACATCTTAAAGGAATTATTCAGGCTTTTGCTCCAAAATAGATGAAATGAGCACATTTTAGGGGCATTATTCCACAACACAATTTATCCATCTGTAGGACGTCTAGTGTATCTCTACCAGATGCCAACTGCCAACTTGGTTATACAATTTAACTGCTGCCTTTATTTCTGCATGTCCCACTCTCGACACAACAAATTGAGACAGCATGCACCCACTCACAAAGGTTAACCCTCCTTTCTGCTCCCCCATTCCCTATTCCCAGGCTGCCGCCTAATCCCTCTGCCCGCTTAATCTCTCTCGCCAACCATAACCACTCCTAATCTGCTGCAAACCCAGGTATGGAAACCCCAGGTGTGGTGCAATACAGGTTATTTATCTGGGCATGCATCAGTGCTGGGAGACCACCATAGTCATAACTGTAGCAGTACAAATACATTTTATATTACATTAGATTATGTCAACACTGTCCCTGCAGCAGTTATGACATCCTTAATACCAAATGACTTTACTGTGCATCACCAAAGAACCATTTTTACTTTTTTGAATGGAAATTAGGCTAAAGCTAGATGCGAAATGTAGCATGTTTCACCAGATAAAAAATCGAAAAAAGGGCACTCGTAAGAGACATGCATGGCCGTTCTTGGTGGCTGACTCTTAAATTGGCCGTCAAGTCTTTAAGGCCGTTTAAGCCCAAGTAATAATTAAAAAAGTAACGCAATTGGTATTCATTTTTGGACCCTTTCTCTTATTATCAACAATGTGAATATGTGTATTAAGTGAGTGTAGTATTCATTTTTATCCATTTAAAGCCATGGACGTCATTTCACCAAAATGCCAGGGGTAGCGGAAGTGACATCACACAACATTGGGCCTCTGATGACATCACAGGAAGTGATGACATTTGACCTTACCCTGAAGTGACATCACGGGAAGCGATGGAAAATGACCTTTCACCTCTTGACAAAACAGGAAGAGGCATCACATTGCACTCTTCTAAGTAGACTAAGTAAAATATGATTAGGATATCACTGTAAAGTGATATTCATGTCATACAAGAATGGATCACAGTATGTATCGTTAATATCACCCAACCTGTGTTGGTACTCATTCATCAACCTTAGCAGGATGAAAGGCTGAGTAGACCTTTCCGCAAGTCGAACCTGCAACCTGCAGATCACATACGCATTGCAGCAGGGAGCGCTCAACCCATTGAGCTATCTTACAGTCTGCAGCTATCAGAAATCAAGCCACTTTTTTAAGGGTAGCAAGGGAGACCACAGGGGCAGCAAGGGAGGCTTCAGGGGTCGCAGATGACACTTAAATGACGTCCCTGCTTAAAGGATTTCAAACACAGTGCTGTCACTATGGTGGATTTTGGTGATGGATTGGACAATTCAGAACTGGACCTTGCATCAGCACCATGTGTTATCTAAATCTGCAACAGTGGGAAGTTATTACAGAACAATGACGATAGGGGAAATGGTATGTCCCGCAGCAGTGGGCTCTATTGTGTGGTAGGTGACTGAGACCCACGTTAGTGGTTCCGAGCCAAAGAAGAGGGCCTGTAGTCAGGGTGAAGTCGACCCACCACAGAAGATAGCGCAAGGATAAGGACTCCAATGGTATTAGGACTTCTGCAGGGCAGAAAGTGCAGCACTATCCGGGCTTGCCCATTTCTTCGCGACCTGTGCCCAGTATGAACAAATCACAAACGGAAGCTCGGAATGCAGTCCACACAGGTGGTTAGAGCTTGCAATCCAAGTTTGCTGATTGGCTGGAGAACTGGAAGCTGTGTGAAGAACAAAGGAGAAGCATAGCAGCAGGCCTCTACTGTTATTAGTGCCTGCATATGACACTTTCAAGTTTTCAAAAGAATATGAAATAATGCCATATTATCAGAAAAGCAGCATTCTTGATAAATGCATCGTGGATTTGCAAAGCTAGAGGCCAAACAGTCTGTAGCGTTAATAGTCGACAGTGGAATGAGCAGACTTGATCTGACAGGCAGTGGTTATCTGCTGATGTTTCTACGGTAAGAACAAGGGGGACACAATGTGAGAAACTGACCGTAAATGACTAGAACAGCAACTCGCCTATTTTTTTTAAAAAAATATTGCAATCTGAAATAATCTTTGCGTAATTAAACATCTTGCTAATTGCTATAGAAATGGGTCTGCAAATCGCGGATATGCCTGCCAGTTTGACGATTGCTCTGCCAACGCTCCTTTATTGAACTGTAGATCATTGGCCATTAAGTCGTTCATCTCTGATATGGGTATAATTCTGCCCGCCCCCCCATGCACCCTTGCCCGTGAGTGTAGTTTTAACATTGCAACAGGTAATGTTTTAATACAGGAAACGTTCAAGTGTGTGCCAGAAATAGTACCTCCTCATTTCCCCATTTCCCTATTGCAGGTCTTGACACGAATGTGCTTTCTCCATCTGCAACATGGAACCCTAATTGGGAAATGATTGCATCCATGTCCTCAATATGCAGCCATTCAGTGGGACATGAGGCAAGGAAAATTGGATCTAAATGGTATTATTTTACTTAAAAATATTTTTTTCGGAGCAGAATCATTCTGCAACCATAGTAAAATTGCACTTTAATGATAGTATATAATGTTCCACTGGGTTTACAAGTGAAAACATGTGCTGCCAGTAGGCCAGTATAATTTAGAAAGGAAAGTAAAAAAGATACACGTGAAATAAAGCACTATCCATGGTTGGGCACAGAGTTTTCTTGCCGAAGTTGAGTTCCCAGACTACCATGAGAAGACGAAGATGTTGGCGATTTGGAAGTGCCCCATATCTATGACAGCAACAGCCCCAGTGTGGTTCTCTGCCAGTTTGGAAGTTTCCAATGTCGGTGCTAGATTTGACGGATCAGAGACTGAGGCAGGGCTGAGATTTTGGGATGTAGTTGCTAGAAACACAGGGGTCCCTTATAAGTCAACAATAGGTGACGTATGATGCAGCTCTCCGAAGGGCAAGTCTCAGACAAAGAGATCACTTGAACAGCCATGGATTGCTAGATGCCGCCTTGCCTGATATGCCAGGTGTGAGGGAAGGATATGCCTTCAAGTGCGTGATCTGCACCAAAGGGAAAGTCAGGTGTGAGGGCAGGATACGCCTTCCAAGTGCGTGATCTGCATCTAAGGGAAAGTCCGGTGTGAGGGCAGGATTCGCCTTCCAAGTGCGTGATCTGCACCAAAGGAAAAGTCAGGTGTGAGGGTAGGATACGCCTTCCAAGTGCGTGATCTGCACCAAAGGGAAAGTCAGGTGTGAGGGAAGGATACGCCTTCCAAGTGCATGATCTGCATCTAAGGGAAAGTCAGGTGTGAGGGAAGGATACGCCTTCCAAGTGCACGATCTGCATCTAAGGGAAAGTCAGGTTTGAGGGAAGGAATCGCCTTCCAAGTGCACGATCTGCATCTAAGGGAAAGTCAGGTGTGAGGGAAGGATACGCCTTCCAAGTGCACGATCTGCATCTAAGGGAAAGTCAGGTGTGAGGGAAGGATACGCCTTCCAAGTGCACGATCTGCATCTAAGGGTAAGTCTGGTGTGAGGGAAGGATACGCCTTCCAAGTGCATGATCTGCATCTAAGGGTAAGTCAGGTGTGAGGGAAGGATACGCCTTCCAAGTGCACGATCTGCATCTAAGGGAAAGTCAGGTGTGAGGGAAGGATACGCCTTCCAAGTGCACGATCTGCATCTAAGGGAAAGTCAGGTGAGGGAAGGATACGCCTTCCAAGTGCACGATCTGCATCTAAGGGAAAGTCAGGTTTGAGGGAAGGATACGCCTTCCAAGTGCACGATCTGCATCTAAGGGAAAGTCCGGTGTGAGGGCAGGATACGCCTTCCAAGTGCACGATCTGCATCTAAGGCAAAGTCAGGTGTGAGGGAAGGATACGCCTTGCAAGTGCACGATCTGCATCTAAGGGAAAGTCCGGTGTGAGGGCAGGATACGCCTTCCAAGTGCACGATCTGCATCTAAGGGAAAGTCCGGTGTGAGGGCAGGATACGCCTTCCAAGTGCACGATCTGCATCTAAGGGAAAGTCAGGTGTGAGGGCAGGATACGCCTTCCAAGTTCACGATCTGCCTCTAAGGGAAAGTCAGGTGTGAGGGCAGGATACGCTTTCCAAGTGCACGATCTGCAACTAAGGGAAAGTCAGGTGTGAGGGCAGGATACGCCTTCCAAGTGCACGATCTGCAACTATGGGAAAGTCAGGTGTGAGGGAAGGATACGCCTTCCAAGTGCACGATCTGCATCTAAGGGAAAGTCAGATGTGAGGGAAGGATACGCCTTCCAAGTGCATGACCTGCATCTAAGGGTAAGTCAGGTGTGA
The DNA here is from genome assembly GCF_040938575.1 of Ambystoma mexicanum. NCBI lineage: Eukaryota > Metazoa > Chordata > Amphibia > Caudata > Ambystomatidae > Ambystoma > Ambystoma mexicanum. The sequence goes on along the minus strand of NC_090934.1, from coordinate 1,446,498,809 downwards.
GGGAAAGATACTGTTATGCTCACCTGATTCCCACGGGGGCGTCGATCTGGACTGGCCCGCTGTTGCTTCCACCAGAGTAACACGTAGAGCCGAGATGACAGACTGGACAGACCCACTTAGCTTCGTTTGTTGGAGAAGGGGAATTAACCTCCCGTAATCTGAGCGTTAACCCGCCTTCCCACTCCCCTTGTCTGCCCACAGAACACTCCTGAAGTCCCCTCTTAATCTCACCTGATGATTTGGAAAGATGAGCTCTCCATCCTGCGTCGAGCGCAGGGGCGCGTAGACGACCAGTTACTTCACTGGCGTGGAGGAATCGGCGTGTTCCAGTATTGACTCTAAAATCCAATCGTTCGTAAGAGTTCAAAAGTCTGATCTTCACTCTACCAGATTCCTTGCAGGTTGCAGATTTAAACCACTAGAAGAGTTCCAAGTGGCAATTGGTAAGATCCTGGTAAGTCTATTGTGGTTCTCCCCTTTGGGGCCGGGGTACAGCGATGATGCAGAATTAACTGCGCCGACCCGAAATGAGATGAGTACCCCCCTTTGGTAAATCAGGTAAGTCTTTGGGGTTAGGTTGTATTGTCCTTGTTTTTCCCCTTAGGGGCCGGGGTGCAGCGGTGATGCAGAATTGACTGCGCCGACCCGAGATGAGGTGAGTACCCCCCTGTGGTAATCAGGTAAGTCTTTGGGGGTAGGTTGTATTGTCCTTGTTTTCCCCTTAGGGGCTGGGGTGCGGCGGTGATGCAGGATTGACTGCGCCGACCCGAGATGAGGTGAGTACCCCCCTGTGGTAATCAGATAAGTCTTTGGGGGTGGTTTGTATTGCTCTTGCTCACCTATTTGTTCTTGTCTCCCCCAGGTGTTGAAGAATGGCCTGGAGATGCTGGGTTCGCGATGGAGTAAAGGAATGCAGCCCCGGATGGTGAGTTCAGCGCAGCGCTGCGAGGTGCATGGCAACGCACCTGTAAAGGCTTCACTCTTCCAGATTGACGATGTGCTGGATCAAGGATTCAGGTAAGGGTTTTGTTCTGATCTCTTCTCCTTCTCCTTTTCTTGTTCCAGGTGTTCCAGGGCTGAAGCGGGCGTGGCTGAAGACTGGAGCTACTGAAGGCACAGTGAGCGTTACGCTGCAGCACGCAGAATAACACGAAGCACGTGTGGCTGTCCGGGTGTGGCTTAAATAGCCTTGGAAGAAGTTCCAGGTAAGTATTCTTCCACAGCCCCACCCGAGAGGAAAGGAGTCCCTGAGGTAAAATAGTCCCTTTAAGCCTCATTTGGCTTGTGGCTTCGTGCAGCATGGTCTGCATCAGGTAGGTATGCAGCATGGTCTGCATCAGGTAAGTTTTTCTGTAATGAGTCTGGCGCCCATGGCTTATTTCTTATGAGCCTGGCGCCATAGTCGCCAGGACTGTAGCCAAATAGCCCCTAAATGGGGTTTTTGGGCATGCTTCAAGTGGCATGATGCCTGCTTCTGGGGTTGCTGGGCCTGGTCTGGCTTTCCGGGGGCAGGCATCGTGACAGCTCTCCCCCTCAAGGCCCCTCCTAAAGCTGTTCTCCCTCTCGGCCTAGGTTTGTCTGGAAATTCTAAGTGGAACCTTTTCACTAATTGAGGTGCATGCACATGGTCACTAGGCTCCCAAGATCTTTCTTGTGGACCATAACCTTTCCAATCAATGAGATAGAAGAGTTTTGATCTCACCCTTTTAGAGTCCAAGATATTCTTGACTTCGAATTCGGGTTCTCCGTCTATGAGGATAGGTTCAGGTGGGGTGGTTAGCCTAGTTCCTGGTTGCAAAGGCTTCAAAAGAGACACGTGAAAAACAGGATGAACACGCATATGACCAGGCAGGTCCAACTTGACGGCCACTGGGTTAATTATAGCCTTAATAGAATAAGGTCCCAAATACCTGGGGTTAAAAGTCCGTGTTCCCTTGAGTGGTAAGTACTTGGTGGCTAACCATACTTGGTCCCCTACTTGGTATTGCGGTGCTTCACTCCTGTGTTGATCAGCATCCTTCTTGTATTTATCCTTAGCCTTTTGTAAATGTACAGTCGCCTCTTTAAAGGCTTGTGTGATAACAGTGTGGAGATGGTCCACCGCGGGCATCTCTAAATGCTGGGGAGAATCTAAATCTGAGGTTTGAGGATGGTGACCATATATGGTAAAAAAAAGGGCTTTGTTTAGTTCCTGAGTTTACAGAATTATTGTATGCATACTCGGCGATCCAAAGAATGTCTTTCCAATCCCCCTCAGATTGATGTAGCATACAACGTAGGTATTGCTCAAGAGTCTGTTTGGTTCTCTCTGTTTGACCGTCGGTCTGGGGATGGTGGCTGGTTGAAAGCCTAACATCAATTTGTGCCAGCTGGAAGCACTTCCTCCAAAAATGTGAAATAAATTGACTTCCCTGGTCCGAAATTAACACGGAAGAGAAGCCATGTAGGCGGACAACATTTTCAAGGAACTCCTTGGCCAGGATTGAAGCTGAAGGTATTCCTTTTAAAGGAATGAAATGGGCCATTTTAGAAAAAAGATCTACAATAACTAGAATGGTGTTATAACCGTTGTATGGGGTAAATCCGTGATAAAGTCTAATGACAAGGTATGCCAAGGAGTAGGTGGTATGTCTAATGGTTGTAATAATCCAGCGGGTTTTTTCTTTTCCCCTTTATTTTGAGTACAAATGCCACAAGACATGACAAACAACTTGACATATTTTCGCCAGGTGGGCCACCAAAACTGTTTCTTGATTTTGGCTTCAGTTTTTGCAATGCCAGGATGCCCTTCCATCAAGGTGTCGTGGTAATGAGAAATGACAAGTTTCTGTAGTTCCTCTAGTGGCAGAAATAGCCGGCCTTGGTAATAAGGTAGATTGTTGGTGACAGAATACTCTGGACCTTTCCTTGCCCAGCCCTGTAAGGCATCGGAATCAAAGAGTTGATGGACCCTTTCTTGACTGTCCTCCAGAGAGTGTATGGATGTCAGACCAAGGATCCTCTGTTCGGGAATTATGGGTACAGGTTCTAAAGCTCTTTCTGTTTCTCCCATTCCAATTCGGGACAGGGCGTCAGCTTTTCCATTTTTACAACCTGCTCGATAGGTTATTGCAAAATCAAACTCGGCGAAGAACAATGCCCAACGGAGTTGGCGTGAAGATTGGGCCTTGGCTACCTTTAGGTATTGTAAGTTGCAGTGATCAGTGATGACCGTAATGGTATGTCTGGGGCACAGCAGATAGTGCCGCCAAGCCTTGAAGGCGGACTTGATGGCCAACAGCTCCTTGTCGGTTATGGCATAATTTAATTCAGGAGCCGAAAACTTTCTTGACCAAAACGCCACTGGGTGCAGCCGGTTAGTTTCGGGATCCTTTTGGGAGAGCACTGCTCCCATAGCTGAACTGGATGCATCTGTTTCCACTATGTAGGGAAGCTCTGGGCGCGGGTGTCATAATACAGGAGCGGACGTGAATTTCTTTTTTAACTCTTGTAAGGCGTTCTCGGCTTCTTCTGTCCATGCAAAGCGTTTATTCTTTCGCAATAGTGTTGTAATGGGATGTACAATGTGTGAGAAGTCCGGGATAAACCTGCGGTAGAAATTGGCAAAGCCGAGCATGCTTTGAACTCCTTTGACTGAGCTTGGCGAAGGCCAATTAAGAATTGTGTCCACCTTACATGTATCCATCCGGATTCCTTTCGGGGTCAGAATAAATCCAAGGAACTCTACTTCCGTAGTGTGAAAGATGCACTTTTCCAGTTTAGCATATAACTTATACTGGCGTAACTTCTCTAAGACTGCTCGGACGTGCTTTACATGATCGGATTCTGATAGGGAGTATACTAAGATATCGTTGATGTAAACAACTACACAAACATCGATGAGCTCTCGGAAGACACCGTTCATGAAGAACTGGAAGGCTGCTGGTGCGTTACACAGTCCGAAAGGCATCACCTGGTACTCAAATAATCTGTACTTGGTGCGAAAAGCAGTCTTCCATTCGTCACCCTCTTTGACGCGTACCAGATGATATGCCCCCCGAAGGTCTAGTTTTGTGTATATACAAGCGTTCTTTACCTGGTCTAGTAGTTCAGGGATCAAAGGCAATGGGTATCGATTCTTGATAGTTATCTGATTCAGCGCGCGGTAGTCAATGCATGTTCTAAGGTCGCCTTCCTTTTTAGGCACGAAGAACAAAGCGGAAGATGCAGGGGACTTGGACGGGCGGATGAAGCCATTAGCAAGATACTGGTCTAGGTACTGGCGCAAGTGGAGATTTTCAGGTTCCGTGAGGGCATAGATTCTGCTGCAAGGTGGTTGTGCTCCTGGTATGAGATCTATTTGACAATCATACGATCTGTGCGGTGGTAAGGTGTTTGCCTGCTCCTTTTGAAAGACATCCTGAAAGTCTTGGTAATTAGCAGGTAATTGTATGGCAGCTGGGATTATTGGGGCCAGTACTGAATTTAAAGTTCTCTTTGGGTAACAGGTGTTAGCACATTCTGGGAAGGTTCATCTCTTCTCTCGCCAATCAATACAGGGATTGTGTTTTTCCAACCAAGGGATTCCCAGTATCAGTTGAAACTGTGGAGCCTTGATTAAATCAAACACCATAACCTCTCTGTGTCCATCCTGACCCAGCAATGTCATCTCTGCAGTGGAATGAGTTACGGGCCCGGAGGCAATTTCAGTTCCATCAACAGTGGTGACAACATCGGCAGTGGTCTTTCGGGTGAGAGATAGATTCATCCTGGAAGCCAATTCCCAGTCCAAATAGTTTCCTATGGCTCCACTATCTACGTACGCCTTTACCGCGTGCATGCGTGATGGCTGCTCTGGATCTATAAGGACCATGGGTATGGTGAAATGCGAGGTCAGAGTGTCCTTCTTTAAGCTCGGCAAGCTGACCTCTATGCTTGCCAGGCGTGGTCGTTTCCCGAGTCAGGTTTCAAGTGGTTTTCGTCTGCTGCTCCTATAGTTTTCTTGGGTGGTTTTACAGGGCAGTTCCGAAGAAAATGACCAGTAGCCCCGCAATATAGACATAATTGCTGTTGCCGTCTTCTTTCTCTTTCCTTTTGGGTTAAGCGTCCTCTAACCCCCCCAATTTGCATGGGTTCTGAGGCATCTACCCCCCTTAGAGCTTACGTAGGTTTTAACCAAGACCCTGTTTTCAAACTTGGTTCGATCAGCCTTTCTGGTTTGAAGTCTGTGATCTAACTGGACCACAAAATCTATATATTCAGCACAGTCTAGAGGCGGGTTCACGACTTGGGCTAAAACATCCTTGAGTTCTCCCCGAAGCCCTTGATGGAATAATGTAATTCGCTTGGCTTCAGGCCATTCGGTTTCCACAACTAATCTATTGAAAGTTGCAATGTAAGATAAAAGATCCTGATTACCTTACCGTAAGGATCAAAGTTCGTTATCCAAAGCCTGTCCTTGGGAATGTCGGGCGAACAGTCTTTCCATGCTTGTTCGAAAACCTTGGAAATCTCGAAGAATCGGGTCATCCTGATTTACTAGCGGAATGGAACAGTCCGCTGCACTGCCACTGAGATATGACAGTACAAAAGCTACCTTGGCTTGATCGTTTGGGAAAGCTCCAGGTCTACATAAAAAGTGTAAGCGACATTGATTCATGAATATAGCAAACCTTTTTGGGTCTCCGGCAAAGCGATCAGGCGGAGCCAAGGGAACGGCTCCAGGAAGGTTTATCTGCACCGGGTTACTCGGTGGCACCGGAGCTGGGCTGGCCCCGAGTCCAGGTAGAGGTGTTTGTCCAGCCTGGCTTTGTAATAGCTGTCTGGCCAAATCATCTGTTCGTTCTTTTGATACTATCAATTCCCTCCTGAGGGCATTGGTTTCCTGGCGGGCGGAATGCACTTCGGCCCTTAGTTCCCCTAATAATTGGGCCAACTGATCAGTTTCCGAGGTCTCCATGACGCCCAGGTGGGTATTTGTGGGTAGGCTTCGCGTTCTGTTACGCTCACCTGATTCCCACGGGGGCGTCGATCTGGACTGGCCCGCTGTTGCTTCCACCAGAGTAACACGTAGAGCCGAGATGACAGACTAGACAGACCCACTTAGCTTCGTTTGTTGGACTCGTACGAATATCTTTCTGCAATGGAGAAGGGGAATTAACCTTCCGTAATCTGAGCGTTAACCCGCCTTCCCACTCCCCTTGTCTGCCAACAGAACACTCCTGAAGTCCCCTCTTAATCTCACCTGATGATTTGAAAAGATGAGCTCTCCAGCCTGTGTCGAGCGCAGGGGCGCGTAGACGACCAGTTACTTCACTGGTGTGGAGGAATCGGCGAGTTCCAGTATTGACTCTAAAGTCCAATCGTTCGTAAGAGTTCAAAAGTCTAATCTTCACTCTACCAGATTCCTTGCAGGTTGCAGATTTAAACCACTAGAAGAGTTCCAAGTGGCAATTGGTAAGATCCTGGTAAGTCTATTGTGGTTCTCCCCTTTGGGGCCGGTGTACAGCGATGATGCAAAATTAACTGCGCCGACCCGAAATGAGATGAGTACCTCCCTGTGGTAAATCAGGTAAGTCTTTGGGGTTAGGTTGTATTGTCCTTGTTTTTCCTCTTAGGGGCCGGGGTGCGGCGGTGATGCAGAATTGACTGCGCCGACCCGAGATGAGGTGAGTACCCCCCTGTGGTAATCAGGTAAGTCTTTGGGGGTAGGTTGTATTGTCCTTGTTTTCCCCTTAGGGGCCGGGGTGCTGTGGTGTTGCAGGATTGACTGCGCCGACCCGAGATGAGGTGAGTACCCCCCTGTGGTAATCAGGTAAGTCTTTGGGAGTGGTTTGTATTGCCCTTGCTCACCTATTTGTTCTTGTCTCCCCCAGGTGTTGAAGAATGGCCTGGAGATGCTGGGTTCGCGATGGAGTAAAGGAATGCAGCCCCGGATGGTGAGTTCAGCGCGGCGCTGCGAGGTGCGTGGCAACGCACCTGTAAAGGCTTCACTCTTCCAGATCGACGATGTGCTGGATCAAGGATTCAGGTAAGGGTTTTGTTCTGATCTCTTCTCCTTCTCCTTTTCTTGTTCCAGGTGTTCCAGGGCTGAAGCGGGCGTGGCTGAAGACTGGAGCTGCTGAAGACACGGTTAGCGTTACGCTGCAGCACACAGAATAACGCGAAGCACATGTGGCTGTCCGGGTGTGGCTTAAATAGCCTTGGAAGAAGTTCCAGGTACGTATTCTTCCACAGCCCCACCCGAGAGGAAAGGAGTCCCTGAGGTAAAATAGTCCCTCTAAGCCTCATTTGGCTTGTGGCTTCGTGCAGCATGGTCTGCATCAGGTAGGTATGCAGCATGGTCTGCATCAGGTAAGTTTTTCTGTAATGAGCCTGGCGCCCATGGCGCCAGGACTGACTTTATTCTTATGAGCCTGGCGCCATAGGCACCAGGACTGTAGCCAAATAGCCCCTAACTGGGGTTTTTGGGCATGCTTCAAGTGGCATGATGCCTGCTTCCGGGGTTGCTGGTCTGACTTTCCGGGGGCAGGCATCGTGACAGATACGCCTTCCAAGTGCACGACCTGCATCTAAGGGAAAGTCAGGTGTAAAGGAAGGATACGCCTACCAAGTGCACGATCTGCATCTAAGGGAAAGTCAGGTGTGAAGGCAGGATACGCCTTCCAAGTGCACGATCTGCATCTAAGGGAAAGTCAGATGTGAGGGAAGGATACGCCTTCCAAGTGCACGACCTGCATCTAAGGGAAAGTCAGGTGTAAAGGAAGGATACGCCTACCAAGTGCACGATCTGCATCTAAAGGAAAGTCAGGTGTGAGGGAAGGATGCGCCTTCCAAGTGCACGATCTGCATCTAAGGGAAAGTCAGGTGTGAGGGAAGGATACGCCTTCCAAGTGCACGATCTGCATCTAAGGGAAAGTCAGGTGTGAAGGCAGGATACGCCTTCCAAGTGCACGATCTGCATCTAAGGGTAAGTCAGGTGTGAGGGAATGATATGCCTTCCAAGTGCACGATCTGCATGTAAGGGAAAGTCAGGTGTGAAGGCAGGATACGCCTTCCAAGTGCACGATCTGCATCTAAGGGTAAGTCAGGTATGAGGGAAGGATACGCCTTCCAAGTGCACGATCTGCATCTAAGGGAAAGTCAGGTGTGAGAGAATGATACGCCCTCCAAGTGCACGATCTGCATCTAAGGGAAAGTCAGGTGTGAAGGCAGGATATGCCTTCATAGAGTGTTGCTGTGTTGGACATTGTTGTGAGATTATTTTTTTTTCCTTTCACTTGCCCTCCTTCTCGGATCACAAAATTGTCCCTCTTACATGGTGAACAGGATTATTTATTATTTCACCTTATGGTGCAATGTATATTCTTATTATGTTCCAGCAATTGGTCAGTGCTTAGAGGGCAAACCAACACAGGTCGATTAGCTTGCCATCATAATGGATGGAAATCAAATTCCCACATTCATCTGTCTTAGACTTTCACGCTCATTTTCTCATGCAGACCAACGTCAATATGTTCCTGCTGGCTCTCATGAGATAGCCCTGAAGTGAAACGGAATCTGGAATTATTTTTAATTACCTAAAATACATGTGTCTATTTTATAGAGCTCTGATCTGTCATTAACAGTACTGTCATATGTAGATGTAATATGAACTGAACATCTATACATTTTGATTACACACAGCAGAACTAGATAAATAGGGAGGGTCATACTCATTTGCGATTGTTCCCTCATATTTGAAATGTGCTGCATGATTGTGTGATGCAGTGTTATGTTATGTTACGTTACTTTGCATTTATATAGCGCCTTTTGTACCGTTGGTAGGCTGATTACCTGTTCATGGAGAGTGCCTCAGCTCTTCAAGCCATAGTGATGAGAGTCAAACACTTTATAAATGTCACATACCAGTTCATCTTTCCCCTCTAGCTCCTCAATGGGCCTCATTCATGTGGCATTCTTGAAACAGACCCCTTTGGTGTTTTGATAGTGTTTAATGAAATTCTGGCCTCCAGGTGTATCAACTGCTCAAATCCCCATTTCTCCAGCTGCTTAAAAAGTGCCTAGTTTGAGAGTCCATTTCGGAGAAGATTTATGTGTGCTTTAAAGTGTTTGTAAAAGATTTCTAAGCATGTCTCTTTCCCAAAAGCGAATTTCTTCTGACGCTGTTAACGTCCATAGTATGCGAGTCTATTTTTGACCAAATTAATTCGTGTTTGTCAGATTTTAATGTAATACTACCTGTGTTTTAAAGGGTTTGCAAGAGGACCACCTTCCCTGATCACAATTGCTCTTGCAGTTGAGTCCATTTGGAGCAAATTCCTTTAAGTTTCCATCACACTTTTTAAACTTTGTGCCAGAAGACTGCCCTGCTCTCCAAGTTCCATAGTACATTGAAATGTTGCTTGGGGTACTTATAATGTGCCTATACACAATGTGTTTCGATGCACAACAAGACAAGAGGGTGGGGGAACAAAGAGGAAAAAACAAGAACGATCATACTACACCTTGTGACATTCAGATCGTGCAAGTGCTGTAAGAGGAGTGCGGTTGGAGGGGAGGAGCGGTGCCGGTCCGGGAGGAAAGGTACAAGAGAAAAACAAGTGCCACGGGAGGCCCAGTGGACAGAGCCAAGGGAAAAGAGAGAGTGCAGGGGAAGGAAGTCCAAGAGCAAATGTGAGGTACAGGGCTGAAAGGGCTACAGCGATTCATGCCCAGCCAGCCTAGTGAAGGGGGAGGGTGCGGTCAGGGGAGTCAGGGTACAGGGCTAGACTGGATTAGGGGGGCCTGATGCCCTTTAAGACTTTGAAGGAACCAGACAGCCAGTCAGGAGGCAGACAGATACATTAGCAGGGAGGGGGAGAGGGAACGACGAAGAGAAAGGGAAGGTCTTGAGAAGCTTCTGGAGCCTAAGAAAATTCGGCTTACATCTGAGAGGGGCAGACAAGCCATTCAGGAGGGAGGCAGCTGCGGACAAGAGAGATATACCTCCCACTCTTTGCTTGGAAAAGCATCGGATCTACAGAGAGTTAGAGCCAGATGACCAAAAGGTTCTAGCAGGGAGGTATTTAGGGAGAGATAGTTGGCTGTAGAGGTGTACTAAGGCCCCAGAGAGCCTTGTGGATGATGCAGAGGGTCTTAAACTTGGTCCTTGCAGCAAACGGGAGTCAGTGAAGAGATTTTAGGGTTGGAGAGATACTGTCCCTGGGCTTGAGGCCAAGGATAAATCTTGCAGTCCTATTCTGGATTAGTTGAAGGGGGCGAAAGGAGGAGTTAAGCAGATTGAAGAGAGGCTGTTGCATTAGTCCAGCCTTGAGAGTGCAAGATCTCTGGAGACATTGAGTTTATTGGGAAGGGGAGAAAAAGGAGAGTGCTTCTGAGGAGGTGCAGTTGAAAGTGGTCCTTCTTGGAAAGGTCTGTGATGTGAGGAAAGAAGGAGAGCGAGGAGTCGAAGATGACACCAATTTTTTTTCCTCACAGGATGGTGAGGGGAGGGTGCCCATGGAGTGCGGCCAGAGTTTGTGAGAGAAAGAGGGAGCCGGGCTCCCAATGAGAAAGATCTCTGTCTTACTGGCATTAAGGCAGAGATTGTTAGCAGTGGACCATGCCTGAATATCAGACAGGGATTCAGGAATGCGAGAGGAAGAGGAGGAGGCAGAGGAGGGAAGCTTGAAGGAGAGCTGCGTGTCATCCGCATAATACTGGAAGTTTGGAGAGAAGGTGGAGATCAAGTGGGCTAGAGGGCAAGGTAGATGTTGAAAAGCCAAGGCAAGAGGATAGAGCCCTGTGGGACTCCACAGGTGAAGAGTGAGTCGGTGGAGAGAAAAGGTGCCCAGTTGAACCTGGGAATGTCAGAGAGGAAGGATGTCAACTAGTCCCAAGCCAGGTCTGTAATGCCAAGGGTATCAAAGAGTCATTTTTCTCAGGGTGGCATCAAAGGCAGAGGAAATGTCAAGAAGGGTGAGGATGGAGGGAGAGATGGAATCGAGATTAGAGAGCAAGACTTCACAGGTGTTTAAGAGAGCAGTTTCCGTGCCTCTGGCAGCTTTGAAGCACGACTGGTGGTCGTGGAGACAGCCAACAGATTCAGTGTGATGGATAAGCTGGGAGATGGCCAGCTTCACAAGAGTTTGCCCAAGAAGGGTGTAATGGAGATAGGGCAAGAGTTTCCTGGACAGGAACGGTCGGCAAAGAGGATTTTTGAGGCAAGGGTGCTCAAGGGAGTGCTTGGTGAGTCGGAAGGATCCAGTGGCAAAGGAGTGATTTCAAAAATTGGACAAGGCAGGAGCAAGGGAGATAATGTTGTCCTTGATAGTTCTGGAGGAGCAGGAGTGCAAATGTTTGGATGAGACGGTGATAGACCAGACTTGCATAGAGTTTCCTTCCTAATGATTCAATTGAATACATCAAAAATCCTCTTGGTCTCTCCCTTTTTTTTGCCGCATGGATTTTGGGACCGCCAATCACCTTGTACATATTCTTTCTTCATGCCCTGTCACACACTTACAATTTGTTTGGTTCTGGTCAGTGCTGTACAAAGAGCACTAACTTAACTGAGTTAATTCTTCTGCCTGACACATGTTAACCTAACTAGGGAACTGCAGCTCAGGGAAATGGCTGGACATCAGTGATATATGTATATATATTCAATAAAAATCTTTGTTAAAAGGTCGTTATGCTTAAGTTGGACTAATAAAAACCTATGAAATTCAATGAAAAAACTTTGTTAAAAGGACGTTATAGTTACAAGTAAAATCGAAAAACCCCTGAAATTCGCCAGTTATGGTAAGCTAAGCAACCATAACTCGCGCCACCACCGTGCACTGCTAAGACTAACACCCAGGACATCAAAGATGACATCACAAATATCATTGATGACATCACTGATTCATTGCGGACCTTCCGGACAGTGCCACATGACCATATGCTGGCGCACGGCAGGATGACGTGTCCGAGAACCCGTCCCCACTGCACGATAAGATCCGTCTTTCACGGACAGTTTGGTACTGCATTTTCTACTGATCTAGGAACTTTCAACTTCAAAATTTCCCTAGCACACCCCCTACACTTTTCCGTACTCATCATCCATTACAAATCTAGTACACAGTACATACTTGGAAGAAATTTATCAAAACTGCCATATATCTTAAAAATGGCATCAGTTATTGCAATCCCTCCTCCCCAAGAGACACCACCACCACCAGCTGTATGACCTTCACAACAAAAATAGCGCAGTACGATCAAAGACAATGAAGAGGACCAAGAAGATGAGGCAGAGGAAGTGCTTACTTCTAGCACCAAGATCGAATCATGGGTGTGCCAGTTCTTTGCTACTGTTGGGAGTGTACCGAAGGCTAAAGCTACCAAAGTGAAATGCACTGAGTGCAATTCTTTACTCAGTCACAGACTACCTGGACAGTACTCCTACGGAACCACCTCCATGCACCGCCACACCAAATCCAATGACCGCAATGCTCTCAGAAAGGTTATTCCTTTCTCAGCAAGTAGTAAGATGTCTTCCTCCACCTCATCTTCCTCAACAAATACTGTAACTACACAGCCTGATGTCTATGGGCATTGGTCCGATATAAATAAATAAATAAGGAGGGCTACGGACCATTAGTGTCCATTGCAGCCCCGAAAATGGCGGATAAAGGCCATTAGCACCCCTGGTTCCCAAAGTGGGAACACAGGGTGCTAAAACATAGATTTTTCTTCCTATAGCGGGACGCCTGTGGTGTCCCGCTGTAAGTAAGGAAGGATTATTCTTCCTACAGTGGGACGCCTGCGGTGTCCCGCTGTAGGAAGGAAAATCCTTTTCCAAGACTGCCAACATGGAAAGAGAAGGCGTGGCTCCATACACAGCCCCTCTTCCCTTTCAATGGCAGCCCGCAAAACCCTATGAAAATATTACCACAAGCACTTTTTTTCCCTTTCAAACCTATCCTACCTTTGAATAACTTTACCACATAGCCGGTCCCAGGTAGACATAGCCACTTTAACACCAATTTTCGTCCATAGCGGTCATGGCCAGTAGGCAGATTGTCCGTGTCATAACATTATGCCATGACCCAGACAATCTGGCTACTGCCCACGGATACAGGCTATACCTCAGTCACCAAAGGTATATGACTATTTTTTGTACCTACATTATTACACTTGTCAAAAAATAAAACACTGGCACATTTGCAAAACCATGCTTTCATGTACTTGCCAATGCTCCTCACGAGTTTGCTCGAAATCGCCCATGTTTTATTTTTTTAAAAGTGTCAAAATGTATGTACATACAATAGTCATATAACTTAGCCCCCACTTGACAAAATCCATTCAGTCTTTATACAAACATTGAAGGTTTGGTCTATAATCTTTCTCCAAATTTTTGTCCACATTCGTCAAATAGCAACAAAGTTATAAGCCATCAAAAAATGTTGAGACCCCGCCCTCTAATTTCGCACCCTCTCGAGAAAATCCCACCAAACTTTAGAAAACCATTTATATCTAGATCCAAAATCATTTTGCCAAATGTTGTGCAGATTCGACAAATGACACCACATTTATATCTCATTTACAATATTTTGGGACCCCCACACTAATTTTGCCTCCTCTTGACAGAATCCCAAAAAAATTGGCAAAACCATTCAGGATTAGTTCTAGGATGAAATTGCAAAATTACATGCAGTTTCATTGAGTGGCGCAAAAGTTATAAGCCATCCAAAAACTGCTTTTCCCCAACCCGGTAATGCAGGAATAGGTACAGATGTCCTAGGACATCTGAAGTGTCCGCAAACATCACAGGACTGCCCCAGAACATTCAGAGTGTTTGCGGACTTTTGGGGGGTGAAACAACCTGTTTTTTGGGTTCTAATGGCCATATCCTATCCAATCCTCACCCCCCCACATCCCCAGAGATTGTTTGTTGAGTTTGACAAGTGAAATGCTACTTTTTTAAAAAGAGTTTTCACTGCGCTGTTCGCGGACCACAAAAAAGTCTGTGAATCCAAGATGGCGGGCGTTTCAGGAAAACAGACAAATTTCACGTTTTCTCACCATCCAATCGGCGGCCGAGTCCCGGTCTCCGCGGACCACGCAAAAGTCTGTGAATTATTCTGGCCAATCAGAGGCCAGTCCACAGACAGTGCGGCCAATCAGAGGCCAGTCCACAGACCGAACAGGGAAGTGAGTCCGCAGAGCGGACATAGATAGCACTAATTTTTTTGCTTTACATTTTGGTCATTTAAAAAGAAACTACTGGACGGATTTACACCAAATTCACAAAAGCATGCTTTCGGGACCAAGCTGCCGCTTCTGCCGCAAATTTGGTTTAAATCCGTCCAGCGGTTTGGGCTGTAGGCGTGAGCAAAGTTTTTCCCCATTATGTCTAGGGGAAAAAAAGACATTTTGGGCCCCCTCCTATAACTTTGCCCCCCTGGACCAAACCTCACCAAACTTGCAAAACAATTCAGAGTGGGCCATATACTTTTTTGCAAAGTTTGATGAGGATTCCTCTAAGGGGAGCGAAGTTATAAGCCACTCAAAAAGTGCTCTTCCTATGGGATTAGCAATTTAACCATAACTACACGGCCACTACTGTGGCCGTGTAATATATGCTTGGTCCCGAAAGTGTGCTTTTGTTAATTTGGTGTAAATCTGTCCAGTAGTTTTATTTAAAATGACCAAAACGTAAAGCAAAAAAATTAGTGATATCTATGTCTGCTCCGCGGACACACTTCCCTGTTCGCTCCGCGGACAGGACACTGATTAGCTAATTGATTTGCGTCATGTCCGCGGACACCCAACGTGTTCACTGATTGGTTGGCATGAAGCGTGAGGTGCGTCAGATTTTTGGAAACGCCCGCCATCTTGGATTCGCGGACATTGGTCGGTGTCCGTGGACATTGCGGTAAAAACATAAAAAACACAACATTGCACTTGTCAAACTTATCAAATAATCCCTAGGGAGGTGAGGGGTGATGAGGATGGGATGGGATATGGCTGCAAGAAGCAAAAAAATTGGTGTTTTCCACCACGAAAGTCCAAGAACAGTCTGGATGTTCGCGAACAGTCCTGTGAAAGTTCGGGGGCACCTCTTCATTACTGGTTTGGTGAAAAGCTTTTCTTTGATGGCTTATAACTTGGGCGTCACTTAATGGAACTGCATGTAATTTTGCAATTATATTCCTGACCTAATCTCGAATGAGTTTGCAAAGTTTGGTGGGAATCTGTCAAGAGGGGGCAAAATTAGAGGGGGGTCCCATAATGATTTAAAGGCTTATAAATGAGGTGCCATTTGACTAATATACACTTAATTTGGCAAACTGATAATACAAATAGATATAAATGTTTTTGCGAAGTTTGGTGGGATTTTGTCAAGAGGGAGCAAGATTAGAGGGGGGGGTTCCCAAAATATTTAAACGCTTATAAATGTGGTGCCATTTGACAAATCTACACAAAGGTTTGCAACAAGATTATAGATCTAGATATAAATGTTTTCGTAAAGTTTGAATGGATTTTGTCAAGTGGGGGCTAGGTTATATGACGATTGTATGTGCATCATTTGACACTTTTGAAAAAATAAAACGGGTGGATTTCCAGCAAACTTGTGTAAGGAGCATTGAGAAGCACATGAAAGCATGGTTTTGCAAAGGTGCCTGTGTTTTATTTTTTGACAAGTGTCATAATGTAGGTACAAAAAACAGTGATATACCTTTGGTGACTGAGGTGTAGCCTGTGGCCATGAGCAGTGGCCAGATTGTCCAGGTCATGGAATAAGGTCATGATCCGGACAATCTGGCTAGTGGCCATGACCATGAGGGACAAAACATGGGGTTAAAGTTGCCATGTCCACATGGGACTGGCTTTGTGGTAAAGTTATTCGAATATGGAATAGATTTGAAAAGGAGGAAATATGGTCATAGAGTTCTCTTTTTGCCTTCTACAGGCTGCCATGGAAAGCGAAGAGGGGCCCTGTATGGAACCCCGCCTTCCCTTTCCATGGTGGACATCTTGGAAAAGGATTTTCCTTCCTACACCGGGATGCTGGAGGCGTCCCGGTGTAGGAAGAAAAATCCAGCACCTGGGTTCCCGCTTTGGGAACCTAGGGTGCTAATGGCCCTCATCCACCATTACAGGGGCTCGAATGGGGGGGATAATGGTCCAGAGACCTCTCTATCCACCATCGCTTTGCTTGGGCTGATAACTTGGGCTGCCAGGCCGGTATCCACCGTTCCATCCCTGGAAAGGAGGATAAACGCCACAATATTGTCATTAGCATTACACAAATGCAGATGGAAATGTTGGAAAATCTTATTAAGTCTATGTACTTTACTGAGAAATATAAAGTTGCTAGAGTCTATAAGTTTCTTTTTTTAGTTCTTTTTTTTAACTGTGAAAGGTGGTTCCTAAAGGAACATTTCTTTTATTGTTTTTGGATGCATTTCTTTTTGGCAGGAGAGCTTAGAACGAAACGTAGGGAGGGAAATGAGGGAAGAGGCACCAAACACTAATATGGAGGGTCAGGTGGACAGGGGAAAATGTTGCGCATGTGTTATTTCTAAGGTAGGGGGCAGTGTTTCTCATGCTTCTTGATTACAGCAGTGGTGGTGTCTCTTGGGGAAGAGGGATGGCATTAGCTGATTTCATTTTAAGATATAAAGCATTTTTGCTAAAAGAATGTACTGTGTACTAGATTGTTAATGGATGAGTAGGAATAGGTGTTGGAGCTGTGCAAGGGAAAGTTTGAAGTTGAAAGTTCCTAGATCAGTAGAAAATGCAGTTCCGAACTGTCAGCGAATCACGGATCTTATTGTGAAGTGCGGACAGGTTCTCGGACACGTCATCATGCTGCGTGCCAGAATATGGTCATGTGGCACTGTCTGGAAGGTCCGCAATGAAGTCAGATGTTCTTAGACGTTATGGTTAAGTTGCACTAATAAAACCTATGAAATTCAATGAAAAAACTTTGTTATGGGGATGTTATGGTTAAGTTGCACTAATAAAAACCTATGAAATTCAATGAAAAAACGTTGTTAAAAGGACGTTATGGTTACAAGTAAAATCGAAAAACCCCTGAAATTCGCCAGTTATGGTAAGCTAAGCAACCATAACTTGCACCACCACTGTGCAATGCTAATATTAACACCCAGGACATCAAAGATGACATAATAAAACCTATGAAATGTGATGTCATCAATCATATTTGCAATGTCATCTTTGATGTCCTGGGTGTTATTCTTAGCAGTGCACGTTGGTGGCGCGAGTTATGGTTGCTTAGCTTACCATAACTGGCGAATTTCAGCGATTTTTCCGTTTTACTTGTAACCATAGCGTCCCTTAACAAAGTTTTTTCACTGAATTTGATAGGTTTTTAGTAGCGCAACTTAACCATAACGTCCCTTTAACAAAGTTTGTTCATTGAATATATATATATTACACGGCCAGCCCGCGGTAGTGGGCTTGTAGTTATGGTTAAGTTGCTAAACCCATAGGAAGAGCACTTTTTGGTGGGTGGCTTATAACTTCGCTCACCCTGGACAAATCTTCACCAAACTTCGCAAAAAAGCTATATGGCCCGGTCCAAATTTCTTTGCAAAGTTTCGTGAGGTTTCTTCTGGAGAGGGCAAAGTTATAGGGGGGGGTCCCAAATTTTTTTTTTCCATAGACTGAATGGAGAAACTGCTCATGCCAACAGCCCAAACTGCTGAACAGATTTTCACCAAATTTGTGGTATGAGCCGCAGCCTGGACCCGCAAGCATGCTTTTGTAAATATGGTGGAAATCCATCCAGTAGTTCTTTTTAAAATGACCAAAAAGTAGGTCCAAAAGAATTAGTGATATCTGGGTCTGCTCTGCGGACACACTTCCCTGTTCGCTCCGCGGACAGGACACTGATTGGCTAGTGGGTCACCATCATGTGCGCAATGTGTTCGCTGATTGGTTGGATTTAAGCATGAGGTGTGTCTCATTTTCTTGATGCGCCCGCCATGTTGGATCCGCGAATATCCGCAGACAGCGCAGCGTGGAACAGAGCAGGAATCTAATTTTGTGGAGTGTGTTCATGTGGAACAGTGGCTGAAGAGGGTGGGGGAGTGAGAGATGGGTCAAATGCTGTATGTTTATAGGGGGAAGAATGCTGTACTGTGATCGCGGTATCCGCGGTCACTGCGGTAGTCCGTGGACATACCAAACACTGGCCACACTGTTGGGTATTTTACTCTGCTCTGATGTATTGGTTTTGGGTAGTTAGTAGAGTATTATGTGAAGAGGGTATGTATTGTAGAGTTTGTGCATTGGCTATAATTACTGTTTTAGCATGTTAATTGAAGTGGATAGGTCTTGAGGTGGTTGTGTTATGTTTTTGTATTATGGTTTGTGGAAACAGAAAATCCCCTAGGTGGGTATGCGCACGTCTGAAAGAAAATAGAGTCTTGTATGCACGTGTATTAAGGACTAGCTGCAGCCGTGTGGTGATTTAGGCGATTTTCCACTACCTCCCATATAATAAACAGGTTAAGAAAAGTACTGCAAACAAAGGGGGGTCTGGGAATCTCTCTACCAGCACGAACACAGCCCAATGACCTGTTCTTGGGTGAATAACCCCTGGGAGAGACTCTACCAAGTCTTTAGCTCACTGTCCTTTTCACAGAGAAGAAATTTCCCCGCATATCAGCCTTTGTCCTGCCCAGGGGCAGTCCAGCGCCGAAATGCTAGGCAATTCTCCTCTGAACAAGAGTACCATCAGTAACCCCATACACGTGTTTCAGCCTTGTTGGGCATCATCAGTGAGGTGAAACTGTTGCCTCTCTATGAACAGTGAGCAAGGGGTCCACGTCTGGATTGCCCTGTTAACTTAGGGTGAAACCCAAAGTTAATGTATGCAAACAAAGGGGGGTCTGGGAATCTCTCTACCAGCACGAACACAGCCCAATGACCTGTTCTTGGGTGAATAACCCCTGGGAGAGACTCTACCAAGTCTTTAGCTCACTGTCCCTTTCACAGAGAAGAAATTTCCCCGCATATCAGCCTTTGTCCTGCCCAGGGGCAGTCCAGCGCCGAAATGCTAGGCAATTCTCCTCTGAACAAGAGTACCATCAGTAACCCCATACACGTGTTTCAGCCTTGTTGTGCATCATCAGTGAGGTGAAACTGTTGCCTCTCTAAGAACAGTGAGGAGGGGGCCACGTCTGGATTGCCCTGTTAACTTAGGGTGAAACCCAAAGTTAATGTATGCAAACAAAGGGGGGTCGGGGAATCTGGTAGAGTGATTCCCAGACCCCCCCTTTGTTTGTAAGAAAAGTACTGACCTCACAGACTGCGCTCTAACATCCTGTCATATTTATACATTTAACCATTCAAGTGATTCATGATATGTTATCTACGCAAAAGAATAGTGGAAAGAATACTTGAGTCAAGGTAAGTATATATACACTTCTGTATTATTATTCATACAGATTGACATTATATTTTTTCTGTATTATCATTCACATAGGTTGACATTATATATTCCAGAAGAGTTTTAAATAAACTTCAACATTCAAATTAGAAGATACAAAGAGCACAACGACACACCAACACGTGTTTCGACCCAACAAAAGGTAGTCCTCAGGGCGTATAACCAAGTGATGTTAGAGCAAATTGTATCACAATCATTAGTCAATAGCTTTGTTTAGAACATTTTGAGAATTATTTTTCCTATAGGTACGGTTGGTTTCAGTCTATCTTGTTGCTGCTTTTTTAAAGGGCAAAATATTAGACAGTTCTTTAAGCTCAAAGTTATCTGTTTGTTTTGAGCAGCTGAACGGTATTTCGCTGTTGGATAGATAATGACCGCTTAACTAGTGCAGCGGTTTAAGGCAGGTTTAAATAAGCAGCAACAAGATAGACTCTGTAATGAAAGAAAATATCACATGTTAGGTTAGGTAGTCTGTAATGCGATATTGCATTGCATAGCAGGCATTTCTGTACTTTGTTGACCCTCATAGTCAGTACTTTACTTAAAACAAGTGTACTGTGCAATTTGCTCAGTTCCTGTGTTTGTTCATATAAACATTGGGTCTGTGGGGAAACAAAATCCATGCAGGATAAAAAAAAACATTGTACTTTATGGTACAATCTTTTCCAGTGGTTGATTTCAATAGGAGGAATTGAATAGCTATTTGGTTTTTGGTTTGGAAGTGGTGGTACTATTGTTGCAGTTAGATACCAGTTGGTGTATTCTAATTATTTATTTCTTGTTGCATTTTAGCAGTATTCATTTATCTGTTTGGTTGTTGTAGAATGTTGGGGAAGACCTGTTGGCGTATTGTAAATGTTGATAGTTTTGAAACTGTTGAGGGTATTATTATGTGTAGTAAGTGTTGCAGAGTTTCCTTAGAAACATGTATATTGCAGTATTCTGGTTGCAGTTAGATACCAGGTATCGTATTCTAACTGTTTATAGTTTTTCACTTCTGAAGGGTAGATAGCTGTTGCCTTATTCTAATAGTTTATGGATTTAAAGGTTATTGAGAACATTTTGTAGATGGTCATACTCAGATTAGTGAATACATTTTGGTTTTAAGAATATTAAATAAGCGTTTACAAGATTTGCTGGTAATCTCTGTTTTAGAGCAATGGAAGTATCATTACATTCGAACCATCCACATTTCTTTTTTATGTATGCAGTGTAGTGACCTGCATTGGCTGTGGCTCCTGCGTGGTAGATTATGCCTACTGTTGTGAAGGTTTTCTTGCCAAGTGATACTTGTCCATGTTGTTTTTGGTACCAGCTGCATTGTAAGGCAAAAGCATTACTATTACATACACAATATGTGACTGTATTTGTAAGGTTGAATGATAATCAGAATGCAAGTAGTACATAATATGCCATGGTTTGCATTTTGTACAAGCTGCTGAAATGGAAATGGAATAGATTCAAAGTTAGGCATTGATACATACACAAAGCGTTCATTAAGGACTTGCATGGCTGCACGGAGTGCATATATGTTTCCACAAGTATAAAATCTGGAAGATTTCATTTATAAGTATGTTTTGTTTTCCAGTACTTGTAGTAAGTACATTAGAAATTCTTGTGGATCTTCTTGTGTGTTTATAGTGAATCTGACCATTACAGCACAGTAGTTCAATTCCTGCCTTGTCCCAAAAACACTGTAAGTATTGTCAGGATTGTTAGTTGCATTTCTGTGACTAACATTTGCAAACATAATTGGTCTGTTCCATTTAAGTACATGTTTTCAACAATTGGTACCAATTGGCATAGAATATTGATTGCTACATGTGCATAGCAATTTACAGCTGTTGTTTTGGAAAATTTGAATGGACCAGAAAGTTCTGTGTCTAAGTCATTTGATGGAAGTGCACGGTGTAGCTTTGAAGAGGTAGTTGCTTTTGTTTGTGCAGTAGATCTTTCTTTGGTTGTGGTAATTGATGAAATATCAGCTGCTCTCAATGTCTTTGGAGGTATTGTTGTGAGATCCTGTATAAGTAGAGTCTGAACTAGTTTTCTTTTACAAAGTTTTAATTTTTGAGGAACACGGTAGGTTTTGAGATGCGGTGCGTAGAGTGCACTTGTAGTCTATTGTAGTCTATTGTATTCTACAATGCAAGGAATATCAGCATTTACTTTGCTTGCATCAAAATGGACTAGAAATTGTCCTTCAAGTGTACGTAGGTGTAACAGTACCACATAGCTCATACCTTCTTTAAACACTTTGCTGCAAATATCTATCAATGCTTGATCTAGGGTAAGACCTTATGATTTATGAATGTGACTGCATATGCTAGAGATAGAGAAAATTGTTCCCTGCATACATACATGTCTTTGAAAAGAAGGAATCAGGCTACTGAGCATCCTATCTTTTTAACTTCTGTCAGTTTGTCAAAGTGAATATTGATAAAATGAATGTTGCTATCACGTGGGTATGTTTGAAACGAACAAAGTGCTCCATTAACTAGTCCTTGCTCCACATCAATGTTACGTTTGAGTATTGCTCTACAGTTTAAAGACAATGTTAACATTTTCTCTAAACCAGCTGTGTTAGAGATAGAGTTTTCAAAGGTATTTAGTCATGCTGTGGCTTGTACACACATGGGTAGTATCATACTGTGCACATCCATTTTGTCTGTGGAGTAAATTTGAACTATTGGTTGCATTTCTTTTTTCAGCATTGTTTCATTGAATTGTGCACAGTTTGCAAGACTGGCATCAAGGACATACAGTTTACATTTCTGTGTGCTAATTGTTCAATGACACAGTAGCACATGAGTTATACCCGTAGAGTGCATGGATGTGTCCGGTATTTAATGTAGATTGTGCTTCTTTAGATAGTACACTAGATAGTACACCAACTCTAATACTTTTCAAAATGTTGGCGTAGGTGAGGTCTGTAGACTGATGCATGTTTTCAGTTAATTCTTTGTATTGGAAAGTTTCCAGTGTGTCATCTATGTTGTCTTTAGAGTGCAATGGGTGAATTGTATAATGGTCTAAAATATTGGATGCTGTAGTAGGATCTAGAAGTAGAAATTGGTCAGTTCCTGACGAGTCTTGAATTATGTTGGTGGTTTCCCTCGTTTTCTTCAATGTTTATTTGTTGTTAGTATTCATTGTTGTCTTTTATATATTGCAGGGCTTCTCTAACTTTATGTAAGTCCAATAGTTGCGGCCACATTTCTTTGTCTTTTGTAGGTACGCCATTCACTAGAATAATCAAATATTGATCTATTGGACGTTGCACACCCAGAGTGTCTACATTTTCTTTGAGATCTAATGGCAAATAAACTACTTTGTCACAAATGCCTTTCAGTAATTCAGAGAGTGGTAGTTTTGCTGTTTTTGGTTGAAGGTGTAGTATTGCTTGAAATGGGTGCACCATTTGAATTATAATGCTCTCATATAAGTTAAGTTGTTGTAGTGGTTTTGGCAGTGGGAATTTTTCCAAGTTATTAGTTATAGCATGTGAAGGTATTTGGTTGTTGTTGTCATGATTACTGGCCAGAGGATCTCCTTCAAACCGTTACCTCATTTAGGGATAAGTGGAGGTAGATGGGGAGATCATGTAGGGGCCAAGTGGGAAAGAGCCTGGCATTTAAGACACTCACAGTAATCACTCTGAATAGACACCCCTATCTCTCAGAGCAACGGCATACTAGTTTCCTGGTTGTTGCATCACTTCCTGCCACTCCAATATGGACACTGAAGAACATCCTGGCATCCAGGAAGTTACAAGGCATTCTAGTGTTTGGGTGTGTCTACTGGCTATTAAAGCCACACCCGAAGAGCAGCTCGTGCCTCGTGTGCTTCCTGTAAGCTCGAGAGCACATGCTTACCGCCGCCACCTGGTTCTCAGTCTTCAGCCTTCCCGATTTGTTCCATCCCATGACTGGAGTCAGCACTGCAACGAGAAGAAGGAGAGAAAGAAAACAGTGAGCTCACAGTGAGTTACGCGCGCCTGCAAATCACTGCGCCACACACTCGGAAGCAGAACATGTCATACTCACCTCGAACATCGCTCGCATCAGGAACCGCTGTTCTTCAGCCCGCGCACCTACGGCCCGCCTTGGGTATCCTGCAAGGAAAGAGAAAAGACATTAGTTTCTTCTGCCATCTCCGTTTAACGCAGTAGCTACAGGCCAGTGCTGTGAACTGACACATAGCACCGCAGCAGAACGGAAACACCAGAATTGCTCAGTGAGGTAACTGGGCAGTTAAGAACATTGAGACTTTTACTTACCTGCAAACTTCTCTGAACTGGAGGCCCAGTGCAGACAGAAACTGGGTAACACAAACTCTTGGAGCTAAGGCAGTGCATTGAACAGAAGCTTCCAGGAAATAGCACCCCTGCAAGAGCAGGGTGGAGGGCACACCACATTAAACACACAGGTAAGGCACGCACCAGGGCACTTAGACTTCCTAGGTGGGTTGGGGAGGAGAAGGAGGGTAGTAATCCCTTTGAGTTCACCCCTACCAATTCACTCTTTTGGTAGGCCAGACTTCCACTATCATAAGGGAGGTGTGGAACAGGAGAAGGGCCGGGGGACTCCATTGATCCTGCAGAGACCCAGGTAAGCATGACAGTTGTCAAGTTTAGCAGTGCAGTATCTGCAAATTATTGAGGGGTTAGTAATTTTGTATTTGTTTTCTGCTATAAGATAGAGAGCTAATTGGAACCATTTAGATTTGTCATTGTCTTCTATTTTGTACATTATGTCTACAGTTTCTGTGCTATTTTTATAAAAGAAAGTTCTGCGGCAACACACGCACACATGATTTGGTTCTTCAGCAG
The DNA here is from genome assembly GCF_040938575.1 of Ambystoma mexicanum. NCBI lineage: Eukaryota > Metazoa > Chordata > Amphibia > Caudata > Ambystomatidae > Ambystoma > Ambystoma mexicanum. Next base: position 1,446,474,552 of record NC_090934.1, on the reverse strand, counting down.
ATGTGCTTTTAAACTTTAGTATTTATTTTTTGTATGTGTGTAGTAGAAGGTTGCCATCTGTAAAGTTGTTGCTACTCTGTTCTAAAGATATTGAATTTTGTTAGTGAGTTTCACTTCCAAAATATTTTCTTTGTGTACTCTATTTATTCAAGTAGTTCTCTGGCTTTACCATGTAGAAGAATGTTATTTAAATTGGCCATTGCTGAAGCAGGACATTTGGCATAATACAGTTTATGAATGAGATTTCTTATAGGTTAATGGCATGTTCCTAACATTTTTATATGATGCAAGGTGCTTTTGCAAGTAGATCCAGAAATGCAGGCTAATGAATGTCTTTGTAGTCCTGTGTATTTGTGCACTGTAAAAGAGTCCATAGTTTGTAATAGTTTTATTTTTAATTTGTCTTTGCCTTTCACATTCTGATTGAGGAACTTGCATAAAGATGTGAAAGATTTGTTGTGAATGTTACACGTTGATGTGCACAGCCATTTGTATACTGGACAGATTGGTTCAGTGGAATGGAGAGCTAATGCTTTGTTTGCTGGGGATATTTTTGTGAGCAGCGTTTCTTGTTCCATGATGGTATTGTTAAACTTTTCATACCCTCGTCCACTGCTATGTACGGCAATTGGATTTGTTTGCTTTTGTCTGTAAGCATCTTAATTGAAATATGGTGCTGTGTTGGGGGGGTGTCTCCACTGAACTGCACAGGTGTTTGCAAAGCTATCTTTGTTGGTATTACGTTTGTCGAGAAGTCCTTGTAGTTTAGTGATTAGTTCTGTAAGTGGTTTCATTCTGTTTAAAACTAATATAAATAATTTCCATTTCAGAAGCATTGTACTTTCTATTAGAGCTTCCAGGATGTGTTTTCTGTGGTAGGGTTGTGCATGAGTTGTCCCCTGTTTTTATAAGGATCTGAAGAACGTCTGTGGCAGAACATTTTCTGTAAAATATTTTTTTATTATACTTACTTGTGGCTACCTCAGGATTTATAGGTGCAGTGTTAGCATTAGTGGTAGCTGTAGTCTTTTTTAATACCTTTCTGTTTAGTTTACATTTTGAGAGAGGAGTCAACGTTTATTTCCTGCAAGCTGCTTTAATTTCACTTAGTAACTGTATTAGCTGCTTTGCTTGAACTTTTTGTATAAATTCTGATAGAGGCGGATGCTTATTTTGTACACTTATGTTTTGATTTGCTCTATTTCTGCATTGCTTTCTACGGAATTGCTTTTTGGTAGGCATTCTTTGGTGTATGTTGGAGAAAAAAAAGAAAGTGTGGGTTGGGACATTGTGCAATGTATCTGTGCATTGAGCATGAGTTTCTGAATATGATGGTAGGCATTTATGTAGAGGTGTGTGATTGTGGAATGGGCTGTTACTTCAGGTAGGGAAGGCTATTCTTATATCTGTGTGTTACTATACTGGTGTTCAGATGAAAATACAAAGTGTGCACCTATTAAGGTGCAATCAGTAATACTGAATCTAATGCTGTAGGGTTGATACAAATGTTTGTTCTACAATACAAGAATACTACAGTGTTTGAGTAACAGTTGGAACACTACGACAGTATTGCACTTACTTTGTTCGATGCAAAGAGTAGGTTTCTTCTGGGTTCTGTCTCGCACTTCAGACACTACGAGCTTTCAGGATTGTGGTCTACACTGGAATTGTGAAAGAAGGAAGTTAGTACATATGTGTGTTAATGGCACAGTAATTTCCATTGAAGAATAGATTAGTTACATTTGCAGAAGGATTTCTTTCCAGGAAGAGGTATTGTATGTGTTAAATTGCATAGCTTTGTATATGAATGGGGATTTCGGAGCATCAGCATCATTGCTAAGGAGGTTAGTGGAGTATTTATAGGTGTGTCCTATGAGTTGCACATTTGAAAGTGTGTGTTCCTGTTGCACTTTTTATTGTGGTAATAGATTAGTGGAAGTTGTAGTAGGGCAATATAAAAAGATTGCAAAGATGTACAGATTGAAAAGGAGGATGTTTTTGTGTGTGGAATTCCATACATTTTTATGTGCATAGATGCTTTCTACGTGAGTGCAGGAAACCTTTCAGTTGTTTGACTTATGTATCCCCATTATATTAGCACTGTTCTGAATGTAAACATGTATTTGTTTGGTTTTTCAAGAATGGCAAGTGACAGGGACTCCTTTTAAATAAATGCATTTTATGTACTTGCAATGATTTGGTAAGATACAAGCTGGTTTCCTGTTTTGTGTTCATTATAGGAATTTCAAAACAGTGTGTTAAGGGGTAAGTGGTTGTGAAAATGACAGAAGGAAATAAGAGAATAACAGTTTGGACATTACAATGAGCAATATGGGTAAATTCAAACTTGGAAAGCAGACAGATTTGTAAGTGAACTTGATTATAGGAGATGGCAGAAATGACAGTATGCCTTTTTTGCAGATTATGTAGGGTCAATGGCAGGTACCCTGCTCACATGCATTTATAAAAGAGTTGCAAATGTACTGTAAACAAAATATTCATACCTGTAGTTTGTGCTAATGTATGTAGATGTGGATGACTCTGGAAGGAGAAATCTTGGAGAGTTTTATAGTAGTTTTAGCTGTAGGTGCTTTGCAATCACAGGAGACTTGTACTGCGAGTGATGAACAGTTCATCTAAAGTGCTGAATCGTGATGACAGAGTTAGATGTAGAGTTCTTGGATGTGATTGTTGAATGGGTGTGTGACTGCTTATGTGTAGCCAATGAGGGAGTGGTGCAAAGGGAAAAAGCGCTGCCAATGTGTTACGGGGTCTGCAGACCCCTCGGTAGTTTGCGGACAGGGTGTGCCACATCTGGGGATTCTCAGCATGCCTGATATGGAAAGGGGACTGTGGGGATTAGCCAAACAGATGTTGAAGTTGTGCTTTTGTAGGAAGAGAGGCTCTGTATAGTGAAGATGGCAGAGATGAAGAACATGAGCTTTTTGGTAGTTGGAGATCTGTTTGTAAATGTTTTAGAGAGGCATGCTATTTCTAAAGATATGGCTGTTCATTTTGGTTTTGAAGGAGTGGAGGTTTTGTGGTCAACTGTGCCTGGCTTCATCATGCAGGCAGTGGTTGGAGTTTGTAGGAATTTCTCCATGTGGAACCATCCACATGTAGTGGTACTGCATTGGGGTGCTGTCCATTTGTGATACATCAGTGCTCCTAGTTTGTTGAGTGCTCTTGAAAAATTGGTTTAGGCAGTGATGGTGGTTCTTCCAAGTGCCAAGGTTATTTTTTCTGAAATGTTACCTAGGGTAGTATGGGACAATTGTAATGTTTTCTGTCACCAGCAAAATGGAGCAAGGTGTTTGGTTAACAAAGGCATGTCTGTCTTGTTTAGAGCTGGGATGTTGTCTTGTAAAATTACAATATTGATTCTGTTAATGGCCATTATGTCAAAGCAGATGGCATTTCTTTATACATACTGGAAAATGCCATGTTATTTGGGCATATAAGGAATGCTTTACGTGAAGACATCTGGAGGAAAATAAGAGAAAAGAAATAAGAAAATGAAAGGTGTTTATAAAAAAGGATATTTTCAGAGCCACCATTTATTTATTTTATTTTGTATTTATTTATTAACATTTATATGGCACACCTCAACTCGTAGGAATCATAGTGCTGTTCAGGTGAACAAATCTGGTTACAGGGAGCATAACTGATATGTATACAAGCACAAAAAAGGCTTAAATTGCAAGATGGTCTGTTTGGAAATATATACTTAGTTACGGTCAGGCATGAGGGGTGCAGAGATCAGCTGGTAGGGTGTTCCCTAGTTTGGGAGCTATGTGAGGAAATCTTATACCCCTGCTTTAGCCCTTTTGATGGGCGGGATTTGCAGTTGGTTGGCGTGGTGCGTTCTTCTAGGGCATGTGAAGGTATCTCTACAGATGGTTTCAGATAGATATGATGGGGAAGAGAGGCTAAGGCATTTATGAGTTAAGGTAAGGCTCTTGAAGGTAATTTTATCCTTAACTGGAAGCCAGTGTGCATCTTGTCTGGCCTGTGTGATGTGATCTCTTTCGGGATGTTGAGTGCTGCTCGTAGTGCGTTGTTTTGTACAGTTTGGAGCCGGTTTAGGTTTTTGACTGAGGTGCCTGCAAAGAGGATGTTATAATAATCTAACTGTCACGACCCGTGACCCAGAACCCCACTGGCATGGTCACATGCCAGGTAGGGTTAGGGCTCGGGGTTCATTTGGGGCCCTGAGGGCCTTGCATTTTCACCGAGGACTCTCCTGGAGTCAGTCCTGGTGCCTTTGGTGCCAGGCTCATATTTGGAATGGGACTTGAAGGGGCTACTTTTTATGTGGAGGCCTGCAGCCAACTTGGAGACACCCACACAGTCTAGTCCCTAAGAACCAGACTGTGTGGTGCAGTGTTTTAGGGTGTGGTAGCCCGGACTACTTTACCTGGACTACTTTACAGGGTAGGCTATATAAACCACACCCAAGCTATAGAACGTGCTTTGCGTTATTCTGCAGCCAGCACCGTAATGCTCACCGTGTTCAGAGACTAGCACCCGGTGTTCCTGGAATCGCGGACCTGCAGAGGAGACAAAAGAACATCATTAGCAGTTCCAGCTTACCTGCAGTCTTCCATCCTTCGATCCCAGCTGCTCACGGTCTTCCATCCCATTGGCAGCATCTTCAGGACATCGCGCCCGCACCGGAACAAAGCACCTGGAGAGGAGAGAAAAAGGGACAACGTTAAACAGGTTACTCATGGCAATCACAGCAGCAACCGAAATCTCCTCACCTGGCTGGGCATATCTTGGCTGGTTCCGCTCCGGAAATCACTGCACGTCCAGAAAGACCATCGTAACCTGAAAAGGAATAAAGAATACAGGTTAGCCCAAAAAGACATTAGCACGCCGCACTTCGCGCTGAACCTACCTTTCTTCATACGCTCCGCGTCCATAAATCCCGGCAGGAGCCGAACCCAAGCAGCGCACCCAGCGAACCTCCGCATATCTAAAGCGGAAACAAGCATGGAAAGAAATTAATAGCCCGAAAGAAAAGCAAAGGCCCTCAGAGACTGCTATAATCGAAATTATCTCTTTAAAGACACTTAAATGGGTTGGCACCAGTGAAGTTAACTCGGTCGCTTCACCCAGCAGGAACTACGTGCACCTGCGCAGAAAGCAGGACGGAGAACATGCCAGACATCATAACAAGGTGAGGAGGGGGCCATCAGGCCGAGTCCAAGGGGCTGGTGGGAGGAAACAAAATCTGTGCCTAAATCCCGTCCTCCTGTGTTTTCAGGCCCACCTGCCATAGAAGACATCATCCCGAATTGAGTACATCTGGGGGGGAATCCGGCAACCAAGGCATACAGGCATCCCCATGGATACCAGGTGAGCGTAACACTAACATGGCAAAAATGGTGGCTCGGACGATAGAGAGGCAGTTTTGGTTGGAGAGGAAGGGTTTGATGGCGTTGCTAAGTTTGGTGGTGTGGGCAGAGGCAATGACACTGACCTGTCTGTTCATGAACAAAGTGGAATCAAGACAGATCCCTAGGGTCTTCACTGAGGAGGAGACGGTGATGGTGGTATTGTCAACGATAAAGTTATCGTATTTATGGTTGAGTTTGTCCAGTATTTATTGGGGACCTATGAGAATGATCTCTGTTTTATCTCCATTAAGGCATAGTCCATTGGCAGCCATCCAAGTTTGGATGGTGGAATATATTTGGAGAATGGTTGCAGAGTCATGGCCATATGAGCCAGTGAGGGAGAGGATAACTTGGGTATCATCAGCATAGTTGGTGTAGGCTATGCTGAGAGAATCTAATTTGTCAAAAAGCGGCTTTGTAAACAGGTTATAGAAGGTAGGTCCGGTGCACGAGCCCTGGGGAACTGTTACGCTCACCTGCTCTCTGCGTAGGTGTTTTCGGGCGCGGTTGCAGCCCTCCCAGGAATTAGATCTGCCCCTTCAGGTCTCTCCCTCTGCGGATAAGCTGTGGCCAGTGACAATTGGTGCCACTGCTCCAGCGTGTATATGAGAAAATGTGAGTGCGCTGATTGGTGACTGTTCTACCCAAGGTGCAATTTCAGTGGGCATGTACCGGCCCATAAGGCTCACCTGGTAAGTATGGATGATGAGCTCTCAGTCCTGCTACTTCTGGCAGGGGCACTTGTTGGTGGGATCTAGTTCCTTCACAGATCCATGGTAAGTAATACTCCAGTCCAGCTGTGACTATGCTCTCCTGGTTGGTGGTACGTGTCTATTAATGTCTGTTGCTTTTCCCCTTTCTGTTTTCTCTCAAGGTCTCTTGCCTTTTCTCCTTTCTGTTTTTCTGTCTTGTTATTATTGCTCTCGATGTTGTTGTTAATTCCTGAATAACGTTTTCTCTTCTGTTTTCTTCCCAATAGCTGAAAATGCGGGCCAAAGCAACTGTGGAGGCGCAGAACGCGGCCGGGAGAAAGATGACTGAAACCTCAATGTCCGACAACAGGTGAGTGATGGTATAAGGGAAAACGTGAGGTTCGGTGGTAGCACCACCTTAAACGTAATGTCTGATTAGTGTCTAACCTTGCCTTGCGTTTATATTTGCAGGTGCTGCGGTTGCGGGGGAAGCGTGCCATGCTGCGGTGTCCAGGTGAAGATTTCAGCGTCCTGGATGATGTGGAAGTGAGCCGCGGTACCCAGATGAAGATGTCTACTCCCCGGAAGATTTGGAGGTGAGCTGCGGTGCCAAGATGAAGGCGCACACAGGTGAGAGCAGGATCCCCCAGGTGGTAAGTATGGAGGCTGGAGACAAGGTTTGCAAAGGTAAATTGAATCCCAGGAAGCGGTGAGCATTACACTGCATGGAAGTGCAGAATAACGTGAAGCGTATGCCTCAGGGATCGGAGCAGCTTTCATAGCTGTGATTGTGGGCTCGCCCACTAGGCTTGGCTTGCTTGCAAGAATACATGTGGGGCTGCTTTAAAGATGAAAGTTCCATGTGAAAAACACTATGCACCTGAAATGCAAATGCCATGTCCATAATAAAAGCATTTCCTCACTCAAATGAATGTCTTATTTATTGTTCTTTGTGAGCCTGGCACCAAAGGCGCCAGGACTGTTTCCATCCGGGCCCCGTGTGTGTGTGACCCTGTAAGGTCTGCGTCCTTGGCCCGATGACCATGACAGGAACACCGCAGTTGATCTTGGTGAGAGCTGCATTAGCCAAGTCTGAGAATACTTTCATGGCTCTACCTTCTAAGAAGGTGGTTATCCATGAGGAGGCTTGCATAGAAAAGTGGGCTGCATTGGTGAGGTGGGAGGTAAGTATTTTATGATCTACAAGGTCGAAGGTGGCAGACAAGTCCAGCAGCAGTAGGAGGGCTGGTTTACCTTTGTCCATTATCTTGGTTATTTGTTTTTTTAAGTCCAAGAGGGCAGTTTCGGTGCCGTTGTCTTTGCAGAATCCTGATTGTCTTTTGCCTATGATGGAGTTAGTTTCAAGGAAGTGCTGAATCTGATTGTGGTCTGCTTTATCTAGGATCTTGAGCAGGAAAGGGACAGTGGTGATAGGGCGGTAGTTGTTGTGGGAAGAGGGGTCAAGGGAAGGCTTTTTAAGAAGGGGGCGGACCAAGGCTTCTTTTAGACTGGACGGGACGATACCTGAGGAGAATGATGCACTAATGAATGCAGTGATGATGGGTGACAGGGAGTCAGCGCTGTCTTTGATGATGTTGGGTGCACAGATGTCTTCTTTGCATGTGGATGGTTTGAGGTGTTGGAGCAGAGCTGAAACTTCAGACTCTGAAGGAAAAGAGGGGGTGAGGCTTCAGCATATGGGTGGTGGGTGTGGCAAGAGGGTCGGACTTGGATAATGAGTTGCATTGTGTTTGTTTTTTTTTGTTTTTAAAAAAAATCTTTTTATTAGTTTTCAAATACAACTATAATCAACATCGGTAACTCCCCCCTCTCTACCTCCCCCCACCCCCCTCCCGCAAAGTCCCTGATACTCAAGACGACTAAAAACATGGTTATTACACCTTAAAAATCAGTACAGAGATACAGTTTTAAAACAAGTTTAGGATGCGGATGTTATGGGGGCACCATTGAAGCATATAGTCACTCTGCAAGTACTGGAGTACCGTACCCCAGTCAACCAAAAAGGTTTTGGTAGCACCCTGGAGTTTGCATGTAGTCCATTCCATTGTGATAAAATGCCACACCTTTCTGAGCCATTGGAGCTGCGACGGGGGGGACTGTTGCTTCCACCCCTGGGCAACCACCAACCATGCGGATATCACCAGGACCCTAATCACCTTCCGCTGGCGCTTGGTGTGTGATTTCTGCCTGGGGACCCAAATGCCCACCAGCCACACCCCATCTCCAATGCTCTCCAGACACTGAACCATTTTCCCAGCTTGGGCGTCCACCTCCTCCAAGAAGCGAGCAATAACTGGGGATGTTCTCCAGATGTGTCTCCAGTCCCCTTCCTGGCGACATCCTCACCATCATAAACCATCCGTCTCCAGATACATTTCCTTCAGTCTCTTTGGTGGAATGTGCCATTGTAGCAGGACTTTTTGCCACATTTCCCTCAGGTGGATGGATCTTGTTAGCATTTTAACACTCCGCCAAGCCTCTTCCCAGTGAGATTGTGGGATATCCACTCCCAGTATCTCTTCCCACCTCCTCATGTATTTCCATTTAAGCTCTTCCCTTGCGAGTTCAGATGGGCGTACAGATTATATATCAGTTTGCTCGTACCAGAGTCTGTTATCAGGTAATTCTCAAATTCAGTGAGGCCTCTCGATCCCGCTTCTTTATTGATCGGGGAAGAAAGCCAGTGGGCCAATTGAGTGTATTGGTACTTGTCTGTCCTCGCTATACCTATTTCTTGAATGCAGTCCTCAAATGACATAAGTGCTCCATCTCTAAACATATTGCCAATCCTTGTCTAGCCCGCCTGTTTCCATAGCAGGAAGGCCTTTGGGTCCATTCCTGGTGGAAAGTCAGGGCTATGGAAGAGGGGAGTAAACGGTGAGGGGTGTGACGATAAGTTCCCCGTCTTTACTGCCGAATCCCACGCCCCTAGAGGAGTGCTCAATATCTTGCTCAGACGGGTATTCGCGTGTCTATACCTCTTGTGAGACCAGAGGAGATTGGAGAGCGGGCCCCCGGCCACAGCTATATCCTGCTTCGTCCATTTGGCCTGAGGGGAGTCCGCCACCCACTCTTTGATGACTCGCAGTTGCGCCGCCTCGTAATATCTTTTAAAGTGTGGAAATGCCTGGCCCCCCTCCTTCACAGCTGCTGTCAGGGTAGCCATTGCCACCCTTGGCCTCTTGCGTTGCCATACATATGCTGATGTCATCCTTTTGAGAGAACGAAAAAATGATCTGGGGAGCCTAATTGGGAGAGCCTGAAATAGTACACAACTTTGGGAAGAATCATCATCTTGACAGCTGACATTCGTCCCCACCATGAGGTGGATAGTGGTGTCCATCTTGTCAGCAATTTTTGGTGATGGGTGAGGAGCTCTGGATAGTTTGCCTTGTAGAGTTGCTGGATGCTGGAGGTAAGCTTGATTCCTAGATAGGATATACTGTTCCGTGCCACTTTCACTCCGTGCTCTTGGGCGAGGGTCGATATAGTTGCAGTGTTGGCCGTTAGATTTAATATTTCTGATTTACTTTTATTTATTTTGAGGCCTGAGATGGTCCCAAAAGTCTCCAACTAATTCATAAGTGTGGGCAGGGAACTGGAGGGGTTTGTCATGGATACCAACATGTCATCTGCAAAAGCCATGATTTTATGTTCCAGCCCGCCCATCTTTACTCCCTTAATTCGGCTTTGCTGTTGTATCCTTGCATGGAAGTGTTCTAAAAAGAGAGCGTACAGAAGGGGGGATAATGGGCACCCCTGCTTTGTGCCACACGTCTGGGTATAGACTTGGACAAAAAGTTGTTGACGGCAATTCTTAGGGAGGGGCTATTATAGTTTGCCCTGATCATTCTCATGTATGAGTCTCCAAAGCCCATGCGTGCCATTGTTCGAAATAGTTGCGACCATTCAACTGGATCGAACGCTTTCTCAACCTCAAGGGCCACCAGAACAGCCTCCAAACCCGTCCTCTCGCCTTTTTCTAATATGTGGCAGGCTCTCCTGGTATTGTCTGCTGTTTGCCATGAAGGGATGAAACCCGACTGGTCTGCTTCCACTAGAAAGGGTAGATGCCCTGTCAGCCTGTTAGCCAGCACCTTAGTGAAAAGTTTTGCATCCACATTTATCAGGGCAATCGATCTATAGGACCCCGGGAGGGAGGGATCTTTGTCCGGCTTTGGGAAGAGCACTAGTTTTGCCTCATTCATTGAGGGAGTGATATTACCCCGAGTTTTGAAGGTGTTGAACAGGCTCGTAAGTCTGGGGGCTAATACATGCCGGAATGTCTATATATCTGTAAACCCGTCTGGGCCTGGTGCGTTGTTTTTAGGGAGTTGTTTGATGGCACTGAGAACTTCCTCCAGGGAGATATCTTGGTCTAGAGCTTCCCAGGCTGCTTCGGTCAATTGCGGCAGAGGCACTTCCCTGAGATATATTTCTTGGTCTTCCTCTTTTGGGTTGCTGGTGGTATATAGGTCTCGATAAAAATTTCTCATAATCCCACCCATTTCTTCGTTTGGTTGTTTTCCTGGAACCTGATTGGTCCACCAGTGCCTTTATGGATCTCTCCCTGGTCAGTTCCCGGAGTTGTTGAGCCAGAAGGGCTCCTGCCTTGTTAGCGAGGATGTAGTATCTTTGCTTCATTCTCATGAGGGAGTGGCTCACCTTCCGGGTATGAAGGAGCTCCAGTTGGCCCTGGATGTGCTGCATGGCCCACCTCTTGGCTCTGCTTGGAGTCGCCGCTGCCTCTCTCTGTGCGTCTCGCAGCTGTGTTTCAAGGTCTCTTTCCTACTGCGCTAGCAGTTTATTCCTCTTTGACTTCAGGGCTGTTAGTTCTCCCCTCAGAACCACTTTAAAGGCATCCAATACTATGTCTTGAGGGGTCTCCTCCATGTCATTTTCATTGAAGTATAGTTCTATCTTCTCTTGAATTTCCTCCACCAGCCTTGTATCTTGTAGAAGCTCTGATGGGAAATGCCAGGTCCAGACTCCACTCTCCCTGGCCTTGAGTGTTAAAGACACGTTAGTGGGGCGTGGTCCGAGAGGACGATGAGGCCTGTTTCTACCTCCCTGATTGTACCTAGGAGATTAGTAGAGACCCACATATAGTCTATTCTCGATAATGAATTGTGCACATGAGAGTAGTGCGTGAAGCCGCCGGTCCCCCTTAATTGATTGCCAGGTATCGTGTAGGGAGAGTGAGTCGAATGCCTTCTTCAATGCCTCCGAGGGGGCTTTGGAGCCCTCCCCAGATCTTCCTGTCCTATCTGGGGTGGGGTGCCAGGCCAGATTCAGGTCTCCCCCAGAATGATGTCTCCCGTTGCAAATTCTTCAAGTGTTCGCAGCAGCTCCTTTAGGAGTACCTCTTGACCCGCATTCGGGCATATACTGAAGCCAGGGTTATCCGCCTCCCTTCGACCGTAATGTTCAAGATGATATATCTCCCTTCCTTGTCAGTTCTGTGGCCATGAATCTGCGCATTCAAAGTGTCTTTTATAGCAATCAGGACCCCCGCCCTCTTTCCTTCAGCATTCGATTGGAAAATATGCTTCGCCCCTTTTATCTTCACTCGGGTTTTATCACTTCTCTTTATATGTGTCTCCTGGTACATTAGAATGTTAGCTTTCTGCATCCCTGCTTGTCTGTCCAGTTTGGCCCTCTTGATGGGAGTATTCATGCCCCTTACATCCTGCAAGAGGACCGTCACAGGAACTTTTTGCCTCGTATTCATGGGAAAGCTGATGTGTAGGTTTTTCAAGGTCGCCTCATTCTCCTGATGTACTCTGTGTTCTGCCAGATGTTTGTTCTGTCGTCATGAGCTCACAATTTCCCCAAAATCCCTTCCCCCCAACAAAATCCCTTGAGGTAAGAACCGGGTTGCTACGTGCCCTGGGATGAAGTGTCCAGTCCTCCCAGTTCGTAAATCTCCTCATAAACTCATTGTGGGGATTCCTAAACCCCACTGAAGAATCCATTCGAGGTCTTCTGTTTCCCCTCCTCGGCCTGCTACTAGATCATCGGGCGATTCCATCGTGACCTTTTAGTTCAGGTGGAATACGCCAGGGCGACACCTGACTTATTATGAGCTCTTGGTTAGCGTCGACATGACCTTTTGCCAGTTAAGCTTGTTTAACAGTTCCCTTCTTGTGGACCGTCACCCACTCCTCCCGCTGCTTTGGTCACCTGGGTTTCCTCTGGGTCCTCGAGTGTGCGCTCTCCCCTCCACTTGAAATGCCCAGAATCTTTTCTCCTTATTCTCGGGAGGTGATCCTGTGCTGGGATCACTCCCATGTAAGCAGGAGGCCAAACGGAAAGGTCCATTTATATTTCAATTGGGCAGCAGATAAGTGACGCACCACCAGACCCATAATCTGCCTTTTGAGAAGGGTGGACTGGGCCAGATCTTGGTATAGTTGCACCTTTTGGCCATTCACTCTCACCCGGGGGGTAAGTCTGGCTTTTCTCAGAATCTGTTCTTTCTGGGCATAAGAGGTTATGGCCACCAACACGTCTCTGGGCCTCGTTCCCGGCTTGCACCCCCTTTTGGGGCCCACTCTATGGATGCGGTCAATCCCCACTCCCTGGCACCCCTCCTCATCCAGGATCTCGCCAAACAGATGCGTTACCGTCGACTTCAGGTCAGGGTTCCCTATGGTTTTCGGCAAATTTTTGATTCTCACATTGGACCTCCTCGATCTGTTTTCCAGGTCCTCGCATTGTTGTTCTAGATACATAGTCGTCTGGGCCACCCTATCCAATGTTTCTTTGGATTTTAGAGTCCTCCTCTAATTGCTGCAGTTTTCTCTCCAATGAGTCAGTTCTCTCCCCCAACTTGGTAACATCTTGCCTGATTTCTTTTATTGACTGAACCATCTCGCCCCTTAGAAGAGTAAATTGCTCTTGAACCGATTTGAGCAGCTGCGACTGAAGTTCCTTAAAGCAGTTGTGCATGTCCTCTTTGTTCATGTGAGTTCCCTCCATCGTTTCTCGGGTCAAGATGGAGCCCAGTGGGGGGAAGTCGTTTGGCGTAAGCGTTGGGTTGTCCCGCGTCCCCCAGAGCTGTTTCAAATTCCTTACCTGATTTCTCTGCAGGGAGGATTGTGCTGTGGATTTTGACCGTGACTTGGACATTTATATGCCTTTTCAGGTCCTGTGGTGGTTGACTGTGGGGGTTTCTGCGGGTGGGCTCCAGTGGACCTGATCTACAAGTTTCAAGAGAGCCCCAACCCGTGGCGAGACGGGAAGCACCCGCAGAGATAGGCGCTGTGTGCCACCTCACCCACCGCCGCCGTTGCTCCTATGGCATCCAGAGCGTGGCCCCTCTGCAGAGTGTCTATCTGGTAGTCCTCCTCCCTCCACTTGCGCCCCTTGCAGGTGATGCAATGGGGAGGGATAGGTTGATGCAGGCCTGTTAATGCATGTAAGGTAGACTCTGATTTTCGGTGTGCTCCGTAGTATTCAGGCGTGCGATGGAGAGCTTGTTTCTGCTGCAGGCTGTGCTCCCCCTCAGAAACCTCTCCTCAGCACCTCTCAGCAACTCTCCCCAGAGGGTGCAGTGGGCTCCACGAGGGGCCCCCTCTCCGGCTCTGCACCCCGACACCGGACAGCCGCTGGTATGTGCCGAGGATCACCGCCCGCACACCACCTCAGCGCGCTGATGACCTGCGGGGCTCCCGACAAGTCGCTTCAGGGCTCCGGTGATCCGCCAACACGCCGGGGGATTACGGCATCGTCTGGGGGGGTGAGTACTCCCAGCCCGCCGACTGCACTCCTCCCGGGGACCCACTTGTGTCTCAATTGTCTCTCCGCTGCCCGTCTCCTATGCTCCCCACGGGGACCGATAAACTTCAGATCGTGGGATGCGGGTGTCCACCAAGGCGGTCTCCCCTCCCGGTGGCATGCAGATTGTTCCTGAGCGGGATGCCTCGCTCCCCCTCAGCTCCGCGCCGGCTCCTGCCTCGGGCGGCCTCCTCCTCACAGCGGCGCCGCGTATGATGCAAGCTGGGAGCACCGTTTTTCGATGTGCTCCGTCAGTCTGGGGACCCCTGGCAGGCACGGCTTATGCTTCCATTCAGTCACACTTCTTTTTGTCCTCGGAATCACCCGAGGTGCTTGATGATGGGCTATTAATCTCAGCCTTACGAGGAGCGACGGGTGGACGCGTCTTCACTCGGAGGCGGCGATCTTGGATTCCTCGCATTGTGTTTGTTTTTTATCTTGGAGGAGAATGATCTTGTTTAGGAGTGCAGCCTCTATACTGGCACACCAAGCTTCATCTTTAATCATTTCATTGGGGCTAGTGGGTGGGGTGGTGAGACCTTTAAAGATGGAGAACAGCTCCTTGGACTTGGAGTTGGCTTTACAGATCTGGAGGTTGATGGCATTGGATTTGGCATGGAAGATAGTTTTTTTGTATTGCGATGAGATTCTCTTGAATTCTTCATTGGTGGACTCACAGGGGTTGGACTGCCTATTGGTTAGGGAAGTGCATTTGTTTTAGTGGAGGACTAGTAGGTCATCCCTGAACCATGAAATGGTGTTCATGGATTTTTTTTCTTTTTTGCCTTCAATTGGGGCTATGGTGTTAATGGCTCTGGAGAGGGTAAGGGCGTAGATGTCAGCAAGGGTGTTGGGGTCATTAGTGAAGGGGGGTTTCAGTTTCTTGATATCTAGGAGTGGGCAAAGGTTGTTAGCCGTAAGTTTTTTGGAGCTTTTGACCATGGCTGTGGGGGCGTAGGAGAGAGGTTTGGTGGTGAATTTGGTAGGGATGGTGAATTGGATGCAGTTGTGTTCTTTCCAGGGGTATGCCAAGTTGGCGGTTATGGTCGAGAGGCAGTTGTGGTCTGATACCAAGTCAAGGGTGCAGCCTTTAGAGTGTGTAGGGTGGGTGACTTTTTGTGTGAACTCAAGGTCTTTGAGTTCCCTGGCAAGGGCTGAGGCTGCTTTATCTTTAGGGTCAATGAGACCGAGGTTGAGGTCACCAAGTAGGATAGATTTGGTAGAGTTTTTCAGATTGTTACCTAGGACATGGAGGAGGTGCCCTTGAAAGTCAGGGGCTATGCCTGGGGGCCTGTACATAACGTGTACATTTACAGAGCAGGTGGGGATAGGGAAAGTTTGGCACAGAGGAGGTCAGTGTTGCCTTCCCAGGTGTGATTGCATATCCTGACTGAGAGTTTATCCCTGGTTATGAGAGCAACACCTCCACCTTTTGTGAGCTTTCTATCTTGGTGGAGGATGGAGTAGCCCTGTTGGAGAGCAAGCAAGACAGCTGGACTGGAAGCCTCGTTAAGCCCGTTTTCTGTAATGGCGAGTAGGTCTAGATCATGAGTGGCAATGGGGTCGTTGATCTCGAGGGTGTGAGCAGGGAGAGATCGAGCGTTCATGAGGGTGCATTTGAGGGCTGACTGAGGATGTGGCAGTGGAGGTAAGATTGGTGATGGGGCTTCAGGGGCGTTGGTGGGCTGTGTGCGGAGGTGCTGAGGAGAGGTTTGGTGTGCTGGTGCTGGCTTGCAGGGGTTGTATTTGGCTGTAGAGATGTAGGAGGGAGTATAAGTGGTTTTGGTGCGAGATCCCGGTTTGATATTTCTCATTGTCAACAAGTTGGGGAGTCTGGGGTGAGTCGAGGGCTGAGTATGTGCTCTGAGCTTTCTAGTTTTTGTGGGTTGTAGGCAGCTTTGAGAGGTGGAGGAGTTGCGCATAGTGGTGTTGATGGTAAGTCTGATGAGCTGGTATGGGTAGGGAGGGGAGGGGTATGTGTAGGACAAGGTTTGAAGTGTAGACATGGAAGGTGGTGGGTGAGGTGCGGTTGGATACATTGGTCTGTAGGGTGTGCGCGACCGGGAGGGGGAAAGATACAATATTCAGTGCTCGGGGGCAAGGAGCAGAGTTTAAGGCACAAGAGGTGTAGATTCAATGATAAGTGAAGGGACACAAGTGTACAGAATGCAGTACTCAGGGTGCGAGAGTGCTTGGTGCAGTGTTTGGGACACAATTGGACTAATGCAGTCTTCTGGGCACAATGGGCAGGGTGCACAGTTCTAGAGATTGGTCGGCAAAATGCTGAGTTCAGTATTGAGGGCACAAGTGGAATAATACAGTATTCAAGGCACAATGGTCAGAATCCGGAGTTCACGACCAGTGGGTTAGATGCAGTAATCAATGTTCGGGAAACAGGTGGACTTATGCTTTAAGTATGCATGAGCTAGTATTAAAGTTTGTGGAAGCAAAAAAGTCCCCAAGTGGGTATGCGCATGTGAAAAGGAAGGTAGAGTTTAATCTTCACATACATTAGGAACTGGCTGCAGCGGTGTGGTGAGTTAGGCGATTTTCCACTACTGCCTATACATTTAACAAGTGAGAGAAAATACTGACCTCACAGGCTGCGCTCTACCAACCTATTGTCTTTATGGATTTGTGCATTCAATTGGTTCATCGTATGTAATCTACTCAGTAGAATAATGGAAAGACTGTTTAACTTCTGTATAATTGTTCATACAAGTTAACATTGGAGACTTGCTGTATTATCAATCATACAGGTTGACATTATATATTCCAGATGGATATTAAATAAAATTCAGCATACAGGTTGATAAATGTGAATAACACAAAACATCACGCCGCCAACACTTGTTTCAACCCAACAAAAGGTCGTCCTCAGGGCGTATAACTAAAAAATATATTCATACAAGTTCTGTCACAGTAATTAGTCAATTAAAAGTCGAGGGTGGGGAGACAAAAAAACGGGGGGGGAGTGGAGAAAACAAATACAGAGACATAAAAAGAAAAAAACATCGTTAGATGAATCTAATTTCTTCGGGTTACTCATAATTATGAATTTACAACATAGATTGTTCAAGTTGGCACTATTGTTTTAAGACAAGGCATGATTAATGACTAATTTCGTAATAGTTATAATCACACAAATTCTATGCAAAAAATGTCAGTTTGTCACTGGGAGTTCAGCAGCTATCTGTTCACGTAGGATAGATAAATAAAAGTATAATTACCTATGCGATGGGTTTCGCAAAAATATATAGTGGTTCTTCAATTATTCTAGTTGAAGTTAATTGTTGGTTTAGCAACTAAGAACGAAAAAACAAATATACGAAATGACCATTTCGCACATCTATTGCAAAAAAGTTTGCATCGGTGATTTAGTATCAGTATTTACGTCTAAGCTGGCAGATAAGTTAGGTTTTACCTGAATGGTATTTCGAGCGTAAAGTGAATAGCGACCGCTTTACATATTCAGTGGATGTAGGCAGGTTTCCCCTCTATGGATTTAATGGCTGTGAGAGGAGAGAATCTGATAATTCCCCAATCAAAAGGTATCAGAAGTCAGTCCTTCCAGGCATATTTAAAGTCTGATCATCGTGTGACCCACATAAGGTATTTTGCTGTGTACTCACCGGCAGGTAACTCAAAATCACGCGCACAATGGCGAATGCCGTCAGGCAATGGAGCTGCATCGGCAGTAAGGACGGTAACTAGGCATATACTAAAGGTATCCTGGTAAAAACCTAAGAAATTCATGATATGCAAAACTTTGCGAAAGGGACGTTATGGTTAACTTGCGCTACTAAAAACCTATCAAATTCAGTGAAATAACTTTGTTAAAGGGACGTTATGGTTAAGTTGTCCCACTAAAAACCTATAAACTTCTGTGAAAAAACATTGTTAAAGGGACATTATGGTTACAAGTAAAAGAGAAAGAAACACTGAAATTCGCCAATTATGGTAAGCTAAGCAACCATAACTCGCATCATCACCATGCACTGCTAAAGCTAATACCCATGACATCAAATATGACATCACAAATGTCATTTTTTCACTGAATATATATATATATATACAGAATATTCTCAGTGGAGAGAAGCCCTACAACTAACTAAGAGAGTCCCAGTCACCATAACGACCCAGGAATCCCATAGGTTTGTTGGAAGGAACCAATGACTGCTCTGGTTAGACTGAGAGTTCTCTTGTCAGAAGGGAACTTGCATACTGAAGGCCACCCTAACATGAAAGTGCTTTAGGGTCAACCACTTTTCCTGCCTATGGTTCTTGCAGTTCATGGACAGTTGGGAGCTGGGACCTCCATTACAGAACTTTGGGTTCACTGTTGCTTACGTTGTTGTCCTACTATTTCAAAGCTTACAAGATTCCCTCCCTGCTCCTCATCCTCAGTACTGTGAGCAAGCAACAAGCATGTCTTAACCTTATGCAGTGACAATCTTGTAACATATACAGCCCCAGTACAGGAACCCGAACTGTGAAGTATCAGAAAATACATTAAAGTGGATTATCAGAATATTACATTCTTACCTCCACACTGCACCTCCACACTGCACCCACCACAAAGTATGTGGCCATTCATGTATGGCACTTTGAGGATATCCCACAAACTTGATTTTCTATTCCATCTTTGTCAACGTCATTTCCCTTGGCCAAAATCCACTTTAGGGTCTGTGACTTCGGTCAGTTGGCTGGACAATCCCATTTTGATCCCTTTTGGGTTTGTCAGGTTACGGTATGACCTAATAGATGAATAAGCTGCAATGAATGAAGGATGTGCTTGTGTATTTCTCAAGGCTATAATGCAGCCATACACAGTACCTGTCTTTGTAAAATGAGATATTGCCCCCATGTGACTTCCCTTTTCTCATTGAGAGACCGCTCCTTGATTTATTTCCTTTTGTCTGTCGCTGATATGCCTAAAGAGAAAGTAACTGCACCTCATCACTCTCGCAATAATGTGGAGCAAGGTAGAAGCGGTCCTGATGAAGTTCAAGTTTTTGTCTTAAAACTAGCTCATGGCGACATAAAATAAGCAGACAGGCTGTTATTGTATTGTATTGTATTGGTTATTTTTTTATGAAGTGCAACGAACAACCAGAGACATCTCAGTGCTATCAAAAGTGGGTGTGGTGTAATTAGAAAGAAGTGACTGATATTTAGAGTAGGCCATAAAGATATGTTTGAGATGTTTACGGATCACCATTAAGTTAGTTTCTTTCTGAAGAAATATTGGGAATACATTCCAGAGTTTGGCTACCACCTTGGTATTCTGCCCTCGAAAATGGAACAATTATTAATCTTTCATTGCTTGATCTTAGGCACTTGTTAGAGCTGTAATATTTAAATATAGATGACAGGGGATATCACTCAATTAGCTTTTGAACATAACACTTTTCTTTATTGGCAGCCAGTGTAAAGTCCTTTACGCTGAGGCGACATGGTGTTATTTCTTAGGTTTTAGCCAAGTATGTCTGCTGTGTCCTGAATTCGCTGTAGTCTGGTTATCATCTTATTCGGTGAACCCGGACAAAGAATTTTATTATATTCCAATCTGGAAGAAATGAAAGAATTCATCATGATTTTTTGTGTTTCTACTTCTATTATAATGTTGATGATTGGTAAAGGTAGAACTCAATTCGAGTTTCTGTCACTAACCTGGATTGATGGCGATCCTCTGGAGTAGAAATGGACGACTGCAAGGATATCCCTGAGACCCCTGCTCCCCCTACTCCTACATTTTTAGAAAACCGGAGAGAGAGAGACAGGAACCCCAGGGAAACCCTTGGGGGTAAGAAAACCCTGGGTGTTCTTGAGAGTGCTTCTGCAGGATTGGCTCGGCTCTGGATGGCTGGTGGTGCAGAATTCACAGTGTCTATAGAATAAGGAATGTACAGGTAAGGAAGATAAAGGCTGTCTCAGAAAAGAATTCAGTTGAAGGAGAATTACACTTACAGTTCTTCTAATCACTACGGGAATCTGTGTTTAGAGAATGCCGGTCTTGCTAGCCGACAAGGAGGTTCACCCAACGGATACGAGAGAGATTCCTAAATGAGTACAAGGATATCACTAGGATGAGAGAGAGAAGGCCAAAGAGGAATGGGGAGGTTAGTACAGAGAAACAGGACTTACTCTGTCTAAACGGAAGGGTGGCTCAAAGAAGGATTTGGGTCGGAGAAGGGGAAGCCGCGAAGGCAGAGAACTGAAGACCACTGAGCCCGGTAGGGAAACCACCGCTGGAGGGGAAATGTACGAAGGATTGCTAAGTAGGAAGGAGGACAGCAAGGAAAGATTAAAGTGGAGTTCTAGGAAATCGTACAAAGTTTTAGGCAAAGATAGAGGTAGCAAACTTACGAAGTGTCTTGAAAAACAGAAGCGACACACAAGAGAGAGGAGTTTCGGTCCTTAAATTCAGTCATATGATCCTCTGATCGCATACAATGAAGACGTGCAACAGCTAGACCGTCACTTCTCCTGTGCCCGTAGCACATCTCCATCTTGGAATATCTGCGAAAAGCGAGACTGCATAACGACCATTGCCGTCTCAATTGCCATCGCTGAAAAGGAGTAACAGTATGTCCCCTCCGTAAAGGAGGAAAACCACGTTTGCCCGGGTGAAGGCGAAAAAAGCGTTGCACCAAGCGAGGGGCGTGAACCCCCGAAGCAGGTTCCCAACTCCTTTCTGCAGGGGAGTCGCCCTTCCAATCTATTAGAAATTGGAGTTTACCTCGATGATACCGAGAGTCACAAATATTGGCTACTTTGAATTCAGCTTGCGAGTTGGTCAAGACAGGAGGAGGTAAAGGCTTGGTAGATCGTTGAAAACTATCTTGTACAGCCAATTTAATTTGGGACACGTGAAAAACTGGATGAATGCAAGACCAGGAGGTGGGTAGAGACAAATGGACAGCAGAAGCACCCACTCGATCAATCACTGAAAAGGGTCCAAAGAATCTAGGGGATAGCTTTGAAGGGACCAGATGTCTGGGGAGTAATCGGGATGCCAGCCAGACCTTATCCCCTTTGTCACAGGATGGTAAATCTCGGCGATGTCTGTCGGCATACTTTTTTCCCCGGTCCTGTGCTGCTTGAATGGACAATCTAGCCATCTGACGGCCCCTTTGGAGTCCGCAAGAAGGCTGTCAACTCCCGGAATCTCGAGGAAGGCGAGGAGATCACCGGAATGAATGAAGGATGAAATCCATAAGAGGTGAAGTGGGAGAATGGAAAACCAGGCTCCCGTCCTTCACCTCTCGCGCTTGGCCTAGAGGGTCACGACCCAAACACCCGCCACGAGAAGAGTTTGCCCATTTACCAGACGACCAGATACCCTGGTACAGGAACATACGGATGTGTCCATCTGCTTGCCCAGCAGCCCGCACTGGCCATGCCGACACCTGCGGCACGGATCAACTAGACTAAAATCTACACGTCGTTAGAGATGCCATGACGACCTAGACAACGGGAAGCACATCTGTACAAATATACACACTGGACATTCCCACACCAACCTACACGAAGAATATACTCAGTGCTATGACGTAGGCGACAGGCATATTCACGGACGTGCATCTTTATTATTTTTATATAGGCTTTCAGAATGCAGAAACGCAAGACGCGTCATGAACTTTTTACTAGCTTGCTCACGCTTCTCTTTGAAACCAGTTACCACCATGAGAAATATAATAAAGACAATACTGATTATGGAATTATATGCTCCTATAACCTAAAGCACCTGTGCACCAAACGGACAACTTATGCACCGGGCCAAAGTAGGCCTCAAACAAGAGCTCCCGTGGACATCAACAAAGACAAGAGTCAGTTGCTGATCCTGCAGAATGAACTTGGCGAAGCAACCAGCCAAGGTCGCAATGTTGCAAACCCACGTTCCAAGAGCAAATCATCAAAGGCACGATGTTGCAACCTCGCACTCCGCGCACCAACGTTAAAGTCACACCGACAAATTAAAGCAGACGCGCAGTAGAAAAACAATATTAATTGTGCAGAATTATGCCTCTTTCACGGTCCCTCCCCACGTGATCAAGCCGAACCTGACGAGATGCCAAACCCGGGAGAACAGAGGCGTCTGGATCCCTCGCTACGAGACACTGGCAGATACACTTGAAAGGCTCAATGGACATCTGCAACAGTGGGAACGGTACCCCGTCTAGCTATGAATAAGTCCTCACATTGTCTGCATGTACCCATAGTGAAACATTGTTGCAACTTACAGGTACACCGAGAGCTGGGAACGACGGTGGTCCCAGGCTGG
The DNA here is from genome assembly GCF_040938575.1 of Ambystoma mexicanum. Taxonomy (NCBI): domain Eukaryota; kingdom Metazoa; phylum Chordata; class Amphibia; order Caudata; family Ambystomatidae; genus Ambystoma; species Ambystoma mexicanum. Next base: position 1,446,452,371 of record NC_090934.1, on the reverse strand, counting down.
GAAGCTCACAGGCGCACCAATCAGAACATGGGGCTCTTATCACTGACGCCAGCACATTTAGCCAATCCTCAGGAGCCTTCATGTAACAATTTTCATGTATCTAATTGTAGGGACAACCCAGATATACCACCTGACTACACCTTGTCCACTAATATCTTTCTCTATATGTGTGCTATACTAACCCTACCACTCGAACACCCAATTAAGAGTGGCGATAGGTTTTTTGTTAACTTTCTGAAATGACGCAAGTAGCGCGTCATAATACAGTAAAAAGGGCCTGCGAGCCCCACGATTGAGTGTGTGTCAGGACGAACGCGTGCGCTCCTTGACCCATCCCTGCCGTTTTGTCTAATAAACAGCAGAGTCACCTTGCTCCTTGTGTGCGTCTCATACTCTATCTCATCTTATCTGGGATACACACGGGAGGAGTTGGGGCCTCCCTGCCTGGAGGTCTGCGGACGGTCCGGCCGACCCCGGCAGAATTTCCCCCCCGACAAGTTGGAGGCACTGCTGAGATCTGTTTAAGATCGACTTTTATTTTTACTTTTTCCAGGCACTCCCGTTGCGAGGAGGCCCGGCGGCGCGGCCCCCTCTGCCGTTGCCCCCTTCTGAGGACTACAGGACCATCGCGGAGCTGCGAGAAGACCGGACAGCGCAATCCGGATATTGGCCCTCGGGAGCCGGTTGAGAAGTATCCCGCCCGCGTTTGGCGAGTGTCCAGACGTGGTCCAGACGAGGGGAGGTGGCGACCCGCTTGGAGGGGTGCACGCAGTCGAGCGGCCCTGCATCGAGAGAACTTGGTGAGCATGACACACACAACGAGCAATGCGAAATTGTGAGGGAGGGGGGAGGAATTAAATAAGGGAGGAGGGAGGTGTTGCACAGGTGCGCGGCGAAGGTTTGACAATATAGTGTTGGCAATGGAATGAAAGGGAGTGAAAAGAGTGCGAGAGCAGTGACGCGAAAGAGGGGGGCGGAGCACGAAACATCACGTGTGGCCGCTCGTAGACACTGATTGGCCTAAATCGCGACTAACGTGTAGGGGTGGGCGTGTGTGGTTTCCTACGATTTGGCATTTATTGATCAATGAGTAGATGAGGTTCCCTATTGTTCGAGCAAGAAACTCGATAGGTAGATGAGGTTTCCTATTGGTCGAGCAAGAAACTCGATAGGTAGATGAGGTTTCCTATTGTTCGAGCAAGAAACTCGATAGGTAGATGACGTTTCCCTGTAGGGGGTAGCTAGTTGCATAGTTGCCAAATACGGAAGATAATTGGCTGGTTAAGCCCTCCTGTTGAGGGGCGTATCACACGCGAGGCGACGCAGCGTGTGCAGTCCGATTATATTATTGATGAGATTACCTTGTTCCAGGAGAGACAGGAAGACAGCTGTAGGGTTAGCGGGGGTAAATTGCAAGTGTATTTTGAAATTAATAATGAGAATGTACTAGTAGCGTAGAGACATCGGTGACGTCACCAGTAGGGATTTTATAGGATATCACGAGCACAAGGAACATTGAGTTTTGAAAGTGGTGGGGAAGAGAAAAATGATGAGGGAGCGGATACGAAGATAAACAATAAACGAGTGGATTGGAAGAGGAGAAGGGGAGAGGGGCGTGGCTGAGCACGGAGAACGCCGGCCACGGCAAATGTAAAAGGGGGAGGAGAACGAGGAATAAGGACGACTGTATAAGATCGTCGTAAGGGGTACGCAGTCACAGGGGGCTGCGTGCGCTTCGGCTGCAGGGGGCCGTAGGGGAAGGAATATACAATACAAAATTATACATATATATATTTGTGTTTTATTATTTTTTGTTTTTTTTTTTTTAAATTATTATTATTGCATACTTTGTAAAGGATTGTCGTAAGTCCCCACACTTACGGGGCCAGGTAAACAATATAAGGTTGTAAATTGCAAACTGATAGCGAAGGGAGGAGTAACAAGTGGGGCACAACTATGTCATATGGGACAGGGTCGGGAGGGTGGGGGAACACCCTCACTACCCCACTACAACACATATGCACAACACTGCCACCCCATAGGGAGAAATTAATTAAGTACAGCATAGAGTGGACCCAGGGGACGGATAACAAAATGTTAACACCATGGCCGCCTAATGGTAGTTTCGATCCATATGCCCAACATTCATTGCTAAACCATCTGCACAATACATACAAGGGGAAGAAGTTGGCGAGCCATATGGAGGTGTTTAACTTATGGAGGATGTTCCAGGGATCCCGACCAGGACCAAATGGAATGTTTTCTATGGGAGAAACACCGGAAGTAAAGGAGATTATGAAAGAGGGAACGGATGGGGAAAAGGGGTGTGAAAGGAAAAAGAATGCGGAGAATGAAGGAGAGGGAAGAGAAAAGATTGATAAATTAGAAGACATAAAAAAGGAACCGAGCAACGAGATACCCATAACACCGGGAGTGAAAACAGAGGGAGAAGGGTTGTACCCTTTAAGAGAATTAGGAGAAATAGAAGGACAGTTAAGGGCGGCTGAAGGATACTCGAACCCGGCATACAGCCCTCCACCATATGTGGCTCACAGGAAGATAGTGGGGGAGGGGAGGATTGGAGAAGAGCAGATTGTAGAGATAGGACATGATGAGTGGGTAGCTGCACAGATATTATAAAAATTACGGGGTTCACTAACGGGAGAAGAAAGGGAGGCAGTAAAGAGAACAGGCGAGGATAGTACAAGGGAGAGTGAGATGAAGGGGGAGGAGCTACTACGACAAAGAGAAGAGATTTTGGAGGAAAAATTGGCAAAGCTAAGGGATGAGCAGAATGAATTACTAACACAGCTTGAGAAGGGGGAAAAAGAGAGAGTGAGGAAAAGGAAAGAGGGTAAAAACGAATTGGACAAATTAAGGGAACGAAATGAGGAGCAAAGGATAGAAGATGGAAGGGTAAGAGCAGCAGCAGAAAGGGTGTCAAGAGTAGTATTGAGAGAAAAAAAGAAGGAAGAAGAGGACAAGGAAAGGGAATTGGAAATATGGAGGAGGAGGGTAGTATCAGAGGCAGCTAAGAAATATGAAGAAGAGAAAGCAATAGAAAGAGAAAGGGTGAAATGGGAAAGAAAGAAAGAAGATGAAAGAATATTGGAACAGATGAGCAACGAAGTGATGGAGGAATTAAAAAGGAAAAGGGAGGAAAATAGTAGGGAAATGGAGGATAGGAGTGAAGGGGAAAGAGGAGGGAGAAATAAGGAGAGTGAAAAATGGGGGGATGTATATAGAAGTAGAGAAGTAGCAACAACATCAACACCAGGGGGAACAGTTGGTAACAAAGAAAGAGGAGAAATGGAGCTAATAGACTTAGAAACAGTAACAGTAAAAGGGAAAAAAACAGAGTGGGGGATACCATCTATGACCGATTTTTGCAGTGAGGAGGAAGAAGGAGTAGAGAGGGTAGGAAGAAAGAGTGAAAGGGAAAGCTTAGATAAGCTGTACCTCATTAGAACAAACATAGACTCGCCATGGATCCGTAAGAGAAGGGAGGAGCTGGAACAAAGTGAGGAGAGGGTGCAACAACTAGTGGAAAAACAAACCCATGAAGCAACACCATCGCCATCTCCATCACGCCCTCCCCCATCGCACCCTACATGCTCAACCACCACACGCACGCTGCGCACAATAAAGCTTGCGCCCTTCATGGACGAAGTGACTCCCTATGCATGCCGGCTTAGAGACCTCCCTAGCCGCAGGCAAGACAGACAGATAAACATACCCATATTAAACACAGGAGATGACGAAACAAGGGGAAGGGACGGAGAGGTAGGTAGGAGGAGGGGTAGTAAGGAAGAATTTGAAGTGGTAAAGGAAACAGGGGAGGAGGAGGGGTGTGAGGACTCAATATTATGGAACATAAAGGGTGACACAAGACACAACTTAATGCCACTGTTGGAGAGAGGAGGGGTTAGACCGCAGTATGTACCATGGAAGCATACGGATAAAGAAAATATAAAATGTAGGCTCCCATCACTAAGTGGAGGTGCGGGTAAATGGATATATGAAATGGAAAAACACACCGCAGGGCAGAAACTAGCAGTAGGAGATGTGAAAGGCCTGTTAATATCAATATTAGGGGATAGAGCGGACGACATCTGGAAGAGAGCGGGATTCCATGGGATAACAATAACGAACACATCGCATGATGGGGCGCCATTTGCAAACTGCAGACATGTGCTATGGCAGGCACTGAGAGTACAGTACCCAGACACATCAGACATAGGAGCAATTACTTCCCGTAAGATGCGTGAGAATGAGGGTCCTGTTGATTATATACAGGATATTCAAGAGAAGTGGCGCATGGAAACTAGAGAACAATGGGATAAAACACCAGCCATATTTTATCATATACTAGTACAAGGGCTCCCAGAAGGAGTTCAGAAACAACTAAAGAAAGTAGTGGGAATGGAAGTAAAACCATGGCCTGAAATACAGCTGACAATAGTACATCACTGCAGGATATGGCAAGGAAAAATGAAACAAAAGGAAGAGGACAGGAAAACAGAAGAGGCCAAACTAGTACAGAAAAAACTAACTAAATACACAATGGAGGGGGCACTAATAACTGCGCCCACAACAATGGCCCAAAGCCCCACACAAGTAGTGGCTGCACAAGATCCAGCTCTAATAGCACCTCCACAAAGTATAATACAGCAAATGCCGCCACTACAATTACACGCACCAAACGTGGGAGGAGGGTACCCGATGCAAGGAGCTGGGTATTATGGTTATAACAGAGGGAGAGGAGGATTTATGAGAGGGAGAGGATACGGATATAATACCCAACAGCAGGTGGGGGGAGTTGGAAGTTCATACCCCACAGGGCAACCGGTATACCAGGACAACACAGGGAGCTTCCCATGGCAAAACAGAGAACCACCCGTGTGTTGGAGTTGTGGACTACTAGGACACATGTCACGCACGTGTAGGGTCAGGCCAGGAACACCAGCATGGAATGAGCAGGCACAACCTAGGCCACCACAAGAACAACAGGGCATACAACAACAGCAATTAACACAACAACAGCCACTGCCACAACAACAAGTAGTGATAACACAACAACCCCAAACTGAACAAACGCAATTGGGTAGGGTGACGGTATTGGGACACAACCCTTACACAGGAAATGGCCAATCATTGTACCCCCAATAGGACAGCCCACAGACGGCCTTGGTGTGTCCCATCCTGTCAGTAACACCTAATAGTGCGGAGGAGCCACGCATAGAGGTAACGATAGGTGACAAAAAGTTATCATTCCTTGTTGACACCGGGGCAACCCGGTCTTGCATAAGGGAAGGTAAATTTAAGATGTCAGGCGAAGCCATGAACACCCAAGGATTTTCTGGGGCTAAAGGATTGGTTCCTTTTACTGATAACGTTCCCTTATCTATCGGAGATTACGATCTGTCAGTTCCACTCTTGTATTATAGTGCCTCACCAGTAAATATACTGGGGAGGGACATAATGAATAGGTTAAATATGACAATCTCCTTTACAGAGGATGGTATAATTTGCTCTACTCCAGGGATTAACATGCTAGCAGCACGACAGATTATGCAAGCATACTGTGGGCAGACAGCAATTAGGGCGGAACCAGTAGATGGCGAGATATTCCAGTATGGAACAGACATGGCATTTGCATGGATGCCAGGGATAGAAGGGAAAATATGGAGGAGGCCAGCAGCTTACCTGTTCCGACCAGAAACACCTGTTAATGAACAAGAAGGAAAGGTGTTTGCAATAGACATTGAAAGCATTATTACAACAGCTGAGTATATTGCTGTGCACGCCCAAGACAAAGAAGGAAGAGCATGGAGGGCAGTGATAGCACTAGCAGAAGGATGTAGGTTGACCCAGGTGTCAGATGAGGAACTGTTTTCAGAAGAAAAAGAGGAGGGGGAAATGGTGTTCATGATGAGTGTAGAAATATGGTTACGAGTGGCTCACAAACAAATAGCGCAGAAAATTGCTATGGCACTTGAGGCACCTGCATGCACCCCAGTCCCTTTCTTTAAGGAGGATATGTCAAAGGTGCCCAAATCATTATGGACCATTAGCCCTTATGACGTAGGATGCATTAAAAGCATAGGTGGTGTACGGATAAAATTGAAAAAAAGGTGCAATACTACCAAGAGTAAAACAGTACCCATTGTCAAAAGAGGCAGATGAGGGCATATATGAAACTATAACGGCCCTTATAAACAATGGCATATTGGTCCCCTCAGAATCACCATGTAACACGGCTGTGTACCCAGTGCGCAAGGCTAAAGGGGGGTCTTGGCGCTTCATACAGGACCTAAGGCCCTTGAACAACATAGTGGAAGCAGAATATCCAGTAACAGCAAACCCGGCCACAATATTGTGTGGCATTCCAGCAGAGGCATCACGATTTACAGTAATAGATCTTAAAAATGCATTTTTCTCAATACCATTACACCCCGACTCACAAGATTTAACAAGTTTCACTTACCGAAATACTAAATGGAAACATACCAGGTTACCACAAGGGTATTGTGAATCACCCTCAATTTTCAATAGAGTAATACAGATGGATTTGGGTAACGTTGAGGTGGAAAGCACAGTGTTACAATATGTGGATGACATAATAATTTGCAGTATAAACGAAAGTAAATGCAGAGAGGACTCGTTAAAAATGTTGACTATATTGGCTGAAAAGGGGTATAAGGTAGACATGGAAAAAATACAATACTGTCAGGAACAGGTACTCTACATTGGCCAACTGATATCCCAACATGGAAGAAAGATTGCACCACAAAGAGCACAGGCCATCTCAAGCACTCCCATGCCACAGACTGTGAGAGAACTGCAGCAATTTCTGGGGTTATGCAACTACTGTAGAGCATGGGTATTTGATTACAGCTCATACATAGGACCCCTGCTTGAGGGGTTGAAGGAAGCAAATAAAGGGGAGAAAAGGTTGGGGTGGACTATGGAAATGAGGGAGGCATTTGACGAATTGAAGGACGCGATATCAACAGCTCCAGTACTGGCATCCCCAGACTATGAGCGACGATTTTTTATATTTTCACATTGCGACTCAGCAGTAATGAAAGCAGTATTGGCCCAAAAAACAAGCATGGGCTATAAACCAGTAGCATTTTATAGCGGTCACTTAGACCCCGTGATGTTAGGCCACTTCCCTTGCGAACAAGGCCTCGCTGCAGCTGCTTTTGCAGTAGAAAAGGCATCAGCAATAACCATGGGGTGTCCAACTACACTGTTTGTGGAACATGCATTATTTGCAATATTGAATAAACCCAAGTCCACACTAACGACACAAAGGGCATCAGGTTATGAGATCATTTTGTCTAGGGCTGAACTAGCAATTGTTAGATGTAGCACTGTTAACCCTGCAAGATTTCTAGCAGAAATAATTGAGGAGGGAGATTACGCCCACGACTGCACCCAACTAAATGAAATATATTCATGTACTAGAAAAGTTGAAGAGAATGCACTAGAGGGAGGTGAGCTTTTGTTTATTGATGGGTCATCAACTATTGATCAAGGAGATGGGATACGGAGAACTGGGGCAGCAGTGGTAAAAATGATGGAGGCTCCGGTGTGTGTGGCTATGAAATGTGTACAGTTACCACAGCATTACTCTGCTCAAGCCGCTGAACTAGTTGCACTAATATTGGCATTGAAAGAAAGTTTTAACAAACGTGTAACAATATATTCCGACAGTGCATATGTTACATCCACTGTCCACTCAGGGCTAACAAAATGGAGGAGAAGAGGGTTTAGGAGAGCTGACGGCACTCCAGTGCAACATGCCCTCTTGTTGGCTGAATTAATTGAAGTAATAAACGACCCCCAAGAGCTAGCCCTAGTAAAATGCACCGCACACACCAATGGTGAAGACCACGTCTCAAAAGGGAATGCAGCAGCAGACGCACATGCGAAATATGCTGCATACTTTGGTGAGATATGGGACCCCACAGACTCACAGAGAGGGAGAGGGAGGGGAATGGCTAGGGAGATGTTAATAAGAGAAGGGTATACCCATCTCCCAGCCACACAGATTATGGAATTACAAGCAGCAGCACCAATGGCCGAAAAGGAAATATGGGTAAAAAGAGGATGTACAATGTCACCAACCGACGCACTATGGCGCCAGAGTGGTACTGGGAAAGTTGTAATACCGTTGGCACTTTTAAATACCGCCCTGAGCCAATTACATCACCCAGCCCATACAGGCAAGGAAATAATTGCAGCACGAATTAGAGATGATTGGTTCTGTCCCGAGTTAAATTCTCATGTGTCAAATTTTATCAGCAATTGTCTCACATGCCAACAGTTTACGGCCGGTCATACCCTAAAAGTGATAAGAGGTACCATACCCCGGCCAGAAGGACCTTTTCGGCACCTCCACATTGACTATGTTGATATGATCAACATATGTCAAGGTAATAGATACATGATTGTAGTAGTATGCCCATTTTCTAGGTGGATTGAAGCAGGGCCCTGTTCACACCCAGATGCATTTAGAGCAGCCAAATTCATAGTAAGGGAGGTCTTCCCCAGGTGGGGAGTGTGCGAAGTATTAAGATCAGACAATGGCCCACATTTCGCAAACGAAATGTTCCAACATATCACAGCCCTGCTGAGCATAAAGCACAAATTTGCATGTGCATATCACCCACAGGCTAACGGTGTATGTGAACGCCTAAATGGCTTATTGAAGGAGGCAATTGCAAAGATACAACAAACAACAAAGAAAAGTTGGTTGTATTGCCTTCCGTTAGCCTTGTTCGAACTGAGGAACAGGCCAGGGTCCGACCACCACCTCACCCCACACGAGGTGGTTACTGGACGTCAAATGCGCCTTCCCCTAACGCCAACGTCAAGGGCATTCACTGACCACGAAAGTTCAGCGAGTATACTAGGTGATGAAATGTATCAATATGTGTCGTCTTTGATTACTAGTGTTGTGTTTGTGTCTCAACAGCTCGAGCGCACGCGGGGCGGGTCCACCAGAGATAAAGAAGAAGGCGCCAGTACAGAATTAGAAAAAGAGAACTTGTGCAAACTAGCCAAAGGTGACCACGTGCTACTTCGCAATTTCAATAGAAGGTGGAACGACAAAAGGTTCACCGGTCCACATCTGGTAGAAGACGTATCAACAAGAGCAGTAAAACTAAAGGATAAGCGTGCTTGGAACCATCTACATGATGTAAAGATATACAAACTGCAGACCCGCCCCAGCGCCAACGACAGGTCCATTGGAACAACAGCAACAACATCCCTGACAGCGGAAGGAAGTTCTACCACAGACAACGACCCAATTGTTCCCTTACCTTCTCACTACCCAGACACCCCAGAGACAACAACTGACGAAGAAAGGGGTGATCACTACACTGCCCACCCCATGGTCACACGTTCAAAGAATAAAAATAATTACGCCATCTCCCCCCCCGCCCATTGACTGCAAAGGACAGTTGTAACTTAAACTGAAAGACATTGGCCGCACAAATACACATGTAAACACGTGAATGTTCTCTTTTTTCTCTCGCACATACAGGAACTGCGTATTATTGTATTATTAAGTAGAAAGCTAACTAACAAAGTCCACTGTCCAGGCGTAGATGGTACTCCCAGACGATAACTACCCAGAAGAATTGTCACACCAATTTGTATACGAAATAAAAAGGCCAACATACCTAAAAAGAAGAAGGGTACGTGTTTACTACACAGCCTTCCTCCTGGCCATAGAATATTACATGCCCCACCTCCGCCCATACTTGCCGGTCTTAAGAGACCAATCACTTAGAGTAGCGTGGGAGCAGCTCTTCGCCTGGACACTGAATGACTATTTGATAGGGAGAGCTTAAACAAAACAAAACTAACATTTAAAAACGAGCATTTCTGAGAATTTTTAGGCGGGCAACTTTAACGTCGCAAGAATAAGCTGCCAGGACTGCAGCAAGGTAAGAGCAAAATGCCGGTGAGATTAGCAATTGTAATAAAAATAATAGGGATTTTGATAATCACCGGATTTTTGGCTGCTTCTGTATGGCAGTATAGCTGTGCTATCAATTTTGTTGCTGCACCCAAACCTAATATACCCCCGTTCCTTGCTGCAACAGGTGTTACGTCAGGTGGTAGTAGTAACATTGCACCAAAGAAAAATAGAGTTAAACACAGCACATACTCAGACAATAAAGGTATTGATAATTATGTACAAGATTCAGCACACGTCACAAACAACATATGGTACCAACACATGACCCGCATTGGTAAGCAGACAACTGAGGATAGCTGCTACGTCTGCTCATTAATACCATACGCCATGAGTGCTTCACGAACATTTGTTGCCACAGAAATAAATGAGAAGATAGCGCAGTGCATAATATACTTGGCACTGTTCCAGACGAAAGGAAGATTTCAAGGAACTGTAGTGCACATGACATGGAAAACACGAGACTCATACCCATATGAAAACAACTTCCTCAAGACCTACTTGAGTTATCACAAGACCAGTTTACATGCTGAAGCATTCAAATATATAACAAGTGGCCCTGCAAAAGGAGAAACACAGAAAGTAACACTGCAGTATCTACCATGTGATTGGTACGCCACTGAAGTTCCGGGTAAACAAGGATGCTGGGAGAGGCCGCTACTGACGATAACAGGAAAGGTGTATCTGGATAACAGCTGGGAGATAGGAGTGATTGGCAGCAACATGGTAACAAAAGAAACTATCTCAACCATCGAGACACACAATCACCGATGTTGGACGACGTGGATCAAGTATGTACCAATGCTCACGTGGGTAGAAGAAGATGAAGACCCAATAACGATACTACCGTTGACTGCGCCCAAGGTATGTTACCAGCATAAAGGAGAGGTGGACGTAGGATATAACACCAATTGCGCAAGTGTGACGGAGTTACCTGAGGGGGGAGCAGGAACAGCAGTAATAATGGACCATTATTGGGCCTGTGGAGAAAAGGCATACCATACACTGCCTCCCCTGTGGAATGGTGTGTGCACAATGGTACACGTCAATGTACCATCACTAGTGGTACCTAAGAAGCACGTCGATGTGGCGAAATTTCCTAGAATGAATGAAGTGGATAAGAGAAGAAAGAGATCTGCACCACTCCAGGAGGAGCAAGGGAACAGGACCAACAGCAATGACACTGTCCTAAATAGAAGAAAAAGACAAGGAGAGCCGCTGACAGGAAATTACCTGTGGGGAAGGTCGGAAACGGCACTAACATCAATACCGCCAGAACACAGACTATTCAGCAGAGCAGCAATGTTCTTCTCCTCAATAATACACCCGGGATTACAGGCTTACGCAAACGCAAAATGGCTCCAAATAACTAGATGGGAACTAATGATGACCATCAATTCTACAGTAAATGGGTTCAACGCAATAAAAGAGGAGCTGCGAGCTGTAAGGATGGTAGCACTACAGAACAGATATGTATTGGACCTTCTCACAGCAATGGAAGGAGGAGTTTGTGCAAAGATAGGACAATCATGCTGCACGTTCATACCTGCCAATGATGCTGACAATGGTACACTGACAGAAGCAGTTTCGCAATTAGCTCAGATGCACTCCAAAATGACGGATGAAAGCAATGGTGTGAACAAGGATGAGAGTTGGTTTTCACTATTATGGTCGTGGATGCCATCCTGGCTGTCAGATGGACTGAAAATAATAGTGGGCTGTACTATATTGGCTGGAGCTACCCTGATCATAATTAGATTTTGGAAGGCACGAAAGGCACGCACTACTGACGAGTTGCTGGAAATGGTGGGAATGCACCCCTTGATGCCAGCAGATGACGGCCAGCATACAGGTGTAATAATACAGGAAAGGGAGAAGCTGCGCACCCAAATAATTACCAACCATCTAGACCCACCATCAGTAAAGACCGAGAATCCAAGAAACCCCAGGAGCTACATAGGAAGATGGGTATACTGTACTCCTGGGGGTACCTGTGAATATATGTATTGGTCCTTTGAAGATCATGTAAACCACTATGGACATCTCGGAGGAATAACTAAGATATGGCGAGTAAGAGGAGATAACGAGAAGGATATGTTTGTGGTCGACAAGTCGACCAGAGGGGGGACTGAAGTGGGAGAATGGAAAACCAGGCTCCCGTCCTTTACCTCTCGCGCTTGGCCTAGAGGGTCACGACCCAAACACCCGCCACGAGAAGAGTTTGCCCATTTACCAGACGACCAGATACCCTGGTACAGGAACATACGGATGTGTCCATCTGCTTGCCCAGCAGCCCGCACTGGCCATGCCGACACCTGCGGCACGGATCAACTAGACTAAAATCTACACGTCGTTAGAGATGCCATGACGACCTAGACAACGGGAAGCACATCTGTACAAATATACACACTGGACATTCCCACACCAACCTACACGAAGAATATACTCAGTGCTATGACGTAGGCGACAGGCATATTCACGGACGTGCATCTTTATTATTTTTATATAGGCTTTCAGAATGCAGAAACGCAAGACGCGTCATGAACTTTTTACTAGCTTGCTCACGCTTCTCTTTGAAACCAGTTACCACCATGAGAAATATAATAAAGACAATACTGATTATGGAATTATATGCTCCTATAACCTAAAGCACCTGTGCACCAAACGGACAACTTATGCACCGGGCCAAAGTAGGCCTCAAACAAGAGCTCCCGTGGACATCAACAAAGACAAGAGTCAGTTGCTGATCCTGCAGAATGAGCTTGGCGAAGCAACCAGCCAAGGTCGCAATGTTGCAAACCCACGTTCCAAGAGCAAATCATCAAAGGCACGATGTTGCAACCTCGCACTCCGCGCACCAACGTTAAAGTCACACCGACAAATTAAAGCAGACGCGCAGTAGAAAAACAATATTAATTGTGCAGAATTATGCCTCTTTCACGGTCCCTCCCCACGTGATCAAGCCGAACCTGACGAGATGCCAAACCCGGGAGAACAGAGGCGTCTGGATCCCTCGCTACGAGACACTGGCAGATACACTTGAAAGGCTCAATGGACATCTGCAACAGTGGGAACGGTACCCCGTCTAGCTATGAATAAGTCCTCACATTGTCTGCATGTACCCATAGTGAAACATTGTTGCAACTTACAGGTACACCGAGAGCTGGGAACGATGGTGGTCCCAGGCTGGGAAGCTCACGGGCGCACCAATCAGAACATGGGGCTCTTATCACTGACGCCAGCACATTTAGCCAATCCTCAGGAGCCTTCATGTAACAATTTTCATGTATCTAATTGTAGGGACAACCCAGATATACCACCTGACTACACCTTGTCCACTAATATCTTTCTCTATATGTGTGCTATACTAACCCTACCACTCGAACACCCAATTAAGAGTGGCGATAGGTTTTTTGTTAACTTTCTGAAATGACGCAAGTAGCGCGTCATAATACAGTAAAAAGGGCCTGCGAGCCCCACGATTGAGTGTGTGTCAGGACGAACGCGTGCGCTCCTTGACCCATCCCTGCCGTTTTGTCTAATAAACAGCAGAGTCACCTTGCTCCTTGTGTGCGTCTCATACTCTATCTCATCTTATCTGGGATACACACGGGAGGAGTTGGGGCCTCCCTGCCTGGAGGTCTGCGGACGGTCCGGCCGACCCCGGCAGAATTTCCCCCCCGACAGAGGAATGGAAAGGACTAGTGTTCAGAGCCGAGTGTTTGGCATTATTGTAGGCATATTCTGCTAAAGGTAAGAGATCTACCCAATTGTCTTGAGCTGCCGAAACAAAGCAGCATAAATAGCCTTCCAATGTCTGATTTAATCGTTCCATCTGCCCGTTGGTCTGGGGATGATACCCGGAACTAAGGGCTCTCTTGATACCTAGCACCTGGCATACTCTCTTCCAATATTGAGAAGTGTACTGGGGACCCCTGTTAGAGACAATCGTATCAGGAAGACTGTGTCGAGAAAATATTTCGGAAATGAAAACTTTGGACATCTGGGCAGTTCCGGGGTTTTTGAGCAGTGGAGTAAAATGGGCGAACTTTGTTAAGTAATCTATGGTGACCATGATTGTAGTATATTGAGAGGAAGGTGGAAGGTCTACTATAAAGTCAGTAGAAATAATTTGCCAAGGTCTTTCAGGAATGGGCATTCAGGTAAGTAGACCAAAAGGAGGAGCTCGTTCTGTTTTAGATTGAAGGCAGATACAGCATGCTTTGACATAGTTGATGACATCCGACTGAAGAGTAGGCCACCAAAAATGTCGTCTGACTAGATCGAGAGTGGTCTGGATACCTCGATGTCTGGATGCTAAAGAGTCATGGCACATCTGAAGAACCTCCAATTGTAGAGAAGGAGTGGGAACCAACACCTGGTCTAAATGAAAGTATAGATTCTGGTTCTTGGTAAGGTGGTAAGTGGTAGCTAATTCTTCACATTGCCGTAGATGATGAGCAGTTTCTTGTTTAAGAATTTGAAGAAAATCTGAGATGACGGAAACAAATCGGGCTCGAGGGAAAATCCTTTCAGAACAGAACCTTGAATATTTAGGGTTCTTGCGAGACAAAGCGTCTGCCGTAAGTTTAAATTCCCAGGCAGAAAGGTGAACTCGATTTTATAGGGTAAAAAGAAATGGGCCCATCGCGGTTGTCTGCTGTTCATCGTATGGGCTTGTTGTAACACCTTGAGGTTCTGATGATCAGTGCGCACCTCTATTGGAAAGGGGGACCCCAGTAAGAGGTGTCTTCATTCTACAAAGGCCTTTTTGATTGATAGTAGTTCCTTTTCTAATACTGAATAATGTACTTCAGAGGAGGTGAAGGTCTTGGACAAATAGGCTACTGGTCTTTCCTCCCCTTGTTCTCCCCGTTGCAAGAGAAATGCGCCTAATGCATGGTGTGAGGCATCCGTCTCCTCGATGAAAGGTTGTGTCTGATCAAGAGTAATTAGTATAGAAGCAGAAGTGAATAGTCCTTTCAAAGTCTCAAATGCTTGTTGGGCATCCACATCCCAATGAAATGCGACTCCCTTCTTTAGAATTCTAGTGATAGGCAGAATAGTTTCTGAATAACATGGGATGAATTTCCTATAAAAATTTGCAAACCCCAAAAATCGTTGCACCTCCTTAACTGTTGTCGGGGGAGGCCAAACCATGACTGCTGAAACCTTTCTTGGGTCCATGGAGATGTCGTGGGCTGAGAGGATGAAGCCAAGGTAGGTGATTTGTATCTTATGGAATTCACATTTTTCAGCATTGCAGTATAACTGATTTGCCTGTAAACGACCCAGGACGAGATTGACATGATGTATATGATCACTCTTGTTCGAGGAAAAAATCAGGATGTCATCTAAATAAACAATAACGAAATGTAGAAGAATATCTGCAAACAAATAATCCATAAATCTCTGAAAAACGGCAGGTGCGTTTACCAATCCGAAGGGCATCACTTGGTATTGGAAATGACCAAAGGGAGTTCGGAAAGCAGTTTTCCACTCATCTCCTTGTGCAATCCGAATTAAGTGATATGCTCCCTGAAGGTCTAGCATGGTATATAAAGCATGGTATATAATTCAGCACCTCTAACCGCCTCCAAGATGTCTTTGATCAGAGGCATAGGGTATTTGTCGGGAATGGTGATCTTATTGAGTCCCCTATAGTCAATACAAGGACGGAGCTCCTCCAAATCTTTCTTTGGTATGAAAAACAGGGAAGCGCCTGCGGGGGATTTGGACTCCGTGATCAAACCATTTTGCAGGTTAGAATGGAGGTAATCTTTGAGAGCTGCTTTTTCTTTTTGGGACAAAACATACATCCTCCCGAACGGAAGAGGCTGGTCCGGGAGCAGAGAGTTATGACAATCGTCCCTACGATATGGAGGTACAGTGGGAAAAAGCGGGTTTGAGAAAACCTTATTGTAATGTCGATGACAAGGAGGAATCAGTTGTAGCTGGCTGATAGAAGATATACCTGTGGCATTATTCTTTTCAGAAGGGGTCTGTACTCCTACCACATCTTGACTCAGGCAGTGATTGATACAGTATTCTCAACCCAGAAATAGAGTCCCTGCTTTCCAATTGATAAAGGGGTTGTGAGTGCGTAACCAGGGAAGTCCTAAAATCACAGGGAAATGGGCTGTCTTTATGAGGTTGAACACTAGTTGTTCTTTATGGGAAGCAATCAAGCACGTAAGCGGTTTGGTCTGCTCTCGAATAGGACCAGAGATCAAGGGGTTCCCATCGACTCCTTGAATCAGAGTGGCACAACATTTGTTGGTTCTAGCAATCCCATTAGTAGCTGCCCATTGATCATCCAGGAAGTTTCCAGCCGCAGTCCAGCAGTGCCGGGATACCCGGGATAGTTCGATCAGGCAGGCTGATGGTCAAGGAAAGGACTACCATAGAGTGTTGGATAATAGACAGCTCTAAATATAATCCTACTCTAGGAGGGGAACTCTGAACTAAATCCCTTGCTGTGGTTCCCTCTATGGTAGGGATTTGGCATTTCCCAGAACCGTGGATCTTGGTCGGCGAGGAGGGACAATAGGACCATCACGTAAAATATGAGAGGAAGAGCCACAATACATACACAGTCCTAATGAATTCCTTCAGTCTCTTTCTTGATTCGACAAAGGTCCTTTGACTGTCCCGATCTGCATAGGTTCTTCAGCTGGTGCGGATTTACTCGTACTGGGAACCGCTTCGATTTGAGAACGACCCCCTTTATTTCTCTTCTTCTCAAGAGTCCGTTCTTGTATTCTATAGTCGATTTGCATTGCCAGGGTGATCATTTCAGCGAGGTTAGCAGGCCGGGGAACCTTAGAAATCTCGTCCTTAAGCTCCTCCAAAAGACCTCGGCAGAATAGAGTAACTAATCCATAATTGGGCAACCCAGTTTCTGAAGATAACTGTTTAAAGAGGGTTATATAGGGCATCAAATCCTTACTGCCCTGTCGGAGGTCCAAAAGTCTCTACTGAGTGGTTACAGAAATTTCCTGATGACTGAACATGGATCTCAGGCTGTTGACAAAAGCGGGATTGGAATCTAATATGGCATTGCTCGATGTGACTAAGGGGGTGGCCCACGCTAAGGCTGGGCCTGTCAAATGGAAAATAAGAAAGCCTACTTTATCCTTATCTGAAGGAAAAAAAACGGGGTTTAAATGTAAATTGGACAGTACAGCTTTCTAGGAACTCCTTTAATTTATGTGGATTCCCGTCAAACTTGCCCGTGCTTAATGCTATAGGAGGTGTCTCAGAAAAGGGCAGATTCATCTGTTGTCTAAGATGGGCATTATCTTGTTTAGATTCTGCAACTCCAATGACATGGATTGCATTGCCGCCATTAGTTGTTGCATTTGCTGCTCCATGAAGAAGCCGCCAATCCAGGAAAGCCTCTTTATTGGGCGTCGCTTACTATTATAATGTTGATGATTGGTAAAGGTAGAATTCGAGTTTCTGTCACTAACCTGGATTGATGGCGATCCTCTGGAGTAGAAATGGACGACTGCAAGGATCTCCCTGAGACCCCTCCTCCCCCTACTCCTACGTTTTTAGAAAACCGGAGAGAGAGAGACAGGAACCCCAGGGAAACCCTCGGGGGAAGAAAACCCTGGGTGTTCTTGAGAGTGCTTCTGGAGGATTGGCTCGTCTCTGGATGGCTGGTGGTGCAGAATTCATGGTGTCTATAGAATAAGGAATGTACAGGTAAGGAAGAGAAAGGCTGTCTCAGAAAAGAATTCAGTTGAAGGAGAATTACACTTACAGTTCTTCTAATCACTACGGGAATCTGTGTTTAGAGAATGCCAGTCTTGCTAGCTGACAAGGAGGTTCACCCAACGGATACGAGAGAGATTCCTAAATAAGAACAAGGATATCACAAGGATGAGAGAGAGAAGGCCAAAGAGGAATGGGGGAGGTTGGTACAGAGAAACAGGACTTACTCTGTCTAAACGGAAGGGTGGCTCAAAGAAGGATTTGGGTCGGAGAAGGGGCAGCCGCGAAGGCAGAGAACTGAAGACCGCTGAGCCCGTAAGGGAAACCGCCGCTCGAGGGGAAATGTCTGAAGGATTGATAAGTAGGAAGGAGGACAGCAAGGAAGGATTAAAGGGGAGTTCTAGGAAATCGTACAAAGTTTTAGGTAAAGATAGAGGTAGCGAACTTACGAAGCATCTTGAAAAACAGAAGCGACGCACAAGAGAGAGGAGTTTCGGTCCTTAAATTCAGTCATATGATCCTCTGATCGCATACAATGAAGACGTGCAACAGCTAGACCATCACTTCTCTGGTGCCCGTAGCACATCGCCATCTTGGAATATCCGCGAAAAGCGAGAATGCATAACGACCATTGCCGTCTAAATTGCCATTGCTGAAAAGGTGTAACAACTTCATGTTTTAGAACAGGGATTTGTCCAAAGCTATTCGGCCAAAAAGATGGGTTCCAATACAACAAATGTCTGCTACCTACCAAAATGTATGTCTTATCTGGATCGATTTTAAAAAGTTACCATCATCCAGGTTTTGATTGCAGTAAGTCAATCTTTTACTATGTTAGACCAGGAATTGTTAGTTTCCACTAGATCCAGGGCTATCTGTCAATCATCTGAATAATTATAAAAAAATTCAGGCCATAACTCTGTATAATGTTCATTAACAGATGTTGGTAAAGAATAAAAAGGATGGGGGACAGTGCTGAGCTTTGTGGTACTCCACAACCCGTAACATATGGTTGTGAGTAGAAAGTGCATAAGCATACCCGGTGTGATCTCTCTTTCAAAAAGTATTGTAGCCATTTGAGTACTGTGCCTTGGAAATTATAATCTTTCAGTCTAACAAGCAGAATTTGGTGATCTCTGGTATCAAAGGCTGCTGAGAAGTCTGATAAAAATAAGTGCTCCAGTGATTCTGAGTTATCCTTTCTCCGATATGATCTAAAATTGATGTAGTGATCAGGTCAGTACTATAAGAAGGTTGAAAAACATATTCTCAAAGTACAGAATGGGCAAATATATTGTATCAACAATACAACCTTTTCTGGGCACTTCTTGAGCTTTGCACTTTCCTCTCCTTCCCTCAGAAGCTCACAGTCTACAGAGCTCTGGTTCTCTCTAAGCTGGACTATTGTAAAAGCCTCTATCTAAATCTGCCTGCCTCTACTCTCCGCCCTCTGCAACTTATCCCACAGGACTGCAAGACTTGTCCTTGGCCTCAAGCCCAGGGATTGTATCTCTCCAGGACTGAAATCTCTGCAATGGCTCCCAGTGGCTGCAAGGATTAAGTTCAAAACCCTAAGCATTGTCCACAAGGCCTTCTGGGGCCTGGGGCCGCAATACCTGCAACTTTCTCTTCCTAAATATCTTCCTTCCTGAGCTCTTCGCTCATCTGCATCCAACTCCCTCTCGGTCAGTCACTTCTCCAAGCAGCGAGTTGGTGGTAGATCTCTTTCTTCGGCTGGTGCCTACCTCTGCAACAGCCTCCCTGCCTCCCTGAAACTTGAGGAGAACCATCTCCGGTTCCGAAAGCACCTCAAAACCTTCCTCTTTGCCTTTGCTTTCTCCCCCCTTCTCCCCTGCTGATTTCCTGGCAGACACTGCACTGGTTACTTGGCCACCCTTTCTGATTCTCAGGCCACCAGTTGCCCTCCTGCACTGCCTCCCTGGCACCCCTGCACCGGGGGACTGTTTTCTGTATCCCCACAGTCACCCTACCAGCACTTATATATGCACTTACCATGCACTTGCCACCTGTGGCCGTTTTTATTTATCTTATTTATTCATTATCCCATGTACTGCACTTTCCCCTCTCCCTTCCCCCTCTCACTTTTCCCTTTCTCCCTCCCCTGAACTTGCGCGATCTGAATGACACCTGCCTCGTAGGATCGTTGTTCTGTCTACCCTCTGTTCCCCCTCCCTTGCCTCATCGCGCCATGAAACACTTGTGTATAGGCGCGTTATAAATGCCATATCATATCATATCATAATGCAGCTGATTTTGAAACAAAGGATCTCCAAAGAACGACATTCGAATAAGATTATCCAGCTTAGGCTCTTACAGCTATTAAGCCAATAGTCAGGAACAGCTGATGAGAACAAGTCCCCATAGCAGATACACATGTCCCCCGGCAACCCCACCCCCCAGAAGTGCTCCAAAGAGTTTGTTACTAGAAGGTCAAAATACTTCCTTACCCCTTATTTTTTCTTTAACATGGTCACACATTTGTAATACATGTGATTCTCATTTAGGATTGTTTTATAATAATATCGAGTCTGAATGTTGAATCAATAGATTTTTCCATTTTGTACTAGCCATGACAAGGCCAAAGTATGGGCGAAACACAGGCACGTGCATGCATGTAAGCACCAACTGACTATAATAAAAACCTTTGGCATTAGCCATTCAAAACCAACACACATCTTGCATGTTCATAGTTAATATTGTTCATTGTATGCTGTTAGAGCTATCCTACATAACAAGCTTATTGTCTGCAAACAAATCCCATTGAGAAATTATTCGGTCAATAATGCAAAACCTTAACCTCCTCATTAGAGAGACCATTGTGCTCTGTCTTCAAGCGAGAATTAGATTAACCATATGACCGCTATGCATTCATTTGGTTGTAGTCATATTTAAATCCTTTCCTTTAGAGGAGCATACTTAAATAAAATAGTGTATTTGTTTCTTTAAAACTCCAGGTGTTCACAATACCAAAACAGTGTAATCGGTGCATGATAGAATTCTACCTTTCCCATCCCCCACGGTTTAAGCACCTGCATTGAGTGCTGACAAGTCTTCAATAATTCCATTTAGCACCATGGCGGAGGGAGCAAGCCAATCAGGTCCATAGGAACGCGGTCATGAACTAGTGGTGCAAGCCTGCGTTTCATCCCTCCTGATGGCCAGCTCCCCCCAACACCATCTACCCCCACCCTCTGTCCTGTTTTTCCCCCTTCATACCCCCCACTTACCTTATTTCTGTAGCAGCGGCTCTCCCCGCCGATCTTTCCGCTTCGCCGCTGCAGCCACCAGGCCCCTTCACTCGGGTCATTAACTTGGGCTGCTGGGCCGTTACACCCCATGCCAGCCTTGGAACGGGGACTTAATGCCACATTATTAGAATTCAATTGGTGCTAAGGCAAAGCCCTGGCGAACCTCTTTTTTTTTCTTTTTTTTTCTTTCTGTATCATTTTTATTTATAATTTCCAAACAAATTCAAACAAGGAAGGATAATAACATAAGAAGAATAACACAAACAGCTTTAAACCTTCCCATAAAGCCCATTACATTAAACAGTTCTCAGAATAAGATACATGGAAATGAGCAATAAAAAACAAGAAACAAGAAGCAAATGAGAGTCAAATGTACAGAATGAGCAATCAAGTTCTTTGAGAAAAAATAAATAAATATGAAACAGAAAGATGTCTTTGATAAGTTAGATATCACTTTGTTGATGTCCTTTCCAAGGGAAACTGTTTAGGTTTTATTATTGGCAAAAAGAGGTTGTTGTTTGAAAACTTGTCTGTATGGGTGTTGGATAGATAAAATATTAGTTGTAGCAGTGAAACAAATCATGGAAGTGTGGAAATCTAGGAAAAAACCAACTATTGAGGACTGGATTAATGATGTGATTGTATTATCAGAATTTGAATTAGTTCTATCCAAAAAGCAGGGTAAAGAAAGGGAATATTGTTCTTTATGGAAATCTTTCATTGATTTGTATGGTAGTGTAGCACAGGATGAAGGAAGTGAGGTATGAGGGTTTAATTTATTTTATTTTTTTGTACCTGTTTGTTATGTTTTGTCCTATTGTCTATTTGTCATGAGATTTGGTTAATTTTGATGCGAACCTCTTTTCTATTTGAAAAGAATCCGCCTTTTTACCCACTAAACTCCACCTCACAGAGGCAGCAGTCATGTTTTGTATAACTCTTTTTATTTGGAAATACATACATACATAATGTATATAACTTTGAGTGTTACCATTTCCAATTGTTTTTCCAATAAACCCCTCCCTCCTCCCTATCCTCCCTTCCCCTATGAGCAGATCTCAGATACATGAGCTAGACAATGTCCTGGGATGAAATTCCTCTCCTCTTAATGCCAATTGTCCTTATATCCAACTGTCTGCAGGTGTGTCCAGTGTAATTATAGATTGTAGATTCCATGGCAGGGAGAGCCCCAGCGGATGCTCAGCCTCATATTGTAGCCACAGTCTCCAAATTGCTTCAACGTCCCTCATCCCGTTTCTCAGACTTGCTGTATGTTTTTCCATTGCTATAATCTCCCAAACTTTGTTCATCTTCATTGCGCCTTATGGTCCTTCTCGCTTGCACCATCCTTGAACTATGGTAATGTTTGCGACAAAGCATAGTTTGGAAACCTGCGGTTGCCGCCTCCCTTCCTTCAGATCATCGCTGTCTTTGTTTATGCCAAGAATGATCAGGCTAGAGTCTAATGGTGTACAACACCTTTTATTTTCTTAGTTAACAATCTGATCTCTTGCCAAAATTCTTGCAATTGAAGACACTCGCACAGGATGATGCTCAGGGTCCCCTTCTCTCCCCAACTCCTCCAGCATCTGTCCCCCCCTCTTTGGATCTATTGCATTCAGTCTATCCGGGGAGGTGTACCACCTATGTATGATTTTTACTTGAGTTTCTATGCGCTGTCTGAATTTGGAACATTTTCATACTTTTTTTTAATTTATCCTATCCCAGGTTTCCTCAGAGAATTAAGTTTCAACTCCTCTTGCCACCTCCGATCATGTAACTATAATGTGCTTTTGTGCTCTGCCTCGGCCAAAGCTTTATACATTCCGCTATGATCCCTCTGAAAGTTAAAGCTTCCTGAAAGATCTTCTCTAGAGGAGTGTATTGTCTTGTACCTTTACCCTTGTTTACCGGATGCCTGATCCAGTGTCTCTGTTGTTAATATTTATACTTTTGCTTTTCGTCTATCCCAAAATCCGTTTTACATTATGAAAATGATTTTATTTCAGTAGTAGTATAAAGCTTTATTTTAGTTACTATTAACCCACAAAAACTGTGTACAAGCAACATTATAAAATATTACAGTTTTCTTCCAGCAATCCCTAAATACATCAAAATAAAAACCTTATAAGAACAAACCATTATTTTGCAACAATTCCTTAAAACATCAGAGATGAAAAAACACCAATCAAAAAGAATTACACAGAAGAAAATGTATTACAGTAAATTCCACCTAGGTGTCATTGTTTGCATAGAGTGAATAAAGATTAAGCAGACAAAAGTTACGACAGATAAAACATAAAAAATCATGTAGTTGCATAGAATAAAATCAATCAGCTAAACTTTAAAAGCTAAATTCATTATGTCTATCACATCAAGAAAATGTAAGATTTCATTCAAAAAGCCTAACAATAAATTAAAACATGAATACCTATTTTGCAATCATTCTCAGTCTACAGCTCCAGAATTTGCAAGATATCATAAAACTGCAGAAACCCTAAAAACACAAGTTGGGCATTTGCAAAACTCAAGTGCCCCAAGTACTGTGCAATATCATTAGATTTAGAAAGAGGTATGAGCCATTTCCGTCCTAAGAAACTCAAACAAGGACATACAAATATAATATGGTATAGATCCTCCTTTTCACATCCACACATTGGCATTTTCCTCAGCTGTCCAATTCTTAGTGAATTGTTTTAATTGGAGAATTCCAAAATGAATTTTATATACAACAATCTCTCTGCCGGTTTAGTAATCCAGGTAAGATATCATTCTAGAATAAGGATGCTTTTGTTATGTAAATATAACTGAACAATACTTTTAGATTCGTTGGCATGCAGTGAGCCAACAATGCCCATTCCCAATATGTTGATTTCACGGATTGTAAATTATCTGGAATAAGGGGTTCTGGAGCAAATGAAAAGCCAATCAATTGATTCTTCAGTAACACCGATTGATTGAACCATACCCAAGGTTTCAAATATTTTTTTTCTTTATATATTTATTGGGGGTAATTCATAAAATTCAGCGCACAAGTGGCGCACGCGGCTGCGCTAAATCCATTCCTGCACACAGCCTATTCATGGATTTTAGCTTCCAAAACCAGCCGTGGCGCAGAGTGGCGCAGCGACCCTGCAGCAGCGCCAGTTATGCCCCCAACCCCTCCCCGTGCGCCATGCACAGCGCACAAATCCCATACATGGCGCACATGCCCCCAACCATGAAAATGCCTGTTAAACTCCCCGCGCACCCCTCCGAATACATGTACCCCACTGCACGGGGAGCCTTACACGCGATTGGAGCGGGGTACGTGTATAACTGTGGTTCGTGGGAAGTTTCACACGCGATTGGAGCAGGGTACGTGTATTTCAGGGGTGCGCGAGTAGTTTCACACACGATAGGCCCTGTGAGAGTGTGGTACGTGTATTTTGGGGATACGCGGGAAGTTTCACACGCGATTGGAGCAGGGTACGTGTATTTTGGGGGTGCGCAGGAAGTTTCACACGCGATAGGCCCTGTACGAGTGGGGTACGTGCATTTAGGGGGTACGCGGGAAGTTTCACATGCAATTGGAGCAGGGTACGTGTATTTCGGGAGTTCGCGGAAAGTTTCACACGTGATAGGCTCTGTGCGAGTGGGGTACGTGTATTTCGGGGGTTTGCAGGAAGTTTCACATGTGATAGGCTCTGTGCGAGTGGGGTACGTGTATTTCAGGGGTGCGCGGGAAGTTTCACATGCGATAGGCCCTGTGCGAGTGGGGTAAGTGTATTTCGGGGGTGTGCGGGAAGTTTCACACGCGATAGGCCCTGTGCGAGTGGGGTACGTGTATTACTGGGGTTTGCGGGAACTTTCACACACAATAGGCCCTGTGCGAGTGGGGTATGTGTATTTTGGGGGTTTGCGGGAATTTTCACACGCAATTGGAGCTGGGTACGTGTATTTCGGGGGTGTGCTGGAAGTTTCACATGCGATAGGCCCTGTGCGAGCGGGGTACGTGTATTTCGGGGGTTCGCGGGAAGTTTCACACGCGATAGGCCCTGTGCGAGTGGGGTACATGTATTACTGAGGTTCGCGGGAACTTTCACACGCGATCGGCCCTGTGCGAGTGGGGTACATGTATCTCGGGGGTGCACGGGAACTTTCACACGCGATTGGAGCAGGGTACGTGTATTTCGGGGGTGCGCGGGAAGTTTCACACGCGATAGGCCCTGTGCGAGTGGGGTACGTGTATTTTGGGGGTGCGCGGGAACTTTCACACACGATTGGAGCAGGGTATGTGTATTTCGGGGGTGCGCCGGAAGTTTCACACGCAATTTCGCTGTCATAGCGGGGTACGTGTATCCAGTGGGGTGCGTGTGGAGTCCCACACGTGAATTAGCACTGTAGGTCCTCCCAGGTGTCCCCTCTACCCCCTCCACGGCCCCTGCAGACAGCACACATCACAGGGGACTACCCTGCACCCCTGGTCATGTGCCGCAGGCAGTCCATCCACCATGGACATGCCACATGTCAATTTGCACTAGTGATCACCAACTCATGTCCTCCAACCCCCCCACCCCCCAGCATTCAGGGGCACCTGCCAGCAGGCTCCCACACATGTCTCCCAGCACCCCCACCCCCACCCCCCAGCAGTCAGGGGCACCTGCCACCAGGCCCCCACACATGTCCCCCAGCACCCCCACCCCCCAGCAGTCAGGGGCACCTGCCAGCAGGCCCCCACACATGTCCCCCAGCACCCCCACCCCCCAGCATTCAGGGGCACCTGCCAGCAGGCCCCCACACATGTCCCCCAGCACCCCCAGCCCCCCAGCAGTCAGGGGCACCTGCCAGCAGGCCCCCACACATGTCCCCCAGCACCCACACCCCCAGCAGTCAGGGGCACCTGCCAGCAGGCACCCACACATGTCCCCCAGCACCCCCACCCCCCAGCAGTCAGGGGCACCTGCCTGCAGGCCCCCACACATGTCACCCAGCACCCCCACCCACCAGCAGTCAGGGGCACCTGCCAGCAGGCCCCCACACATGTCCCCCAGCACGTCCACCCCCCAGCAGTCAGGGGCACCTGCCAGCAGTCCCCTACACATGTCCCCCCAGCACCTCCACCCCCCAGCAGTCGGGGGCCCTGCCAGAAGGCTCCCACACATGTCCCCTAGCACCCCCACCCCCCAGCAGTCGGGGGCACCTGCCAGCAGGCCCTCACACATGTCCCCCGGCAACCCCACCCCCCAGCAGTCAGGGGCACCTGCCAGCAGGCCACCACACATGTCCCTCTGGCCCCACGTCATGACAATCCTCAATCATGGGCCTTATTGCCAGCCACATCACACCCCACGCCACCCCAGCCCAAAGACCCAACCAAGTATTGCATCCACCCACATAGAAATGCCCATTACATGATACAACCCGAATGGCAAGTATGTAAATGAACACATGTCCGTCACACACACACAATGGGTGCAAGTGAATGTGAAAACCCACATCATGACATGCATGAAATCAATGAGAGAATACCACACATCGAAGTATGAAACAAAAATGTATTGAACCTAAAATGAATGTAATGAAAAGAAAACACACAATAATGTGAAGAAGAAATAAAACGCAGCATCCCTGGAAAATAATCAAAAATATGAAATCAGAATCCCAAGAAATCCAAATGAAAATGTGTCCAATGTCTCAGTCCAACAAAGCAAATCCAAGGGAAAAAAAATAAGTGAAATCCATTGCTCCATGGTGAAATGAAAAAAAAAAAGACAAATCCACTGTTCAACTATATACAAATCACCAATCCAGGGTCCATGAGCCCAACAAATGAAATGAAACCTACAAAAAAGACTACATAATAAAGAACTATATACAAAAACGTGGTGCATTGTCCAAGCGCCCCAAAATAAACAAAAACAGAAAGGAAACCTAACACTATCTAACTGTATACAATGGCGGCGGGCAAGTCCTGCGGCTCACTCTGTGCTATCCCGGGCCAGGGCATCATCGAACTCCATGTCGATGTCCCGGAGGCGGGCCTCTGCCCTGGCCCCGAGGTCTCGCAGGGAGGCACTCATGGCCTGTTCCAACTCCCTGCGAGTTGCCTCGAGGCACTCTGCCCGCCTCAACGCCCGACGCATGAGAACTCCGCCCTGACCATGGTGAGCCGCGCCTCTTCCGCCCGCCGCCGCTCCGCATCTATCCGCTGGCCCAACTTATGCCACACGGAAGAAACTCCCATTCCTGGGTCCTCCTGCCCTCTGGCCGATGCCTGCCCCTCCGATGTTGATGGCCCCGAGCCATCATTGCTCCCACCTACAGCCTGTTCCTGCTGCTGCTGCTGGTGATGTCCATGTGCCCTGTCCGATGGTGCCTGCACATCCTCCATCAGCTGGTCTCCAGTTGTGGTGTCCACCCCTGCTGGACCGCTGACTCCCGACTGTGGCAGGGATGTGAGCTGCACCAAGCTGGCTGTGTTGGTCGGGCCAGGTCTACAGGGGGCCGTGGTGGAATCTGCGCCGGAAGGCGGCAGGGAGAACGACTGGCGCATAGTCTCCACAGAGGAGGAGAGGTCCACCAGAGTGCGCGACACATGTAGGAACCCACCGACCAGGGCCCCTCCCAACAGTGCCACGTCGCGACGCTGCTGTTCGTGATGGCGTGCGTTCTCCGCCCAAGAAGAACGCACGTCATCACAAATGTCACACGTGCGCAACGCGACACCAATAAGGACAGAGCCCATACGTTCATGGGACCCCTTATCCGCAGGTAGTGGAGAGGCAGATGACATGGCACTCTCACCTACCTGCAGACGGGATTGGGACGGGGCATCCCTGCTGGTGCATGGTAGTGCAGTCACAGGGTCAAGGACAGGGACATGCACAGGCCCCTCCGCAGTGACCTGTGCTGCCTCCTGACCCTGGACTGCACCACTTGCACCAGTGGTACTACCCCCACCAGGCCACATGTGTGGCTCAGTAGCGGGCTCCTCCTCCTCTGTGGAGACCACCAACCTGGATGTCTCCGTACCGTCTTCCGCCATTTCAAGCCCCTGTGGGGGCTCACCCAGCCCTTCCGCCACATCCGTAGTGGCAGACGCAGCACCAGCCCCCTTGCTCCTGGATGATGGCAAGTCCTGGGAGGGTGGCTGGGCCTTGCGTCGCCACCCGGTCGAGGCATCCCCACCGCTTGGCTCCACAGCGCCGTCTCCGCCCTCTTCTTCACTTGACGCTGCGTAGAGGGTGACATAGAACACAAGCATCAGGGTACAGTACAACATTCCCCTAGACAGGAAGCAATAACACATGAGTTGCAGTGTCTAAAGTCACTTCCATCCTGTCCCTCCACAACACATGGGTGAATGCACGCAACACACATGCATGAACAGGCATGGCGCCTGCAATCAACATCAGCATCCATGTACAAGGGCCTCTCTTACCCAAAATCTTGCCTTCAAACTCACATGCATCATGGCTCACACTGATCCCATGCACACACATCACCGGAGGGTCATGCATCATGCCTTGTACACCACAGACACAGTGGATAGACACAGTGCAGACAACGGTGACCGCACCGCATGAGTGAATGTACACATCATCACAGACATGTGTCATGAATCCATGGCGTACCTAAGTCACACACACTTCTCAGACACACACACATGTGCACCATACATGTACATGACAGCAGCACCCATCCCTCACACCCCTATGTGCAAGAACAGACACTGGCATGCTTTCATGTGTGCATTTGCCATACAGCTACCCATGTTGCAATGTAACTCATGCACCAACCATGTGGTTCACACATTACTGGTCTCACATGTATGACCATGATGTCCCTGCACACAAACATCCACACATGGCCTATGTCACACATACAGGCAAGTATCAGACTACCAGCACACTGCAACATGCCCTGTCTCAACTTCCAATGCTTGGCCACTTACCGCTCAACTCCAGACAGGTCTTCCTCTGCAGGATCTGGGCATGGAGCGCTGGGCCTACGCCTTCCAGGACCCTCATCTGGATGTCACTCATGCTGACCCAGCCCCCCTCCGTGAGGCGCCAGGCCTTGTAGAGGGTCCTGGACCTCAAGTCCTCCCAGTGCTTCTTGACGTGCTTGATGTAGCGGGTTGCCACCCCCTCCGCGTTGATGGCAACCACTACGTCGTCCCAGATCCTCTCCCGTCCTTCCTTGTTGGTGTGTGATGTTCCGAAGAGGGCATCAAAATGCCCCAGGACATGCTCCACCAGGACACCAACTTCCTTCACACTGAAGCTGGTGGCCCTCTGCCTCTCTGGCTGGGGGTCGCCAGTGGTCTCAGATGGTGTTTGCCCCAACAAGGCGACCCCCGAGGCAGGCGCGGGTGGGCAACTGGATCCTGGGGCTGGGCTGTGGAGCGATGGTATCCCAGTCGGGAGTCTTCTGTTCCAGCAGGGGTGGACACAGCAACTGGATCCCTGGCTGACGTGCAGGCACCAAATAGCAAGGCACGTGGGCAGCAGGCAGGCAAGCAGCAGCAGATGGCAGGTGGGAGCGTGCTTGGGGCTCTGAGGGGCAGTAATTAGGCCTTCTGGGCAGGAGCGTGGTCTTATGTGTGTCGTTGCGTGGCCAGCTTGATACAGAGTGATTTGGCACGTGAAAAAATTGCACGTCAGCATGTAATTGGAGGAAAGGCCCTTAGCGCGTAAGCGCGTCAGCACACGTACGCGATTTCATTGGACCAAAGGCCCTTAGTGCGTAAGCGCTTCTGTGACATTACGCGCGTGGGCGTTTCCCTTGTGATGTGGGCATGGCGGTTCAGCGCACGTGAAAAAAACTGCACGTCCGCATGTGAATGCGTGTAATCCGAGGAAAGGGCATAAACGCGTATGTGACGTGATGCGCGTGGGCATTTCCCTCAGCACGGGTTAAAGGTGAGCGGGGCCAGCAGTTCGCTGTACGCACCTTTTGTGGAGACTGACGTGTGTTCCTGCTTCGTGTTGTTTTGCGCGCCATCACAACTTCACAGCTATCAAGGACTTATCTCTTCAGGGATATTGGCTACGCGTGTTTTTCTGCATCGCGCTAGTCAGACGGTGGGTCGTGCATGCTATTTTTACCACTGCAGGTGCCCCTGTGTATCACACCCATTTTCGAGGTCATGTTAGCCTGCATGTCCCACGCGTATGCGTTTTTCGTGTTACTGGGTGCCACGGCATACTGCGGGAGGTTGATTCCACACACCTAGGCTGCAGGGTTGCGTGCACAGTTTTACTGCAGTTTTGGGGTGCCTGAGAGTTGCGTGACCCGTCACTACATCACCGGGGTCACATACAGCCTTGCAAGTGCAGGGGGGCTGTTAACATCTTGCATCCCACACCCTTCACCCCAATTGCCCAGGTCAATTGTGGTGTACACCTCCCATTGGCACTACTCCATCTGTGCCAGCACTACTACATCTGTGCCACTGTTGGGAGGCCACCAAAGGTGAGGGGTGCCTCAGCTGGGCGTCCTCCTCGTGGCAGGCGTAGTCGCGGACGTGGTCGGGGTGACCAGGGATTAGGGGGACTCCAGGGTGTCCAGGGTGGCCGCAGAGGGGGAAGAGGCAGGGGTGCGCCACTTGAGCACGTTGTTGTGCCATGTGTCGGTGCAGTCATGCCACCACCCCCTGTGGTTCTGGGAGATGCAGCTTCTGCATCTGGCACTGGCGCCCATGTGACCCGGCAGTCCGTATCATCGACAGCCACGGGCCCAAGGGTAGTGGTAGCTGCAGTTGCAGCTGTGGACACCACCACCCAGGGTCAGGGTCTGCCAGTGCAGGCTGCGTTGGCACTTGAAGAGCCCTTGGAAGATTTCCAACAGGCCAGGAGGGAAACCGTAGGGGCATGCAGGGCTGCCCTGACCAAGACACGTGTCCCTGGGGCAGTTATGTCATCTGCTGCCCTGGACAGCCGGGTGTTGGCAAGTGCAGGGGCAGATGCACCCAACAACACCCCGGTTATGAGTCTGCCAACCAGGACAGTTGTGGTCAATGACCCTGCCACAGCGGATGTTGCTGCGCAGCGTCCATTAGAGGGCACCCAGTTGCCACTGACACAAGTCAGGCCTTTGGTCGTCCCTCCACCTGCCACTCCCTTGGCTCAATCCACTGAACCCACTGGCCATACTGGTCAGAGCGGTATTAGCCAGCCAGGGTCTGTGCCACAATCCAAGAGGAGGAAGGTTGCACCTGCAGCACAGGCTGGGACCCCACACACAGCCACGACCTCCGGCACATCGAGGAAGAAGCCTTTCTGCAACCAGGAATTGGACTTCCTCGTGGGTTACGTGCGGAAACACAGCCATGACATGCTAGTGGGTGCTAATTGTCAGACTACGGCTGCCCACCGTGATACCCACTGGAAGCAAGTTACGGAACATGTGAGTGCATTCGGCCATGAGGTGCGCACGGAGCAAGAGTGCAAAAAGCGTTGGAATGACCTCAAATGCAGCGCTAAGGCTAAGCGTGCCTCAAATTACAACTTGACTCTGGTGACTGGCGGTGGGCCTGCACCAGAGGAGGAAGACCTCACTCCGCATGAGTCACTCGTTGCGGAGTTCATACCATCTGAATCGGTCGAAGGAGTGGGAGACATGCTGGACTTTGATGCCCAGTCCAGTGAGTGTTGATGCGTGTTTGTCGAGGACGTGTGTGTTTTACTTGTGTGATGTGTTGTGCATGACTGCCACTACATGTCACGTGTACATGGTTATGATGTGTGAATAATGCAATGTTTCCCTGATGCATGTCTACTCTGCTGGATGGTGGACATGTGGAGCAGACGGGGACTGTTCACATCACCACTTTTGCACCGTAGTCTCATGCTGGTTACCAGTATGCCCCTCCGGTCCATGTTCCAGTTCACTGGCACTTCTGCATGTAGCGTGGGGTGAGCTTCCTCTCAGCCCAGGAACTATGCATAGCATGACTGACGTGCATGTGTCCTCTGCCTGCAAGGGGGTTGCCAATGTAGGCATGCTCCCTTGCCCCTCAACCCCCTGCTCTGCACCCCAATTCCATCTTAGCACTGGTCTGCTACAATATTGCCATTGGTTACTTCCCTGGTCATGCCTCCTGTGTACATTCTAACATCCAGCGGCCAATCTGCCCGACATATCCATTGTGGTACATCCTTGATGCAGGGTGTCTCACTTGGACTGTGCAGAGGTCAGATGCCCTGCAGGGACATGAGTGCCCATTCATGCTCCATGTGTCACAGGTTTCCCCCCTTTTCACCTGTCTTTGTTGCCTGATGACCTCTTTAGGCGGAGTCTTCTTTCATATGGTTCGGGACTTAAATAAGCCCGCTTGGCCGTCCTCGGCTTCCAGATTATGTTCAGCTTCGATGTCCAGGATCAAGGGAAAACTCCAGGAAATTCAGGAAGGAGTAGGGGGGCACCCGGAAGCGGCGCAGGGATTTCGGGAAGACTGGATAGAATGGAAGAAAGTCGGAAGAAGGGAATCCAGGGGCCAGGGAATAGCAAGTAGCACAAAGGAAAGGACGGAGCACACGTCCGATCACAGCTAGCAGCAGCGTTGAGACGCGCGGGGCCACGGGGGTGTGGTTTATTTATAGAGTATGCTGCTTAGAACGTGAAATCTGTGAGCAGCGTTCTCAGCTCGCCGCCATGTTGGTAGTATTATGGAGTGTAAGGCCCGATGTGTCAGGGACCAGGAGGCCCAGAAGTGGCGAGTTCGATGGTTCATGACAGCATGCCTCCTCCGGAAACCCGTTCCACCGGGTTTTCCCGGGTGTATGAAATGGAACCTTCTGAGTAACCTGGGGGTATTTAAATTTGAGATAGGTTCCCAAGTGCGTTCACTGGGGGGATATCCTTTCCATTCCACCAGGTACTGGAGTTTGCCACGTCTATATCTAGAATCGCAAATCCTGGAGACCTCATACTCCAGTTGGTCATTGACGAGCACTGGTTTGGGCCAAAAGTTAGTTCAAGAGGTCTGGACATATGGCTTCTTTAAGGACGTGTGAAAGACTGGGTGGATTTTCTTCCAGGAGTCTGGTAACTTGAGTCGGTAGGCCACTGGGTTGATGATTTCCTTTATAAGGAATGGCCCATAATATAGAGGAGCCAATTTATTTGGTCACACATGCCATGGCAGCAGCTTCGAGGATAGCCAAACCTTATCCCCTATTGTGTAGATGGGGCTTGGTCTTCGTTTGGAGTCCGCATACAGTTTGGTCTGGGTCCTGGCCTTCTCTAATTGTTCTTTGGCTTCTCTTTGAACATTAATTAGTGTTTCAATCCAGGAGTCGACTGTGGGAACTAGTGTAGGATGTGGAAGGACAGAGGGTAGAGCCGAAGGGTGGAATCCTTGGCCACAGAAAAAAGGACTGGTCTTAACAGCTGAGTGGTCCGAATTATTAGGCGAATTCAGCCACTGGTATTAAAAGGGACCAATCGTCCTGGACCTTGGTAGTGAAGCAACGGAGATATTGTTCCAAGGTTTGATTTACGCACTCTGTGGCTCCGTTGGTTTGGGGATGACATCCTGAGGAAAGAGCGCGTTGGATTCCTAGTATTTGGCAAAGATGTTTCCAGAACTGAGAAATGTATTGGGGCCCTCTGTCAGATATGATCTTGGAAGGAAGTCCATGTAGTCGGAATATGTGTTCCAGGAAAATTCCAGCAAGTTCTGATGAGGATGGCAGTTATTACAGAGGTGTAAAATGGGCCACATGAGTGAACAAGTCAATGGCGACCATGATGGTTGTGTATCCCCTGGAAGGTGGTAATTCCACAATGAAGTCTGTCGCTATGAATTCCCAAGGCCTTGTTGGAAGTGGAGGTTGCTGCAGTAGACCCGCCGTTCTTTTGTTGTCATGTTTGTTTTGATCACAGACAGAGCATGCCTGAATATGCAGTTGTACGTCAGCTTTCATTCCAGGCCACCAAAATTGCCTTTGTATTAATCGGAGGGTATTGGTAATACCACGATGTCCGGAGTAAAGAGTATCTTGACAGAGATTTGTTATCCTTTGCTGTAGTTTTTGTGTTGGGATGACCAAGGCATTGTCTTTGAACAAGTATCCATGTTTGGTCTTCAATTCCCACTGGTTCTTGTCCGAGATATTTTTCCAGAGCTCCGAGGATTGAGTCTGAATGCAGACTTCATCAAGGAGGCTGGTCGCCTGAGCTACAAATATTGTGTGGGGAAACATCTTAGGAAATGTTCGGTCTTCAGGAGGTTCATAGTCAGGGCGCCGAGACAAGGCATCAGCGATTATGTTTTGTGTTCCCGGAACATGGTGAATCTGGAACTGGTATTCGGCAAAGAAGAAGGCCCAACGGGCCTGGCGGCTGTTCCTGCATTCCAGGGCCTGTAATACTTGGAGATTTCGATGGTCCGTTCGAACCTGGACAGGATGTCTAGCTCCTAGAAGTAAATGACGCCACTCTGTGAAGGCTTGACGGATGGCTAGAAGTTCCTTTTCTAAGACTGAGTAATGAGTTTCACTGGAGGTCAATGTCCGTGAAAGATAGGCAATAGGATGTTCCAGACATTCATCGAGTTCCTGTTTCAGAACTGCTCCGATGGCGTAGTTAGAAGCATCTGTTTCCACTAGGAATGGTCAATTTATATCAGGTTGAGCGAGGATGGGGGCTTGTGTAAACTCTGTTTTCAGGCTTCGGAAGGCCTTCTCCTGGGCTGAGGTCCAATGATAGGGAGTATCTTTCTTCAGCAAGGAGATAATCGGTTGAACAATCTCGGAGAAGGATGGTATAAACTTCCGATAGAAATTGGCCAAGCCCAGGAAAGATTGGATCTGTTTTACGGTGGTTGGAGTTGGCCAGTATAGTATGGCCTTAACCTTGAATTGATCCATTCCTATGCCATCTGGGCTAAGGACAAATCCTAGATAGTGAACAGTGGAAACATGAAAAAGGCATTTCTCGGGTTTTGCTAGAAGCTTGTGTTCACATAGCCGTTGTAATACTGCTTTAATATGTTTTTCATGCTTGAGAATATCAAAATATCGTCCAAGTAGACGATGACGAAAAGAAATAGCATATCCGAAAACACCTGATCCATAAAGTGTTGGAAGGTTGCCAGAGCATTAGAGAGTCCAAAGGGCATGACCAAGTATTCATAATGACCAAAGGGTGTTCTGAAGGCTGTCTTCCATTCGTCTCCTTCTCTAATACGAATCAAATGATAAGCACCCCTGAGATCCAATTTGGTAAATATTACAGCTCCTCTTACGGCTTCCAGGATATCTGAGATCAAGGGTATTGGATAACGATCCTTAAGGGTGCACTGATTAAGAACTCGATAATCAAGACAAGGTCTGAGCTCCTTGGTGTCTTTTTTAGGAACAAAAAATAATGAGGCACCAGCCGGAGACTTGGATGGGCGTATGGTGCCGTTTTCTAGGTTAGTATCTAGGTATTCACGAAGGGCCTTTTTCTCGGGTTCAGACAGAATAAACATCCTTCCAAAAGGAATCACAGCTGAAGGTTCGGTTTCAATAGCACAGTCCTCAGGCCTATGGGGTGGTAAGGCTTGGACAATAGCAGAAGAGAGCACATCAGCTTATTCCTGGTAGGCTTTAGGAACCTGGATGATGTTGGAGACCATAAGAGGACCTTGCTGAGTTGTTGAACGTTCTTCTGATGTTGTCGGAGAAGGATCCAGGAGCAGACAATGGGACATGCAAAATTCGGAACCTAGGAACAGGGAACCTGCTGTCCAATTGATGTATGGGTTGTGTTTTTGTAGCCAGGGCATTCCCAATACCATGTCAAACTTTATCTTTTCTCACGGATGCTTAATAGCAAGCTCAATTTCCTTAGTCTGAAGGGTTATGGGTCCAGAAGAGAGAAGTCTTCCATCAATTGCTTCTACAGGTTGCAAGACATTCCGGGATTTGTTGGGAATATGATGTTTAAGGACCCATTTTTTATTTATTTTATTTTATTTATTTGTTTGTAAAGCGCTGAAAGCCTGCGGGCATCAGAGCGCTGACAAAAAGACAGGACAACGAATGGTGAAAAACAGGACACAGTGTGAATTGACCGATTTCCTCAAGAATGATTTAGCCTGTTTCGCGAAGTTAATTGATCTATGAATTTTCCCATGGCCCCACAGTCCACTAGTGCCAGAATGGGGTAGGATTCCTTCTTGCATGACGATAGGAAGGCCTGTAAGATTACCAGGGAGTTTTGTCCAGGAGAGTTCAAGGATGGTATAGATGTGGAGCCTGCATCTCTCTCCCGAAACTGAGCTCCATCTAGGATCGGGAGTTGGCGTTTCCCGAACGCCGTGGAGGGGCTAAAGGACATTCTCTGACTAAATGCTTGTCTGAGGCACAGTACATGCATAAGCCAGTATGGATCCTTCACAACCTTTCTTGGGGGGATATGGGTCCACGGAAAGCCCCTAGCTGATTGGGTTCGGTTTCGTTTGTAGGAACAGGAGAATCTTCGGATTTTGAGGGTCCCACAAGAGGATTTTTCTGGAAGGGTGACTTGGTCTTCCTGTTCTCTGCCCTTCGTTCCTGGATGCGAAAATCAATCTGTAGAGCAAGATCCATAAGTGCCTGGTAAGAACTACGACGTGCTACCCTGGCTAATTAATCCTTAATATCTTCATTTAGCCCTCTTCGAAAGAGGGTGAAGCAAGCTTCAGAAGGCCAACCCGCTTCTTTAGCCAATTGCTTGAATCGAGTTACGTAGGTGAGCATGTCCTGAGAGCCTTGCTGGAAATCGAGTAAACGTTCTTGAGCACTAAAGACTTGTTCTGGGCGGTCAAACATGGTTTTAAGTGCTTGAATGAATCCATCATAATCATACAAAAGGGGATCTCCGGTGTTAACTAATGGTGTGGCCCAGGCTAAGGCATTCCCGGAAAGGTGAGAAATAATAAAGCCGACTTTAGCCCTGGGGGTGGAAAAATAATAAGGTTTAAAGGTAAAGTGGACCAAACAAGAATCCAGGAATCCCACGGATGGTTTTTGCACAGCCTTCATATTTGTCAACAATGCCGCCCAATAGCACACTGTCCTTTGTGACAGATCACGTGAAAGTACCAATTGTTTTAGTGCAGCGTTTTCAGCTTTCAAGTTCTGTACTTCGCTCGTTAGTTCTTGCATTCCACGCATAAGATCCTAGATGGCCGCCTCCATGTCTATATTGACTTCGGTCAGGTGGCGTCTCAATCTATCATAGGTGTCCCAACTTCTCACCTGTCTTTGTTGCCTGATAAACTCTTTAGGCGGAGTCTTCTTTTGTATGGTTCGGGACTTAAATAAGCTCGCTCGGGCGTCCTCGACTTCCAGATTACGTTCAGCTTCGATGTCCAGGATCAAGGGAAAACTCCAGGAAATTCAGGAAGGAGTAGGGGGGCACGCGGAAGCAGCACAGGGATTCCAGGAAGACTGGATAAAAAGGAAGAAAGTCGGAAGAAGGGAATCCAGGGGCCAGGGAATAGCAAGTAGCACATGGGAAAGTACGGAGCACACGTCCGATCACAGCTAGCAGCAGCGTTGAGATGCGCAGGGCCGCGGGGGTGTGGTTTCTTTATAGAGTACGCTGCGTAGAACGTGAAATCTGTGAGCAGCATTCTGAGCTCACCGCCATGTTGGTAGTATTATGGAGTGTAAGGCCCGACGTGTTAGGGACCAGGAGGCTCAGCAGGGGCGAGTTCGATGGTTCATGACACCATGTGCATTCCACGCATGCCCATATGTGTCCATGACTGGATGATCACTGTTACACAAGTCCATGATGACTCAAATTGCATGGCATTTCATCTGCCTTCCCATGTCAACTGTGAGGGTCACAGGCCTCAGCCTGTTTAATGGCCAATGACTCTGTCCAACTGGTGTAGGGTCTTCTTCACACGTGGGTGGACTCCAGAGGTTTCATCATGTGTCCTGCTTACTGTCCCATCATCATTTGCAGTATTGTCACTTGACTCACATGAAGCTGTTGATGCTAGTTAACACTGTCTGTCAATACCCAGGTCTATGCTCAGCCTTTTGATACCATGCTAGGCATCCCTGCTTTTGCACTTGGGTGGAGGGGTGCTTTGCTTGTAGATATGCTACCCATTGAATGCACATTGCACGTGATGCCTGAAGTTGACCTTGCACTGCCTTCACATTTTCTGACACACACCATGAAGTCCTTGTACATGTAGGTAGCGAGTAACATACATATTTGCTGCACTGCATAGACCCACTTCAATGCAGACTGCCACCTTTCAACAGGTCTGATCACAGAAGCAATTCCAAGTTGACCCAGCATGCATTCCAGGTTCTATTTTGTGTGTCATTTGTCTGCCTGATGTGTTTGTTGTCGGTGTGTGTGTGTGTTGTGTGCTTCTAACATGTGTAGTGACCTTTTTTCTCTCTACTTTTCAGATGATGATGCAATGGAGCGGAGGATGGTGTTGTCATGCCAGGCACAGGGTTGTTATCACTACATCAACCCAGCACAAGTGGGGGTAGTGGGGTGGTAGGCCACAAAAACCCCCAAGTGCTACAGTCCATCTTGTCTCTGGCTGCCTATGAGTCCAGCCCTGATGAACACTCTGACAACCATGTCGAGTTGGATGAGCATCAGGTCCATATGTCAGGGGTGAGTGATTCTAATGTGGACACTCCTCTGTCCGCGACACCTGTACTGAGGGGTCAGACAGTCTTGGAACCTCTGCCCGTGGTGGATCGGGACGCAGGGTCACCCTCCACACCAGTCACTGATGTGCCTGGGACATCACGTCGACGGGGGCATGTAGTCGTGCAGCCGCGGGCAGTGCCAACACAACGAGGACACATGGTTCTTGGGTCCCGCAGGGGTCAAGCCCAGCAATGTGGTCGCTGTGGGCAACCACAGTATACTGAGTGGGCGCAAGACATGACTGCCAATTCTGAACGGCAGGGGGCAGCAAAGGAGAACATCACTGAGAGCATGGAGCGTGTGGCCCAATCTGTGCTCCGCCTGCTAGGCAGGTGCTTCTCCAGCAGCAGGCGGCACGGTCCACGGCCCGCTCGCTCAGACTGGGCATGGTGGCTACAGACAGGGCACGCCAGGCTGAAATGTCGTCTCTGCGTCAAGCAATTGCTGCTCACGCAGAGGCAAACATGAAGGCCCTGAGGGAGGAGCATGCTTCCCTCAGATCCACTCTGGGTGTCCTTCTGATGTCCCAGAGGGAGCGGTTTGCACAGCTTGAGCATACCATCTTGGCTCAGCTACATGCTTGCCGGGAGGTGCAGCGGTTGTCCAGCCAGGCCTTGCAGGAGGAACTCCGTGTTACACGTGCTAGCTTGCAAGAGGAAGCACGTGTTTCACGGGAGGTTCTGCATGCAGACCTACATGTCATCGCCACACAGAACCAGGCTCACCCGTCTAGCAGACCTGCTGCCGATGAGGGGCAATCTGCGGCTAGGCGTGGTCATGCTCCTGTGCCACGTCCTCCTTTCCAGGAAGAGCCAGACTCGGACGACAATCTATCTCCCACATAGGTCGGGATGTGCAGGCGTTGAGGCCATGTAGGTTTTTTTTTTTTTTTTCGTCACCATCATCGCATGTGCGTGTTGAGCAGCACCCTGTACCTCCCCCATCCTGGGTGCCCCCCCGGTCGTATGTGGCCATTTTTGATTTTCCTTTTAGTTTAGTTAGTTAAGTTTCTGTTTGATAGTTAGTTTAAATAGGTAAAGTAGGTTTTTCATAGTTAGTGTAATTAGTTTATATAGTTTAAAATTGCTAGTCTATTGTGCTTTCATGTGACGGTGTGGTGCTTTGTGGCTTTTTAAAGCATCCACTGTCTGTTCCAGCTGGGCCCTTCAAGCTTGTTTTGTGAATGTGTTTGCTGCTTGGGGTCCTTGACTCACATATGCCACTCCTGCTTCCCTTATCCATGGGCTCGCAAGGATGGCTCGGTGTAACAGCCTATTACCCAAGGGCAATAGACTGTCATATCTGTGGCATGTCTGCTGCTGTGGAACTTGTGTTAGCACCCCTAGTGGGGATGATTGGGGTGTAATTGACCACTGTTCTTCTTTTGCTAGATGGGGTGTTTAATGATTCATGTGTAAATTCATTGCTATGCATTGTGTAGTGTGTTTCTTATCTTTAATGAACATGTGCTTGTTGAAAATCATGCCGTAGATAATGTGTCCCACACTGTTGCTGTGAAAGATGGACTGATGGTGTGATTTCTGATGTACGTCTCTGACATGGTACACTCATGTAATGCCTGAAGAGACACACACACATGAATATTAAGCATTAATCATGTGTTTCATGGACTTTCTGCAGGGGGATGAGCCTCAAGACCACCTTTGCCAGCAGACATGGGCCATTGGACGTCTGGAATCTGGACACGTTTGGTGGTGCCGACATGCGCATGTGTGTGCAAGCAGAGGCACAGGGATTGCGATCATACATCCAATAAACGATGAGGTGTTTCAAGGGACTCCAGGCAAGGTGAGCAGCACAGGGGGGTCACAACACAGTAAACCTTCCACCTGGCCAGTTGAACATGCATGCTTAGTAGCAGCACTGACGGTGAGCTTGGACAAATATTGGTGTTGAAGCGCACAATACAGCTCAGATGTGTTGGTGGACTGATGGCTAGTTGATGGGAAAGTTGTCTGGGGCACCTGCATGGGCAGTGGCACATATTCTCTGTTCCACCATGGTCCATTGAGGCACTTGTATTAGCCATATAGCATTCCAAGACATGGAAAGAAGCAGCTCACAGGGACAGACAGCGAGGGGCAGACTCGGGTGCAGTGCATTTCATTTCCAAGTAGAAATTGATACATGCACTGGCTACTTTATTTTGGTCATGGTGGTACAGGACTTGTTCTGAAGTCATACCTTGCTATATGCGTCTGTCTGCTTACACAGGGAACATTGCATGTGGTGTGAATCGTGACACATTGGTGTTCCATTTGCCATGCACCCACCGGTTCCTGACTTAATGCATTGGCTGTGTATGAACCATCACAGGGGTAATGTTATATATGGGTATGAAGCATCCACAAAAGATTGTCTGTTGGTAGAGTATTTTGTTACTTTGGGGCATATTGGGTGGTGTGTTTGTGTCTTTTGGGCACGCACAGATTATTAACTGTGGCTCTCTTTGCAGCATTGAACTGCTCCTGTTACCGGACCGGAGAGTGCGCAGGCAGGAGGCCAGCACTCACCCCAGAGACAAGTTTCTCTTTGACTTCCATTTGAGTAATTTGCTGCTATGTGCATGTGTACAAGTTTGGTCTATTTGTGTATGTGTTAATGTGTGTACTATACTACATTTGGTGCATTCCCTACTTTCCCTTGTCAATCCTACTCCCCTCTCCTGCCCCTCATTCCCGTTTTCCAGTATGCCAATGCCTGTGCCGACTGCATATCCCTGACCCTCCTTCCCCTCCAGGGTCTCAGAGGCCTGTGTGAGTTAGACCTTGCAGGCACCCAGACCACGGTGGGGGTGGTTGTTTTGTGCCACTCCTGCGCCTGTATACGGGAGCTGTGACAGTAGACATCTGTTTGTGTTGCATCATTCTATGTTATGTACCACACATGGTTCAGATCCTGTTGTGACATTGTTTTACTGTTTTACTTTGGTTATTAACATCATTGTGGTCGTACTTGGCCTTTGTGGCGTACTGCTACTTGAAGTCATCTACTGGAGGCTGTTCTGGTTTGTTTTACTGCCTGCAGGGTATTTGCTTGGCTTCTGTGTTGTCCTGCTTTGAGTTCTCTTGGATTTTGTGCTTTTGCAAATCTAGGTGGACTCTGAGGGTGCTGGCAACTTTTTACACACAAGGTGGGAGATCGTGACAAAGGGGAAGGGTGATCCTGTGGCCAGGTGGAATTCAAGGATGTTGGATGAATAACCCAGATGCAGTTGTTCAGTGGGTCATGGTGATTTGTGAGGGAGGGGGGGTGTTTTGTTGTTGATAGTTGCCTTGCCCTGCAGTATGATGGGTACCCTGAAATTGTAATTGTGCTTTCCTATGTACATGATGTATTCTGCTCATCAATGCCTCTTCATGTGTTGTGTTTACCTTTCAGGTGTGAGGGGATAGTTGTGGTTTGATATGCTGGGGTATACACACGGTGAATGTTCACATGTGATGTGTAGAGGACAGTGATGGTCACTTGATTTCACATGCATATGTTGAGTGCATGTCCCTACTGACCCACACACTCGCACTATGATCCACTACATGTACAACCACCCTTACATGTCCATGTGTACACTCTGTTTGCCTTCTGGTGCCCACTGTGTCCCTGCAACAAATGTTCTATGACCATTTGTCGATCCTGTACATGCCTAATTTTGTTATTTTATGTAGTTTGTCGCTTAGATGTGATGCTCAGGGTGTGCATCACACACAATGGCTGTTCACTGGGCTGTGTGATGAGCAGTGTGTTGCAGGAGGTGGACACGGCACGCAGTAGCTGCAGTGTTGATTATGCAATGCACATTGTGCATGTGGATAGGCATTCATTGTTATGTTTCAAATACGACTTTTGGAATGCATTTGGGTATGACTTATTTTGGGTGGGAGGTTGTTGGTCAGTCATTTCATTCGATTCCATGGCAGGCATCATTGTCTGATGCCCATTTACATTTTTCACATGGCAATGTGTACCTTATTGGTACTGTGTTGGTGTATGGCTATTGTTTGCCATGTCATGTTGTGGTTTGGGAGGGTTTGAGTGACATACCAGTGATAGTCATGGCCTGTTTTGCGGGTCTGTGTGATTCACACCTTGCATGTGTGCCTTTTGGTCACACAGGATTACTTGTGTTTAAGTAGCTAGGGATGCACACAATGTGGCAATTCCATGGCAACAATCTCAGGGTGGTAAGGTTGTGACAGTTGACTGTCTCTTTGTCATCATCGATTGTCACCTGGTATGTGCCAGGCCTGTGTGCACTCCGCAGGGTTGGGAGTTTAGGTGAAAAATCTGGCCACAAGCTGGGACCGGGCTTCCTCGCCACGTGCCCTATCCCCTCCCATCGGCAGCGCCTGTGCCTGTGGTTGGGGATGTGGGGGCACCACCATGTCCACCGGTACGCCCTTCCCTGTTGCAACATTGTGCAGGACACATGGTGCCACAATGATCCTGCACACTACTGGGGGCGCACAGAGTAGATGCCCGCCAGAGCAGTGAAGGGAGCGGAAGCGTGACTTGAGCACTCCGAATGTGCGCTCCACTATGTCCCTGGTTGCAATATGGGCCGCATTGTATCTTACCTGGGGTGGTGTGGTGGGGTTCCGGATTGGCGTCATCATGTGGTTGCTCAGAGGATAGGCACTGTCCCCTGGAGAGGTGATAATAGTTATGATTATTGGGGTTTGTGTATTTGTGTGTGTGTGTGACATGCATGCATGTGCACGGCATTTGCACTCACCTAGGAGCCATGATTGTAATTGTAAATGGGTATTTATAACGTGGTTAATACCCAGAGAGTTTATAAGCGCGAGCAACGTCTTACTTCCAAGGCGAGCGCATTGCCACTGAGCGATTCTCCTGAGACCAATGATACCTGTTCTGTCGTCATGAGTCTATTCCATAGATCAGAGGGTATTAAAACCAAAGTTGAATGTACAAAAGAATCAAAAAATAGTATACAATAAGAGACCGTTGCTGGGTATACCATCACCACATGATACAATGGCCCTCATTACGACCATGGCGGAGTTCCATGGTGCAACTAGCACCATGGACCATGGCGCTCAGCTGCCAATTCCGCCAGGGTGGTTGGCGGATTTACCGCCCCATGCCGACCTTGGCGGGGCGGTAAATCCCCAATCCCCATTTACCCTTCCCCATTCCCATTTTTGCCCCATAGGGTATAATGGGAGTGGGGAAGGCGTTAATTACGCCACCGTAATGTACGGTGGCGTAATTAACTCCAATGCCCCTTACCGCCATGGATTTTACCGCCTGCAAAAAGCAGGCGATAAAATCGCCATGGCGGTAAGGGAACTCGTAGTATGGCGTACATGTACGCCATGCACTACGCCGGCGGAGGTCCCCTACCGCCATGGTCGTAATGAGGGCCAATGTCTCTAAGCAGTTAATTTTGCAGAACTTACAATTAAACAACTCCTTAGGAATCTTCATAAGAGTGATATACAAGTGAACCTTTGATTCCATGGTTGGTTGACAAGTTTTCAGCATTTTTATTTTACCAGAAAAGGTGAACCCCAAATTCTTGAATTATTTCACTTCTGCCACCTTTGAATTATGTATAGCCCATCTATACTGCTTCTTTTTTTTGTTGCCTTTCCATTGCCACAAACGATTTATCAGGATTTAAAATCAGTTTGCTCTCACTCTGTCTCCTTCTTTTACTTTTACCATTACATATCTACCCCCTTTGTCTTTCGTCACCTCCATTACGGAGAATTTCATTTTCCAATGGAAACATATATCTGCCCCGGCTCTCTTTGCCTTGTTGCTATA
This sequence comes from Ambystoma mexicanum, assembly GCF_040938575.1. Lineage (NCBI taxonomy): Eukaryota > Metazoa > Chordata > Amphibia > Caudata > Ambystomatidae > Ambystoma > Ambystoma mexicanum. The sequence goes on along the minus strand of NC_090934.1, from coordinate 1,446,407,923 downwards.
ATGGACTTGAGTAGGGAACTGCTTGTGTTGGTTCCATGTGTTAATGTCTCTGCAAAAATATCGCCATACAAAAATACTGCCATATTTGTGCGGCAATATTAAGCCATGGAACCTGCGGGGCACACGCCCTCAACCCCCATAATTGTTTTAATGGAGCAGGGGACACCCCTGCAACCCTTGGTCCCAATAACCCCATAAATTATCCCCACTAATAATATCGGCTATGGCCTTACCCCTCGAGCATATATATGGCGATATTATTGTTGGGGATAATATTACCTGATACCCTTGTGTTTCAGTCTGAATTGGTCGTCTCATTCTACGTGTGTCTCTTGCAGTGCTACTATTTCTGCATTTTCCCTCTGGATACCTCTAAACAGCTGTGCTCTCTTGTTGGGACTATCCAGCCCCCTCATATTGCCAGACCATAGTCTAATGTGTTTAGTATGGTGCATTAGTGTCTCTTATTTTTCGGGAGGCATCTGCATCCACATTATCTATTACACTGTTTCTTTGGACTGCATCTTCATAAAAAGAAACTGCATCAATTAAACTTCCCTTTTCATTCCCCCAACCTTATGAAGTTAGATGTCATTCCACTAGACGTTCTCCCACCCCTCACATATTCAAAATCAATAATATTTAGTGAAAAGTTCAACCAAATCAATAGGATCAACAGAACTTTATTTGGTTTGCTTATCGGCCTCCCAATAGAGGGACGAGGAGATTGGGTCACGCCATCTTGCCCATTTCTGATATCCAGCCCCTGCAGGGTTTTTTTTATCCCTGTTTGGATGGTGGTCTCTGACTTTTTCTATGCCAAGACTCTTATTTCTTACCTCTTGTCTTCACCTTTGAGATATTCTGTTCCATTTGGAAGGCCATCTCTGGATTGCCCCTCCCCTAAGTGCCCGAGAGAAGATCGTCAAGTCAGGCTGTGCTTGTGTCCGCTCGCGCCTCCTCACTTTTGCTGACCACCGCACCAGCTCTCTCCCAACCTTATCTGAGTTCTCCTCCTGGAAGTTAACACAATCTCTATTTCCTATGTTGACCTGTTTTGCACCTTCCTGCAGGGTGAACACAGTCATCACTCTCTCATTCAACTTAAATTGCAGGCTAAATGGGGAGGTGCATCTGTATGTAACCCCCGTCTTCTTGAGCTCTTCCACCACTGGTCTCATCAATCTCCTCTTTGCCATCATTGCTGGGGTGACATACTGAAAAATCTGCACCTGGCTGTTCCTGAAATGAACACATTTTTGATTCTTAGCTTCCTCTAGAATAGATTCTTTAATCCCATAATCAAACATCTTGACCAGCATATCCCTCAACTCACTGGGCTTAATATGTCTCTTAGTTCCCACTCTGTGAACTCTATCAATCCTTTCTCCTGTAATGGCGTATCCTTCAATAGAGGCTTTAACCGTTCTGTCACACACATCCAAATATCTTCTCTTTCTGCTGCCTCCTTCAAGAATTTAATCTGCAGGTTTTCAGGCCTTGTTCTAGTTTCAAGATCATCGCTCTTGCTCTTAACTGTGTCCATCTGGTCTGCCATACTTTTAATTTCCTTTGCGAGGTGAAGAATTTTGGACCTCACTTTGTGATCACTATTTCATTTTGGCTCACTCGCTCCCCTATGCCCTCTATCTCTTTGAAGTTTAGGATTATCTCTGCAGTTAGGTGCATTTTCAGTGTGTGCATTTCATACCTGCGGCCCGCTGCCGTGTCGTTATTGAGCTCTCTCAATTACTGTAGAATTTTGTGCACAAGTGTTTCCAGGCGTGACAAGACAAGGAGGAGGAAGAAAAGGGGGGACAAAACAACAATCTTACTAGGCCTTGTGTCATTCAGATCGTGCAAGTGCCGGGAAGAGGGAAGGGAGAAGTGCAGGAAACTCAATAGGTGCAGGCAGCAATTGGCTCATATGTGCAAAGAGAAGGGACTGTAGGATTGCAAGTGCAGACCCTTAAGTGCTGGAGGAGCCCGGATGCAGTGCAAGGGCCGCTGGGCATGCAGGAGCCTCGGCCCGAGTTCAGATGGATCCAGGTGACCAGTGCATGGAACAGTCATGTACGTCAGCAGGGGAGAGGAAGAGAGAAAGCGGAAGCGAAAAGGAAGGCCTTGAGTTGCTTCCGGAACAGGAGGTGGTTCTGCTCAAGTTTGAGAGAGGCATCGAAGCTGTTCCAGAGGGAATCACCAGCCGAGGAGAGAGATCTGCCCCCAACTCTCTGCTTGGAGAAGTGTCTGATCCTCAGAGAGTTGGAGGTGAATGAGCGGAGAGCTCAAGAAGGAAGATGTTTAGGAAGAGAAAGTTGGAGGTAGAGCGGTTCGAGGCCCCAGAAAGACTTGTGTTCAATTTTCAGTGAACTTTGCAACTTGCGAGGTACTGCACCAGCTTTACCTGCTACATGCACATCTGATTTCCCCACAATGCTTCACTGCATGATCCCAGTGGTATGTAACCACACTAACCCAGAGATAAGCTCCAAACTCAGGGAGCTGTATGGCACTGGTTATCCCATTATGGATATCCAGCAATTGTTGGATATATTTATGGACAAAAATTAACGCAGGGAGTTCAGTTCTCCCCCCAATGAAAAGTGCCACACCAATATACCTGTGATGTAATTTAATCTAGCCCTGTCTATGGGGGTAATTCTGAGTATGGAGGTAACCATGCCGCTATTAGCGGCATGGCTACCCCCATACTGGGTACCGGGTCCGGGTTCCTTGAATGAGGAATTACCGGGCCATTCCGACCTTGGAGGGCCCGGTAATTCCTCATTCAAGGAACCCGGACCCGGTACATCCCATTTGAGCCCCCATAGGGCTCAATGGGAATGGGGAGGATGCTAACAATGGGCCCGTTAATAACGGGCCCATTGTTAGCATCCTGGACTGCTCGCGGGACCCGCTAAGGACGCCTGGTTTTACCAGGTGACCTTAGCGGGTTCCGCAAGCAGAGCTCGTAATGGGGCGGTAAGGGATTGACGGCTCTGGCACCTTTACCTGTGCCATTAACCCCTTACCGCCAGGGTCAGAATGACCACCTATGTCTCATGTAGAACCAGGTAGATGCCTCACCCCTGTGCCATAGAAAAGTCAATAATCAGACCTGTGTATAGAAAGACTATGCCTCATTACAAGTTAGGCAGAAATTCGCCGGTAAATCTGCCAAACACAAATTAATTGTACTGCCACATGGTCAGGTGGAATTTCTGCCTGATTACAAGTGGTGGTGGCTGTGCAATTCCCCATTAATTTTGGGACCAATTGACCCAATGTTATTACTGCAGTGGAATTACTGAAGTGGTAATTCTGCCAATTCTGCAGATTATTCAGCGTTGAGTGAGAAAATGTACCTCCAGGGGTTTGCTGGAGGTAAATCATTCACAAAAAACCCAGCCTCCTAATTTGGCATAGTGGTAAAATTGGCGGTAACTCAGTTACTGCCAATTTTTCCACGGACCGGCCAAATCGTAATGGGGCCCATATATTTATTGATGAATAGGAAAATTAATATTTGTAGAAAATAACAAATCACACCAACTCACTTTGTGTCCCAAATGCTTTTCTTTCCGAACAATTCCCTTTTCATGAAAATTGAAAACACTAGTTGGTTTGGGATAACACAGATCTGAGATACAATTTCCGTCGTTGGTTATTTCCATCCTTGTAACATAGAAACACGGAACTATGGAATGCTTTCAGATATCTGCGTTACCCACAAAATAGTCTTAATGTACAGAATTGTGCAGAACCCTTGATTTGACAAACAATTTAACTTCCCCATATACTTTTCATGGGGCTGACTTTAAATAACATGCCACACTTTCCTATTGGAAAACAAATAGTTTCACACATGCAGCGCTCTGTATTTTTAATCTCACTGTGCATTTGACAATGTTAGCAGTGTTGGAGCACAACAGAATTTCAAAAACATAACCCTTTTTATTTATACAGAACACTTCATCCTTCAACACAATGGGCCTCATTAGGACCCTGGCGGAGAGGGTATTACGCCAGCGTAGTGCATGGCGTACCTCTCCGCCATACTACGAGTTCCCGTAGCGCCATGGAGGTTTTCTCCGCCTGGTTTTACCAGCCGGAGAAAACCATGGCGCTACGGGACCTCGTTGTTAATTACGCCACCGTATTTTACGGTGGCGTAATTAACTCCTTCCCCACTCCCATTATACCCTATGGGGCAAAAATGGGAATGGGGAAGGGCAGAATGGGGATTGGGGATTTACCGCTCCGCCGAGGTCGGAATGGGGCGGTAAATCCGCCAACCCCCATGGCGCTATCGGCGGCTTTCCGCCATGCTTCGCGGTGCATTTAGCACCGCGAAGTCCGCCTGGGTCGTAATGAGGCCCAATGCCATGAAGAATCTCTCTTCTACCAGAATTCACCTTCCCATTCTCAGTAGAGAGTATACTCTTCAGTCAGGGAATTCACTTTATTTAAATTTGGTAAGACACTTTTCTGTTCTAGGGCAAAACCCACATACTCAGTTTACATTCAGCACCCCTTTGCTTTAAGGCAGAATCTGAGGAATGGTGAACAGTTAGGAATTTCCTTTTTGGCTTGTACACCGATTCCCTTCTTTTTATGGAAATTTGGCATTACCAATGAGAAATAGGAGTACCCAATTACTTTGACAGACTATATTTGTATCCACACTGAAAGCAATGTTATTGATTTCGAATTTCAACAAAATCACCCTGTGTTAGTTGGTTAGAGTGAATTAAATTATTACTGGGTTAGAAAATGCTAGGGATCTACCTTGTCTGCCCACCCGATCAATAATGGAAAGATATCAAATGGAATAGATCCCCAAAAAACTTGGTTAAGTCAGACAGAGTGCTTACATAGAATATCTCGGGGTTGGTGCCTAGGAAAAAGACACTGGGCCTCATTCCGAGTCCAGCGGTAGCCGTGCCAGAAAAACCGGCAGGCTGCCGCCGGACCTGAAATACCATTCTGCCTCTGTGATTGCGGGAATCACTGGGATATTACAACCCCAGTGACCCGGTAATTCCAGAGGCGGAATTCCGTAAATCCCCATTCCCATGGAGTCCTAAAGGACTCCATGGGGATGGGGACAATGGAAACACCGGTTCCGTCTATGACAGAGCCGGTCTTTCCATTTCCGCCTGCAGGCTGGGGGCGTTACTCCCGCCAGGTCAGACCTGGCTGTAGTGACACCTCCTGCCTACAGAACTCGGAATCAGCCAGTCCGGAAACAACGGTGGCGGCGGATTTACTGCCACCATTGTTTCCGAAACGGCAGGGTTGTAATGAGGCCCACTGTCTCCTGGATCATCTCATAGGGAAAGGACGGGTATCTGGTCAGACTCCAACCTCAGTCATGGGTAGCATCCAGCATCAATCCCCTGGATTTGCCTCTCCTTGTATGAATCCCAGTATCTCTCTTGCCTTGGTTTCCTCCAATTCCTTTCTACCAGGCAATGTTAATACTCCAGCAATGTTTTAAGCAGTTCCCACTCAGGTGATATCAGACAGCTTTCCCCTTTTCCCATTGTGCGTCACCTTATAAACCTTTAACAACTCCCACAATTATCTATTTTATCAGGTGCCAACTCATTGGTTAGTGATTTGGATTGGACATCTATGTTGTATGCCTTTAACACAGGTCTACCCCCTTTTCTTTGATTGGTCGCTTCCATTGCAAAGCTCACATTCTGTGAGGGATCAGTCCGCATACTTGAATTTACATGTCCACACATTCCAATGTTGTACTTAAAAACTGCAATGTGCAAATTTCTCTAATTTCTAAGTAAACCTAACTGTATATATATATATATATATATATATATATATATATACATTTTTTTAATATTTTTTTTTTTCAACAAACAACTCGCAAACAAAAGGCAGTTTGCAATGTATTAACAACCTTTGTGGTGAGTTAATAGTAATGGAGCACTCGACCCAACTTGAATTAGCACCAATCTTTATTAGATAAAATGACATCCTAGATAAAAGCAAGTTTAAATCAGCATGGAGACTTACATGTGCAGCTTTAAAACTCTCCCCTTCACGCCACACGTTCTACCCCTTAATAGGGACTTCTTCCAGCAAAGTATTACAATCTCCAGGAAGACATTTCTCTATACAATCATGTGACTACCCTGAACGGATTCCATAACTTGTTACCATAACCGCGGCCATCTTGGACCTGTTTTCGTTAATGTAGCTTCATATGTCCATTACTTATACTAAACATTTTGTAGTTTGCCAAATGCACATATATCCATGTCTTTATGTATTCCTTATTCGTATTTGTGTGTACTGTATCTAATAATAACTTAACTAACGGCTTAAATACCCAGTGGGTGTATATTTATAAACTAACATTACCATCACAGTATAATCCTGCTTGGTCTGAATTCCTAGCTGCCATATCTAAGGAGGTCAAGCCTACATGTGATGGCACAATTATTCAATGGAAATAGATGATATGAGAAGTATCAATCAAAATACCCAATTGTGCATATTTCCAAGATACTAATCGTGCAAAAGTCCAGTGTTTTTGTTTTTTAGCCGTTCTGCATTTGTGATGATAAAAAACAAAAACAAAATATTGATCTGTCAAAAAATGTATTATTGTTTTTAATGTTCAATATCTGGATAAGGTGGTTTCTATCATGCACGGATGCACTTTAATCTACTGTGGTTGATGAACTATGCTTCAGAAACAATGGCACGAGAAAGGTTGGAGAGAATCAGCAGTGCGGTCGAATCTTTGATGTACCTGGATTGAAGGACGGGACAGTAGTGATAATGGATCACTATTGGGCCTGTGGAGGTGGAGCATTCATGAGGCTGCCCAGAGATTGGGGAGGACTATGTTCTATGATGGTTGTCCATGTTCCAGCATTGGTGATGCCAAAGAGTGACGTGAACATAGGCAAATTTCCAAAAGCAAACGCTCACCTGAGGAAGACAAGATCTACTGAGATCTTGAATAGAATGAAGAGGAAGAACTTTTTCTCACCTAAATCGATAGAAGCTTTTGATGCCATCCCATATGAACACAGATTGCTCAGTCAGACTTCAGCAAGATTCATGACAATCTTTATGCCAAGGATCCAAGTGATGACGAATGCCAAATGGTTACAGCTAACCAGATGGGAGCTCCTGCCGACAATCAACACCACCATAAAGGGATTCAATGCTATCAAAGAGGAGCTGAGAGCCATAAGACTGTTGACTCTTCAGAATAGATATATCCCCGACATGATCACAGCTATGGATGGAGGTTTTTGTGCCAAAATCAGAGAATCATGTTGCACATTCATACCTTCTCACGACGACGAGAATGGGACCTTGACAGACACCATAACATTGCTGACAAACCTACATGCTGAGATGGAAGACTAAGTGGAAGACATTGATGATGACAGCTGGTTTGTATCAATATTCTCGTGGGAGCCTCAATGGATAGCAAACATTTTCAAGTTGCTTGGAGCCCTGTTGATGATGATCATGTTTGGATTCTGTGTGTTCGGGATAATAATCACACAATGCAAGAAGCCTGCAAAGAAAGCAGTAGGAATGAAGATTGGGATTGATGTTGAATCAGGATTTGAACTAAGAGAGCTGACAGATAAAGAAATCAGAGACTACGTAAAGGCCAGCATCCATGCACCATGCACCAGAGGGAACAAAGTTCCTGTACCCAAAGAACCACAAGAGGTATGTGGGGAGATGGATCTATTGCAGCCCCAATTGGCAATGCATGCTTATGGCTTGGAGTGTTGATGAGCATGTGAAATCAGCAGGATGCCTGAAGGGAGTCATAAAGATATGGGTCTCAATGAAGCACTTCATCAGTCAAGGATGTCTTAATGTGAAGACTGATGAGAGGGTGGTTGATGAATCACCCAGGGTGGAGTGTAGAGGAGGAGTCAAGTACCCCCACCAAAAATGCCCCACCCCCATGTTGCCTATATGTTGGGAACCAGAAATTGAGACACGTGCAGTACCGGTGAGGATGCCTGTACCACAGAGAATCCTGGAAACAAGGTATCCATTGAGAAAACCCTATATGTATTCATGAAGAAATAATGGCCTTTTGGACAAAGTCCCGGAGGAGGTGTGAAAACATGTGAGAAAAGAAGACTGGTGATGTCATACGGAGCAGAACTGACACACCCAGAAAGGATGCACAGGGTAAAAGAAAGTAGACATTCTTTAAGATCTGAAGAGGAGGTGGTAAAGATGTGCAACATTTCGGGATCGAGATGAAGAGGCTCATGCCACAGAAACGCTGAAGACAATGCAAAATCAGTTTACATGTGTACAGATGCAGTAACGCAAGTAGACAAAGCAATCTTAAGGCTGGCTATGCAGTGAATAATTGTGGTGATGCACCAATACATAATAGATAGGAATGTATAGAATCTGGATATTCCATGATGCACTTTAAACAAGGCTTGAAACCCTGTGATTGGAAAGGGTTTTTCAGTGTGGCGCAGTTGGAAAAAACTGATGATGGAGGAGAAATATAAGAAAGGCTTGGCTGGCCCAAAACCAAGGAGTAGAGGCCAGCGTGAGCCTGGTTGTCCATCCAGTAGTTACATGAACGTAAGAAAGAAACAAACTTCTGTTTGAGGTGGAATGGAAAAACACTGGAGGCGTCAAAAGTTCATCATTTAATAGTATTAAATGCAGCAAAGAGCTCGAAAACGCAGTCTCCAGCCACATGGTCAGATCAAAATAGACATTGGGTCGAGATACTCTGAAACCAAGAAGATACTCCCTTTCATTCTCAGGCACATAGAGCTTCTGCAAGGCCAAGTGCAAAGCCTTATTTGACTGGCAGGCTGCAAGAGTGATGATAGATGTTGGGTAATTGGGAGGGGAGGCATGATCACGCCGACCCTCCCTGCACCTGGAGTGGTAGCCTGCGTGCTGCTAGAGTGTGGAATATTCCAGAAGGGTACAAGGGTGCCAAATCAATGGTAAAGGGCCGCGTATCAAAGAGCCCTATAGTTTGCATAACCAATAGAGTGTTGAGTATTAGTGTGACACGGAAGACGACTTGCACTTGGGATGGTTTTAGTTGCCCACCTGACAGTAGAGACCCAATCACTTCCCCCGTCAGTATGGAATATATACTTAGATGTTCCCTGTAATCCTATCACATCCCCAAGTAGGTTTTAGTAGTTTGCCACGTAGTGTGATGTCACTGATGATGAGTTTTTAATATAAAAGTTGTGTTTTTTATAACATGCTCTGAGAGAAATCCAGTGAACATCCATTGATGTCCGTTGTAACTCCCTATTTGAGATCATTGCAAATAAAACAGTACCAAGTTTTGCAACTTCCTGAGTAAGTCTGATTATTGATGTTTGAGTAAATTCTGTTTCCCCATCTATCTTTAAGTATTGCTCCCTCGTCTTAAAGGGCACAATATCTATGGGTTCAATGTTGTGTTTTTTAATATGTTTTTACTATTATGTTCGCGGACAACGGGCCCTGTCCGAGAATCCAACATGGCGACCGTTTCCAGAAATATGACGCTCCTCACACTTTTCACCATCCAATCAGTGGGCGTGTCCGATTTCCGCTGACAACATCACGCCACCCTCTGGAACAATCAAAGGTGTGTCTGGGGTGTGAACAGAGAATTGAGTCTGTGCACCAAACGTAGACATTGGGCCTCATTACGAGTCCGGCGGTAACCTGCCGATTTTTCCGGCTCGGTTACCGCCAGACTCGTATTAACATTCCACTTCCGTGATTCCCGGAATTACCAGGGCATTACAACCCCGGTGACCTGGGAATTCCGGAGTTGGAATTCGGTAAATCCCCATTCCCATTGAGTCCGATAGGACTCAATGGGAATGGGGACCATGGAAACACTGGCACGATCTCATAATGGTGCCGGTGTTTCCAGGTCCACCTGCAGGCGGGTGGAGCTAAACCCCCCAGGTCAGACCTGGCGGGAATGACACACCCACCTGCAGGACTCGAGATCACCAGGTATGGAAACAACGGTGGCGGCGGGTTTACCGCCACCGTTATTTCCATACCGGGTGACTTGTAATGAGGCACATTGTCAGGCCCCAGTCAGATGAACAGAGTTTCCTTTTGTCTTGCAACTACCTTTTAACCACAAACAATGTTTTACAGTTTTTGTGATTTCCCTCGTGCATTGTGGCATTTATTACCGCAACAATGGCAAGCACACACACAGAAGAGGATCATGAAGCTAAAAGAAAAGTAATTGATGTACAGCCCATTCAACGCTCTCCATCTATTTGATTTGTCTGGCTTTTAAGGATTTATATAGGCCTGGCCAATGGCCATTCATTTTTCTGCACTCTTCAAGCTTTCTAACTTAAGGAAGTATAGCTCAGGGGCAACGTGTTTGTTTTGGAAATAAGGCAGCGTGGAACAACACAGGTTTGAATCCCTATCCTGTGCTTTGAAACCACTCGCTGGTAAGCATGCTATACATGAAGAATACCATAAAATAAACATATATAAGTCTATAAGCACATTTATAATTCAAGAAATAGCAACAATCCCTTTTAGAATTCTATGCTACTGTAAATGTATGGCCAACATCTTTACGTTTGCTCAGTATGATATGCCCACTGTTTGTATGTTTAGCTCCAAATGTATTTTACCTAGTTCTCCTTTCCATCTTTTTGTAGTGCTATATGCATCTTTCTAAAAGAAGCAGAAAACATTACCTGTGGCACATCTACTGCACTGTTGGCAATAACTGAAATGCCTGTTGCATAACAAAGTCTAACCGAGTCACTTAAGAGCCGAACAACACAGCCGTTTGATTACTTTATAACATGTGTCACACGAGTCACAAGGGCACACATCACTACTAATATCACAAAACCATGATTTATATGTCCTCCCTAGATTGTGTTGTAAATGGATAACATGACAGTGGACTTTGATTACATTATTCCACAGATGGGTAGACATCAATAGCAGTCCTGCTCATAAGGAAATGCATTAGTTCTGGTGAGTCAATGTCCACCATCACTACACCTTTGCAGGGATTCAGTGGAAACAGTTTTTCCTGGAGCGGTCTCTAGGGAAGGGCAGACGACCAACCCTGCAGGGCCCTAAACCATGCCTAGGTGATGTGGGTGGGTCTTCTCAAGCAATCCTCAGAAGTGGGACATGTTTTCTAGGAGAGAAACAAAGGGTTTGGATTACTTTGAAGACTGGTCTAATTGGTGACACCTATTCAGTTGATAATGAGGTATTGTTTGGAATCGTTGTCAGTGAACCATTGAAGTGTCTCTTATGAACTGTTGCGCCCTGGGTGAGTCAGGTGGTAAAAGCCATCAACCACCAAGTGTAATAAAATAAGCAAAATAAACACTCAAGTAGGTTTGCGGCAGTTAGGTTGTGAGTTGAAAGGATTTAATGTTAGAATGATCACAGTGTGCCCTTAGTGATGACACATGTTTCGGCATAAACCTTTTTCAAATCAGGGCATATAAACAATCCATTGTGAGTACAATATTCTTGGCTTGGACGTTCAATCACGTGTACATTTTGAAGGTTAAATCCCTGCGCCGTGTGCTCCTATCACCCGCGTTGGCTTGTTTTCTAGCAGGCTCACCTAGTGTGGGAATAGAGAGAAAAGAAGCAAACAGAGGCAGGCTTCGTGGTACAAATAGACTGTTTCTGTTTCTATTTGAGTCCCGCTCATAGCAGACGTCTTCCATGTTCTGAAATCCATTTTATTTTTTCAATCTTAGAATTCTTTTTCTTTTTCCATTCCACAAAGTCATTTCACCAGCGATGGAAACATATTTTTAGATTTTGTGTCCGCGTTTTGCAAGGAGGATTTAGTGCATACTATTTCTAACACAATGGGCCTCGTTATGACTTTGGTGGCAGCCATGCCCTTAATAAGGGCATGGCTGCCACCAAAACCGGGGGCCTCATTTCGGCTTTGGCAGTAGCCATGCTGCTATTGGCGGCATGGCTGCCTCCAAAACCGTTTCCGGGTTCCCAGAATGGGGAATTACCGGGCCATTCCGAGTTTGCAGGGCCCGGTAATTCCTCCCTCAGGGAACCCAGGCCCAGACCTTCCCCATTCCCATTCAAGCCCCCATAGGGCTCAATGGGAATGGGTGCACGGTGCAAACAACGGGCCGATTACGACCGGCCCGCTGTTAGCTCCCTGGTCCCCTCACGGGACCCGGTAACGACGCCTGGTTTTACCAGGCGTCCTTACTAGGTCCCACGAGGGGACCTCGTAATCAGGCGGAATGGTTTTAACGGGTCCGCATCCATTAGCGGCACCCGTTAACCCATTCCGCCTGACTCGTAATGAGACCCGGGTCCGGGTTCCCTGAATGGGGAATTATCGGGCCATTCCGAGTTTGGAGGGCCAGGTAATTCCTCCTTCAGGGAACCTGGGCCCGGACCTTCCCCATTCCCATTTGAGCCCCCATAGGGCACAATGGGAATGGGTGCAGGGAGCTAACAAACGGCCGATTACGACCGGCCCGTTGTTAGCTCCCTGGTCCCCTCGCGGGACCCGGTAAGGACGCCTGGTTTTACTGGGTGTACTTACCGGGTCCCGCGAGGGAAACTCGTCTTGAGGCGCAATGGGTTTAACGGGTCCGCCTCCATTAGCTGCACCCGTTAACCTATTCCGCCAGGGTTGTAATGAGGCCCAATGTCACAGCAGATATCGGCAAAGGATGAAGGCAATTTATATTGCAGCATTGTATTATGTTCGGAGTTACTCATGTTCTGATTTCCCTGTAACTATATTCCACAATAGAATGTATTAGTGTCATTTAGAGTGTTTGGATTCAAGAGTAGACTGTTAGTATATTGGAGTCAGCAGCACAGGATGCGGCTCTGTGGGCTTCAATAAAGGAGCTCGCTTGACTCCCCAAAGTGTCATCTTTTCACATTACTTGTTCTTCAGTAAACACCACGCGTTCCCAGTGGGTTTTGGGAGTCAATCTAATATTACAGGGAGTGAGTTACATGCAAATATAAACTGGTCGCATTTGCCCAAGTTTACAGAGTACTACCTGCAATGAGCACAAGGAATTCCCATAAGTGGGATGGGATTGTAGTTATGTTTCCAACCACCACAGTCATAAATACACTCCTGCTGTCGTCCCCACAATCTGGACGGCAGCATAGGTGCTAATAAATGACAGATCTGACAGATTGTGACAGGCAGAATGACTTCATAACAAAAGCCATGGGAAGGGGATCGGTGTGGATTGGAAAAGGTGGCAGCACAATGTCAGAAAAACACAAATGACTGCCTCTGTGCTCAGAGACACTCATATTGAGTGAAGCGGATAAAGGCAAGCAGCGACAGAGAAACCAAATGAGAAACCACTCCCCACAGCTCAATTCCTTCTATCACTTATATGCCAAAATACTTTCTTCTCATCGTCGTGTGTTGTGTTTAAATTCACAGAGTGCCTGAAGGAAGAAGTCTCTGGAAAATGAATCTCCCCATTTGAAATTCAGAATGGGAGATTTGAATGAACCGTGGTATGGGCGTTTCGGCATTGTATCTCATCGGCTTGAAATCACTTGACAACAGCAGTCAAACCCATTACGGTTCCCTCAAGAAATAAAATACCCCATGTAAGGCATACATTAGTAAAGGAAAAGCCTCCGTTGGCAGATATCTAACCGTATGGAAATTTCAAAGCAGGTTATGGGAACGTTCCAGCCATTTGCCTTTTTCCAAGTGCCTCAGGAGACATCATGGGTTTCCACTGACAGTGATATGATATCAGATAGGTAATCAGATATCATCAGCTTATAAACCGAAGAGCCAGCGTGAAACTATTAGCAATGATGAAAATGCTAAATTGATCAAATAAGATGAAATGGTGAGCTGATGGAGGAAGAATGTGGAGATCACTTATTGGGGTTAATGTGTGAAATGTGTTTGTTGTTTGTACTTCCTATGTTTGCATAGCACCAGCCACACCACAACGGTGGCTTTGCTAAATAAAGTGCTGCATTCAAACCTTTGAAACAACAATAAAAAGCAACCTCTTGATTTAACCCTTTAACTGCCAGGCTATTATACAAGCCTATGCAAAAGGGACGAGCATACTCGTCCTTGGAACTTAAGGGATGACAAATTGTCCAGTAGAGTGATTGTGATTTGAATGGCCATGTTGGAAACGGGAACATTCAAAAGAATCTAAATGTATATGTAGATTCTTAATTTTTCATAATTTTTTTATTTTATTGAAGGTTTGCTTTATCAAACAAACGACATACGAAATTAATCACATGCAAACACAGGTGATTCACTCATACAAAAGCTAAATAATTGGACTTCATGTAAGTTCTAATTCAGCAGGAATCAATTACTCTGTATCTGTTTTCTCTCTAAATTGGAATTATAAGCATTTCATTTCTCAATATGGTAAAAAAAGAAGTGTCTTGTATGATAACGCTTCACAGCAAAGCATCAACGTTCAGGCGGGATTTCTTAGAAGAAGGAGATGATTGGTGAGAGGGGGATGAAAGTGGAAGCAGAGAAGAGGTTAGTAGGGGAATGGAGGAAGGTGGGTGGGGTTGGGGGTGGGAGGAGGAAAGCATGGAGGAAGGGAGAGAGGCAGGGGTTGGGGGATCAGAAGAGGGGAATGAAGAGAGGGTCATGATAGGTTGTGAAAGTGGGAAACAGAGAAGAGCGAAGACTAAAGGAGGGGATCGAATAATGAGAAGACGAGAGGAGGACAAGAGAGTGGGAGAGGTTTCAGAGGAGAGGGGAATGGCAGAATGAGGAGTGGCTAAGGAAGAGGACTAAAGGGGGAAAGGCACTATGAACTGCACGCATTTTAACAGGAGGCTCAAGGACAAACTGGAGTGGATGATGTGTCTAGGGGCGGGGCTGGCATTTTATTGCAGAAGGGGGCCACACCAATTGCAAAATATCAGTAATATACAAGATATGCCAAATTCCACTAGCAGAAGCTTCTGCGGACGACCTGTTTGGGCAATATGAGACCCCAGAAACAGAGTGCGTGGCTCTTCTTTGGGCTATTAGAAATCTGTTGCTAAATTATTTGAAAGACATTGACAAGCCAGATCTGCCAAGATTTGTGGAAAGACATCATTCATTAGTGAGGTGTGACACAAAATCCCCTGTAGCAAAGGTGGATTTCATATTATGCACTGTTTCTGGCCAGATGTGAATGCCATCTGAAGATGTTTCACCTATAGTTGCCACAGGTAAGAAGATAGAGGTGGCAAAACAACGTTTATTTCTGCTGCAAACATATCCATGTGTACAGGCATTTACAGCAGCACTTCAACCTGTTACAGGGTCGGCATGATGAATGCACTCTCCTGGTAGACATAGACCAAGCATGCAGGTTATTGTTGGTTGTGCCATTGGTATCCCTCTCTGTAGCAGCTGCATCACCAGCTTCCTCCTTTGGGCCACATGGCACATTCAGATGTGCTTATGGAAGATGGATGGCTACTAGAGTGCTTTGGTCTTCCATTTGTCATTTCTGGGATTTGAGGTGTTTGGACCACAGATGGAGGACTTATGAAGATAGCAGCTGAAGATGAGAAGATTATTCATAGGATTAATCAGATCATAGGATCTCCCGAATCAAAGACCTACAGGGGTAGCTCAGGGTTTCCCAGCAAGACGGCCCTTTCAAGGTTGGGACACAGGACTCTTCTGACAGAGGCTAAGAATCGTTTTGAACTCTGACATGTAATCATACTATATGTGGCCTTGAAGTCCAGTGTTTGTAAATTCCCAGACCTGACAAAGTGACCACCAGCATGAATATTTGGAAGCAAATGAGACTCAATCCAGATGGGTGTCAGAGTCCCCATTCCTTATCCTATAGTGACTATGGATGGATGGAAGTCATTAAGATTATTCTTTGCTTTTGATGATTTTGGAAACGTGCACTCTTCCCATTCAGCCTTCCACCTCCTATGCTCATGCCGGTCCCCAGAGGCATAAATGTCTTCTGTCAGACAATTATCAGGGCTCGGTCAGTGGTCACGTTTACTTCTTTCTGCACAGTGGAGTAACTTTGCTGAAAATGTTGCGGGAGACATGACATCTGAATAAATTGTGCCTCAGCCAAATGAATGGGGACAAAATGGTGTGCCATGAAAGTTGGGGGGGCAAACACACCCCTGTGCCCCCCTAAAATTACGCCCATGTTTCTGCAAGAGGGTAAACCTCTATAATAGTGGCCGCTCAAACTAATCAAATTCTCCATGATCAAGCACAACTTCAATGTGATGTAGTCAAGTAGATATAGATGTAGGAGGGGACTATAGCTCATGCTTTCGAGAGGGTGATATTCCTGATGCCTCCTTGCAACCTGAGAAAATACGTATTCCATTCTGATTGTTGGCCAGAAATCATGTGGTCCTTGCCTTTTTAAGTCCTGCAAGCATTCATCAATGTCTTTTACATTTCCAGAGGCACAGAATTCCTTTGATATGATATGATATGATATTTTATTTGTATTGTGCTGATACACAAGTGTTTCAGAGTGCAACGAGGCAGGGGAGGGGAACAAGGGAGGGCAAAACAAGGATCTTACTAGGCCCAGTGACATTGAGAATGCGCAAGTTCAGGGAACAATGGAATTGGGACAAATGCCATCTATCCACACATCAGTCATTGACATTCTTCTTGAGTTATTTTTGGACCTTTGCAGGCAAATGGTTTCTGCTGGAGATCTGGGCAACACAGGTCAAGCAGAGGATACATTGCTTACTGGATAAGGAAAGTTTTCCTGTCATGCATTGGCCACAGGTGAAGGGGCAGATATCTGCACCAACTCATTTGGTGCCCTGTGCCCACTTTGAACCCATTGCACTGGTTTACTGCCTCCTATGTCTATGGTCCCTGAGATACCAACCAGATAAAGTCGTAATCCACTTGTCCAGCTCTCTCAGGGAAATCACGTCACTGGATCCATGCATAGAGTTTCCCTGTCCTCTCCATGCCCCAAGATTTGAACTATAGATGCGAGTCTCAGTGGGTAGTGTGCAACCACTGACATCTTTTCTGATCAGACTTGTTGAACACAGGAAGAAGAAATCCACTGAACCCACTCAAGCAAACTAATCAAAATTCATAGAGAACGCTCCCATTTTGCCTCTCACATGTAGAAACACAAAATTGTAGTTGGAACAACATCCAGTTTGTGTTTGTCATGTTAACTACCTTGGGGTTGTGTAAAAGAGGAGGTGTTGTTTGCCCCGCATACATTTGGCACAAAGGAAACCCAATACTCATGCAATAGTGGGGAGACGTCCTCCTTGCCCTCCCCTTGCTATAGCGGAAGAGGGGCTACTGCAAGACACATTAGGACTCAATTTTGTGTACCTCCAGACTCCATCCCTAGCACTGAGAAGCCTTCTCTCTCCTTTGCAGCGCTGCGTACCATGCACACTGACAGCCCCCACTTCCTCCTCCCATGTCTGTGCCGCCCAGGCATCTTTCTCACGGATGCTCTGGCGCGAATTGTTGCAAACAGAAATTGTATTCTTTTATCCTTCCTCTGAGCTCATTGCCCTGTGTGTGACCGGGGTGAATCTCGCCGTGTGATCCATTCGTCTCCACAAACTCACTCTTGCTCCTCTCACCCCCACCTTTGGGAGTTATTGCCTGCACAACCTTTTGCCCCACCACTCTCGCTTTGATGTAACAGAAGTGTGACCCTTCTTCGCTGACCGCCCCAGAGTGACCCCAACATTACTAGCCCCTGTGCCACTATATATCTTGCCTTTAACACTATCAATCCACTCATGCATGCTCTGTGGCACCATGACAAATAACTCTCAGATCAAGCTCTCTGATAACGCACCTGGGGGGGCAAGACCCTCATATCCTTCACGACTACAAAGGCTGAGGCAGGAAAGTGTAAATATGTGTCTACAATGTATAGGTGTCCCCACTTTCTAGTTCAAGGTTTATATTCTGTATTATTCATTGAATATCAGGAGATAGTATGTAGCTTAACTTAGACAGAATGACCTCTTCCTGTGGAACCGACCTGACCTTCGCACCACCCAGATGAGCTCAGCTGACCACGTGCCGCTCAAAGTAACATGCCTGCCACAGCCAATCATGTGGAGCCGACCCATATACTGCCATACTGTATCTATGTTGTACGCCAATCCCAATGCAACTTGATGTACCTATAAGGAATCGTCACTAGTGACGATTCTACAGCATATAATGTACTGTATTCTGTATTGTTGGTCAGAGCACTCTCGAGGCAGAAGAGTCCTCTGCATGAATTATCTTTATAAATCTTTGTTTTACTCACAGCCTTTCTATTGGTGTCATTCCCTACTGGGGTGTATCCTTTTATTATGAGTATATGCTTGTATTTTGGGGAATGACCACCTTCACTTGGTGACCCTGGCTCTGTGATTGCGGGTGCTCCGACGAGACCCCTGTGCCGTGCGGTGAGATCCGGGATGCCCCCATCAATACGACAGCCACCTACGGCTGACCAGTAGAGCGTATGCACCAGAGAGTTTCCAAGGGTCCCGGCTTTTGCAAATACCTTACTGTTGGCCAGAGCCGGCCAGGGCTTGATTGGGGGCGACATCCTGATTGTGGCTAGACCGTGAACGGAGGCTCTCGGATCACCTCAGACACATGAGTATTGGTTGTGAGAAAAATGAAAGCCAGGGCAATAAAAAGGAGTTAAAAGCAAGAGAGTAACAGCGAGGGAACGGTCTGGGTGTCATATTAAGTGTGTATGGGATTGTATGAGTATTGTTTAGTGTGCTTTTCTTCTTCTTTCCTTCACATGGCCATTCATTTTTTTTTTTTTTAGTGGTAACGGAATAAGAGGAGAATATGGGAACCTTAGCTCTGAAAGGGGGTCAAAGGCGGCACCACGTATTACTGTCTCGACCAGTGCAGGAATATAAGTGGAGTATATTGAGTAGACTCAAGAGATATTAGCAAACTCATTTTTCTTGTACGAACACCTTTCTTAGAGATCGGCCCAGAAGGGGCCCAGGGAGAAGTGAGTGTGAAGGACGAATGTGGGGGAAGAATCTAACAAGTTTCGTATAGGGGTAGGGCTAAGAAACAAAAGTGTTACAGATATCTGTTTCTGTTCCATGTTATTAGTGAAGTATGTTAGTTTGTCCAGGTGTATCCGTTAAATGGTTTTATGTTTCATTTAATTTGATGATTTCAATGAAGTGTTCCAAATCGAGCTAGGTGTAATGAAATGTTTTAAAATAGTGATATTATAAGTTTTTTGCTAAGTTTTATAAGCAACCTAAGGCTTGCCGACATACTTTTAGTGTTACTACCATAAACACATGCAAGCGGTGAACAAGGTAGAAACATGGGCGTAAATACACCTTTGATGCTTATTTATCAACACCTCCCTCTGTACAGTGGAAAGATAAAAAAAAAGTATCACGAGCAGTGGCTTACTGAGATTAAAGGGCAGGGGTCGTCCCAAGTGTGGCCGGAACGGGGATCATTTGACAAGAGGGTACTAGATCTTGTGACAACATATTTGTTAGCCTAATACAAGGGGAAAGAACCCCAAAATAGTAGGGCAGTCCTAGAGTATCTGGAGGATGTGCGAAGAAATGCCTTTTGGAAATAGCACAGAAAAGGAAGCGCCAACTCAGGCGGTTTCTGGCCTGACAGTAGGGGGGGGGGAGAAAGCGTACGAGGGGAGCCCAAAAAATTGTACCTCCTGCTAACAAGGCCTGCTGAAGGATATAGCAACCCATTGTATTTACCACAGCCAAGTGCGCCCACAACACCTGCAACAGCACCCCCGCCCCCTTATGATCCTAGAGGTTTGTAGGTCCCACATTCGCACCAACGGTAAACATTGATCATCTGACTAGGGATTTAGAAGCACAACTGACCACTACACAAACAGAATTACCCCGGCTAAGAACACTGTGTGATAGGAGCCAAATGTTGTCAGGGGGCGGGGAGACACCATCGCCGGCCCCATCAAAGAAGTTGATGTACGCCTTTGAGAAAAATACTGCATGGGTCACACTGGCCATAGGGGATGTTAAAAGCTTGCTAGTGTCAACCAGATGGGGTGTGGGTGAAGGCGGTGTTCCCGATTGTGACCGCCATGATGGGTCATCTTTCAATAATGTTAGGGCCCAGGTGTGGGATGCACTGCGGAGAACCTTTCGTGACACCCCTGATTTACACTCTGTGATGCAATGCACAATGGGGGATGAGGAAGATGTTGCGCAGTACATTCTTCGGGTGCAGGACATGTGGAGAGCAGAGACAGGCACCGCTTGGGACCAGCCAACCTTCCTTTTTTACTTCATTATCAAAAGAGGCCTCCAGAAGGAGGTACAGAAGGCCTTAGATAGAATTGCCGGGATAGATGACAAGGGCTGGCCTGAAATACAGAGTATCATAGTACACCTCTGTAAGAGGATCAAAGAGAGGGAAAAAGAAATCGCACAGAGAAGGTTGGCAGATGAAGCAAAACTTGTACAAAATAAGCTGGTGAAGGTCACAGCAGTAACAGCCGCCCCACCATCTGGGAGACAGGGGGAACAAGAGGAGGGGTCAGTAGCTTTACAGGCAAGGATGGCAGCAACGTGGGCAGCACACAGGCCGGAGAAATGGACCGTAAAGGAACAATACGAGGGGCCCCAATGGCAGGGAAGGCCTGGAAGAGGAAGAGGTGGGTGCAGGGGACAGCAAGGAGGGTATGGGGTACAGGGACTTCAAGGGGTGGGACAAGGCGCATGTTGGACATGTGGAAGTTGGGGCCACTTTTCAAGGGAATGTTGCACTCGACCCATGGGGTACTAACAAAATACACAATGTTTTCGCAATGAGCAGCAGTTCGGTTACCCCCACCCAGGCAGCCTGTATGGATTGCCAAGGGGAGGCAACAGACAACAGGAACAATATGACAACAATTACCAATCAAGGCCTCAACAATCACAGCAAGGGCCCCAAACACCACAACCAGGGATACAACAGAGACTAACACGTCAAAACATAATGGGGAACACACACACAAATCCATTTGTCACTACAGTGAATGGTGCACCAGTGCCCTTTGATGAAACCGCCGTGGTGGGAGAAAGCGTTTTCATCTTCCCAGGGACAAACACCCATCCTGATTAGGACAGCCCACAGAGAGCACTTGCATATCCAGTCCTATCAACTACCCTACGTGCAGACGAGGAACCACTGGTGGGGGCGGAGATATGAAACAAGCAGTTCATCTTTATGGTGGATTCAGGTGCGGAAAAGACGTGCCTCATGGAAAGAAGGTGTCCACTGTCAGGCAAAATTTTGGAAACGCAGGGATTCTCTGGGGCAATTTTAAAGGGTCACTATACTAAAGATTTGGCTGTAACAGTAGTATGCCACAAAGACTCATCAATAAATTTGCTAGGGAGGGGCCTCGTTAGTGAACTCAATAAGACCATTTATTTTACTGAGAGAGGCATCGTATGCTCCACTCCAGGGGTATGCCCACTTAGGCCAATGCTTATGATTCACACCCTAACCAATGAAATAGCGATGAGGGGGGTGCCTACAAATGCAGACATGTTTATCTAAGGGATACAGGTCCTAGCAAGAGTGGTCCCCAAAATAACACTAAAAGAATGGAGAGTACCGTCTGATTTTATTTTCCACCCAGTAGCGGCCCCAGAGATTTTACCTGGTACGTCCTCTCTTTAGAGCTACAGGGAGTGCAAGTATCAGCTAAACGTATTGTGGCAATAGGACTGCACATGCATGGATGTGAATGGAGGACAGTGTTATGCATAGACCCAGACATAGCACTGCATGATTTAACTGACGAGGAGCTGTTCACTGACGATGTCAACAAAGGGGAGATTATAATGGAAATGTGCATGCCATGTGACATAATGATTCAAAATAGACAAGTAACTAACCCCCTCATGGCCATTGTCAGCGCACCACTATCAATATTTGATGACGATATGCAACAGGTGTCCGTAAGATTATGGACAACAGGCCCCCACGATGTAGGGCTCTTGCAGGAAGTAATACCAGTAAAAATCTAACTCAAACCAGGTACAGTGCTGCCCTGAGTAAAACAATATCCCTTGTCCCGGGAAGCCGAGGAAGGACTAAAAGAGACAATACATGCACTACTACAGCTAGGTATCATTGTACCATCAAACTCACCTTGCAAAAAGGCGATTTATCTGATTAAGAAGGCAAGGGGCGCGGCTTGGAGAATGATACAGGACATACGCCCACTTAATGACATCATACAGAAGGAGTTCCCTCTTGTCCTGAACCCTGCATCCATTTTATGTAGCATTCCTAAGGAGGCCATCTGTTTCACAGTGGTACCACTTTATCCCATTTCCCAATAGCTGACATTTACCCTAGGGGGGAAGAGATATGAACATTGCAGATTGCCCCAGGGCTATTTTGAGAGCCTGAGTATTTTCAAAAGAATATTGCATGAAGACCTTGGCAACATTGAGGTAAAAAGTGCAATAATTCAATATGTAGATGACCTTCTGATTTGCAGTGAAAGTGAAGAACATTGCAGGGCAGACTCTATAACAATAATGACCTTATTGGCACAGAAAGGATACATGCTGGAGAAAGGGAAATTACAGTTCTGTCTAGCCGAAGTATTCTATTTGGGGCAGTTAATATCTAAAGATGGAAAATGAATAATTCCAGACAGAGCAGCAGCAATACATGCAACAATAATGCCCAAAACTGTAAAAGACATGCAAAAGTTTCTTGGCATATGTAACTATTGCCGAGCCTGGATCCTTGACCATGCAGCATTCACACGCCCCCTACTTCAGGCACTCAAGGAAGCACAAAAGGAGAGCATAGCTCTAAAATGGACACAAGAGATGATCACAGCATTTTACCAATTGAAAGATCTCATTTCAACAGCACCCATCCTGGCGACCCCTGATTATGATCGAGAATTCTATCTATTTTTGAACTGTAATGGCACACTCATGACGACAGTACTGACACAAAAAACATCATTAGGTCATAAGCCATTGGCCTACTACAACGGTACACTCGATTCTGTGATGCAGGGGCATTTCGCGCCTGACCAAGCTCTCGCAGCCGCCGCCTTCGTGATTGAAAAAAGCACCACTATAGTGATGGGGTGCTCAGTGACACTATCCATTGAACACTCATTGTTGGCCATAGTTGAGCGATTGAAATCCACACTCACGATACAGCGAGCTACAGCATATGAAATAATAAGTTCGAGCTCAAACATACATGTGGTGCGTTGCAAATCTGTAAAGCCAGCCACTTCAATCACGGAGCCCTGCACAGTAGAAGACATGCCGGAACATGACTGTGCCACCTATGAGGGGGAGGGTGATGACATTCCCAAGGCAAGTGAGAATGCTCTAGGGGAAGGTGAAGTATACTTTGTGGATGGGTCCGGAAAAGCATGTGGGTGCAGCAGTAATGAGGTTGGAGGGGGAAGAATATGAGATCATAGTACAGAAATGACTCCCCCCACATTATTCAGCACAGGCAGCAGAATTGAAAGCGCTAATTGAAGCCTTACGCACAGCGGAAAGGGTGCGCAGTAACAATCTACTCAGATTCGGCATACGTGATGCAGTGCGAAGTATAGCAAAACAGATAGCGCCTACATTCACATGCAAAGGGGAAACAGACACCAACACACCAGCACCAGACAGTCCCGGCTCTCAATCAATGCCCTGAGAATTTGTGTATGTGCACAGCTTTGTGCGGAGATGGAACCCTCCAAGGTTTCATGGACCTTATGAAGTGACCCTTTTGACCTTATCCTGCTGGAACCTGGCACACAGATTTTGGGGGATGAAACCGGGCATGGGCCCTTTATCCCCCGTTCTGAGGAATCCTGACTTCTCTCCCGGGCTATGTCCCCCACCCTTCAGCCACTGTTTAAATGGAGACCCATGCCTCGTCCAGGACTGTTATAGTCCTAACTGTCTGCTTCTCTATGAAGAATATAGGATACAGTTCTCTACCCAAAATGGAGAGGCTTCGGTACTGGCAATTGAGACATTTGATCATGGTTAGGGAGGTCCAATGGGCCAGGACTAGGGTGCTCTTCTCTCTCTCTCTCTCTCTCTCTCTCTCTCTCTCTCTCTCTCTCTCTCTCTCTCTCTCTCTCTCTCTCTCTCTCTCTCTCTCTCTCTCTCTCTCTCTCTCTCTCTCTCTCTCTCTCTCTCTCTCTCTCTCTCTCTCTCTCTCTCTCTCTCTCTTCTCTCCTCAACAATATGCCTAGGAAACACATGATTAATAACACTTACCAGTTACTGGACGGATCGGATTCAGAAGATAAACTACCAATTATGTGGGAGAGAGGTCTCCAGGTAGCCATTATCCCAGAGTCCTGGTCCCATATCTGAAAGAAAGCTTGATGTGTACATCAAGGGAAATTCCTATAAAATCATGCTTCGATGATACCTCTCTCCCCCAACGGCTCCACAACATCTCTCTGATGTACTCCTCCTTGTGCTGGAGAGGTTGAGGGCAGACTGGAACATATGTGGGGGTCTGACCATGCTCTCAATTTTATTGGAATGATATTATATCAGTCAAGATGTTTATTCTCACCAATTCATCCATCAAACACATACAAATATAGTACAGATCAAAAATAACCACTTCATCTCAATTGTAAAATAATGGCATCCACGCTCCGAATTCACCGGATTCATTACATCCTAAAAATAGTTATAAAACATAATACAAAACCAATAAAGTACAAACATAGTCATCACCCTTGGACCATCATCCCTTTCACTAATACAAAGCTCTTTTTTTAAAAAAGGACTATAACACTCAGTCTATCGATATGATATGATATGATATGGCATTTATAACGCGCATATGCACAAGTGTTTCAAGGATCCACAACCAAATGGAAGGGCACAACCAAACTATGGGAGCAAATGATGGTTAGCCGTGGGGTTGGCAAAATTAATTACATCATTTGTAAAACACAATACATATCCAAAAAGCTTAAAACGGTCATCGCAGTTGGGCAAATATCCCCTTTCCCTGGTACATTGCTCTTTTAAAAAAAAGACAGAAGTGCCAAGGCTGTGAATACAGAGTCCCCAGCAAAAGAAAATGCATTGCCAACCCGTGGGAACAAATGTTTGTTGACCTGAGAACCGGTAATATGATGGACATTCTAACAACGTTGTAGGCTGGACAAAACAATAGGAGGTGCTTCAAATTCTCTCTATGTGCCCCACACGCCGGCAACTAGATGTGTCCGGAAACCCAAACCACTTTACCGTATTTCTCCTCAACTGTAAACAATCTAATATGGCTCACGTGATCAGCAAATGATCTCCCCTTTTAAGACTCTGGAAAAGGTATTGCTGAATCTTGTTTAATCTGCTTATTACAGCATGGTCTCTATCCGAGTTTGTGACAAACTCCATGAGGTCTCTTTTCTCCTTCACAGCCCGAGTCAAAATATGCTTATAGGAACACAATTGCCCAGAGGTCAACAAACTATCTGGGCGTAAAAGTGGCCGAATGTTGCTTCGGGACAAAGACTCATCAATTTATGCTAGCCAGGGGATTTTCTGCCAATTCTTCCTTACTATGCCTTACTATGAGGGCCCTAATAATAAAATCACACAAATAAACACAATAATTCGCCCAGAGACGAAGCCAGAAAATAGTCGGGGCTAAGGCCCATTGGTCCTCTCAGAAGTCCATTCCCAGTTCCCTGTGAAAATAAATGCACGGGGTGGATCCCGGGAGTCCCAATAGCCTTCTGAAAAATGTATTTTCTTTAACCTGTATCTCTGGTGCTTTCCAATAGCCCCACAATGGTGCTCCGTACAATGTTACAGCCTTGGTCTAGCTGCTAGACTCTAGCAGCATAGACTTTTAAAACTAGTTCCACGGGTTGTCCCTGGCAGCGGGACAGAAAGCATAAAATCTCACCTATATATTGGCTCATTTTCACAGATTGTTTATTGACATGGGCACAACCTGTGAGTGCTTCGAAAATCTAGCGCCCAAATTGCGAAATTCCTTGACTTTGGGAATAATGTCCCCACTAGAAACCATAGGGCGCATCTTGGCCGACATCTTTTTTCTCACACACCCCATTACTGCTGATTTCGAAGTAGTTATCCAAGGTGAAGGGCATCACCGGATGTACACTACAACTACACCTGTTAACACTGGATCTAGGGGACACAGATCAAGGGAGGGAATATGGATTGAGCGGAGATACAGGGTTTCGTGATACTCAGCTCCTGATCGCAGCCTGCCTAACACTTGTTTAATGTTTGAAATCCCCAGACAGCCCTGTTCCCAATATGTGGTGGTTTAAGGTTTAGAAGACCTGGGTGATGGAAATAATTACGACCACCCTAAAAGGTTATCTTCCGAAATTCTCCAGAACCTGGCCGCTGTGTGAGTCATATTGCAGGGAGACATTAGACTCTCTCCCTAAACTTAACTCCCTACACCACCTTCCTCCTTCTAGCCCTCTCGCCCTCATGCCCTAGGGATCCGAAACTTCCTAATTTACTGGGATTATTAGGACTAGGCCTACCAGATATGTGTGAGATTGCACATTTTAACCCAATAACTGGACCAGCCCATCCGTCTTCCCTGTCCCCCAAGTCCCTGCTTGTTGTATTCTTGAGATGTAACAGAGGTTCTTTTGATTCCCATTGATCTGTAACCAAAACATCACAAATCATAAAGTTGAGCTAAAAAAAAAAAAGTACGTTGGTGCAGTAAAATCGCCAGTAATGTGGTGGTAATTCCATTACTGCCACATTACCGCACTGCCGTACTTTGACTTTGGAAACCCTCCATCTTGCTGCTAAAAATTCGCAAAATTGGTGGAATGTCCACTGGTAGAATTACCTCCATTAGTAACTCCATCAAAATCCACATGGAGTCCAATGGACTCCACCATTCTACCACCACTTGCAATCCCGCAGGAAAACTGCAGGGCCATGTGGTGGATTTACCACAGGGATACTGTCGAACTCATAATGAGACCCTTTGTAGCATCTTTTTCAACTTCCTCCTTTTCAAGCTTTGAACCATGTAAGGTGCTACATGACCCTTTGGGTAGGACCAGCGCTAAACAAAAATTCAAATAAAATGAATTAAAATACATGCAGTAGCACCGCTCTGTAATTGTTTATTTGTCAGAGGTTTTTAAGCGCGGATCCAGGGGTCGAAACGCTGTCTTGCTTCCAAGGCGAGTGCGTTGCCCCTGAGCTATCCTCCCTTCTTTTGTCTCGGTGTTGGACTTGCCCTCCTAAGACACATACACCATCCTTGTCTGCATTCATTTTTGTGCACATTTCCCTTGTCCAACACCCACATTGCCATAACCCTTAGACTCTTAACCCATTGTTTACACTCTTCCTAAAGCGCTCCTTAATAGCGAAGGTCCCTATCTGCATAATGGAACACAGGTTAGAAAGTTAGGAATAAAGAGATTTTTTAAAGAAAGGAAAACAAAACACAAATATGCAAGTTGACTGATAACCGATTTAACACACACTTTTATTAAATGAAAGAGATTGCTGGAGAAGTTCCCTTATTTAGTGTAATTAATGCTTAACAGTAGTTGTGTAACGTTCACTTTTTTCACTCTCACCACGACTCGTCTAGGGAGGATAGCTCAGGGGCAACGTGCTGCCTTGGAAACAAAACAACGCGGATCGACCTATTAAGCGCGTTATAAATAACCTATCATATCATGCACAGTGCCATTCATTCTTACACTACAACCGCATTACTTATTCTTTACTGTTTTTTTTTTTTTTTTTTTAAATCAGAAGTACTCGATAAGTAGATCACAGAGCTGTGGAACTCACAGCTGGTGAGCCAATACAGTGCCTCCTTCCATTTAAAAAAATCACTTCACGGCTACTTAATTCAAGCATTTTTAAAGCATGTGCTCTGCTTGCATCAGAACAGAGAAAGCACGGCCTGATCATCAGTAAATTAGTTTTCTCAGGGGAAGGCCAGGGGGAGAGATGACCGAGTGGCCACTCGAATCATCATCACCCGACGGGGGACCTCCAATCTAAAAGAAGGACGTCTAAGATTAGCATAAGCAATTCTTTCCCGGAAACTATGCGTCTTTAAAGATATCGGTCTCAAAATACAGTGTGGGAAAAGGAACCAGTGAAGTGACTTGTGTAGCCCCTTAGATCTTTCCCATGTATAAGAACCACGTGGAATTGGATGAAATCTGAAGAATTTTAGACTACATTTTGTTACCTTTCTTTCATTAATGCGACACTTTGCCATTTTTGGCATTTTTTTTTCTATTTTGAATTCAGCTCAATATAAATGTATAATGATGTTATAATTGGTTATTTATAATGTGCTCAATACCCAGAGGTTTCTAAGCGCAGACCCAGGGATCGGATCCCGTGTTGCTCCATGTCATCTTGCTTCCAAGAGGAGCGTGCTGCCCCTGAGCTATCCTCCTGAGAGCACAGCCACTGTCATACTCAGGTGGCCACTTCTTCACCCGCATCTGCCATCTCCACACCACCCTCAACCAGATGCGGCAGGCCGAGCCACAGCCATGGTATCTTGGCAATAGGAGAATAGGAGAAAGCAGTGGCTGGAGATAACGATTGCTTTAGAACACTTTTCATATTGTGGGCTCACTGTGGGCTACAGCAGAGAATTGATGAGGTGCTCATGGAAGCGCCCCACACATGGGGGGATGTGGTGCAGTTGGATGGCCTTAATACCTTACACAGTGTGTAGTATCTTACCATTTCGGCAACCTAAAACCATTCATACATCAATAAGTGGGCCTATGGGGTTACCAGTCAATCGGTCCACAACCAAATGGTCGAATGGCCAAATGATCGACACCAAATGGTCGAAATCCAAATGGTCGAATTTTTATTTTATTTTTTTTTTCACATTTTTTTTTGGGGGGGTTCCCCCCATCCCCCCTTTTTCTATATTAATTTTTTTTTAACAAACAAAACTAAAAAAATATATAAATAAATCAAAAAAAATTCGACCATTTTTAATTCGACCATTTGGTTTCGACCAAATGGTCATTCGATCATTTATTTTCGACGAATTGACGGGACACCACCCTATGGGACACCTTACCTTTGTGTCTGTTTATTGGCTAGGCCAAGCTGAGTGTCTTTGACATCATGTCACCCCTTGTGCGGTCACCTGGTCTGCGTGATCATATAGTAGAAGAGCTCAGCACCCACACTTGCCTGCGTTGGGCAGACAAGGGGTCTCGCTGAATCTCTCGGCAAGGTGGGAACATATGCAAATCATATCTTAGCATCAAAGATTGGACGCATAGTAAAGGTTCTTAAGAAGATATCAACAATGACAGAGTATTAACATTGAGAACATATAAACCGTACAGCTGTTCCCAACAACCAAAAGCACTCACAATACTGCCGCCTTTTCGTAAAATCAAATCACTGGTTATTGCTCACAACTATCAATACCTCATTCTCAGAGGTGTTATAGTCTACCAAGAAGAAAATAGAAGAGGAAGCAGGAGCGGAGAAAAGAGAGAGGGAATAGTGAACAAAAGACAGGGAGAGAAGCCGAGCGATAAATTATGACAGATGCAAGCATATCTATGACAACTCGTTGATAAATGTCGATAACAACAGAAATATAAACAGAGGGGTTGTTAGCCCCTGGTCGTTTGGTTGTAGCCCCGGATAGAAACTCAGGAGCTACAACCAAAGGACTAGTTAGCCCCGAATCTCAACAGTACGGACATTAGTGTAGCCCCAGATCTTTTCCAGACCTAGCAACACCCCTGAATATAAACATCATCCTGCACGATCAAAATATCCAACAGAATACACTCAGAGCTACACTTCCTGTGATGTCATCAGAGGTCAATGGTCGTGTGATGTCACTTCCGCTACTCGTGGCATTTTGGTGAAATGATGTCCTTGCAAGCATATACATTACAACTCATTGATAAAGTTCGATAAAAACAGAAATAGAAACATCATCCTGCACGATCAAAATATCCAACCGAGTACACTCAGAGCTACGACTATATAACCGCAATACCCATTGTGTTTCTCTGGTCCAATCTTGCCCCTTTAACAGCATCAACATTGAGCTTGACATGAACGTTCCTCGAGATTCTTGAGTCCCCCAACCCAACCCCAGCTCACTTCCGCTGTTGTCGCTTCTGGAGTGTGGAAACCCCTCTTTCCCACCAGCAGCATGGGTTCCACAACTTAAATATTGGACCTAAAGGGATGTGGTTCAGCTGCCTGTCTGACAGGGGCAGCTCTGCCCTCCGATCCATGGCAACGAGCGTAAGAAATGGTCTTTATTTGGCGTTGCTTAGAACATCATCCAATGGAAACTATTGGTTAGATCTGGTAGGGTGGGCAGAGTTGTATTGTAGCCAGATTACTTCCCAGCCTGTGTGGATATGCCACCTGGTTCCACCACCTCGAGGTGGTCTCAGGAGGATAGCTCAGGAGCAACGTGCTCGCCTTTGAAGCAATACCGTTCGATCGCCGGATCCGCGCTTAGAAAACGCTGGGTATTAAGTGCGTTATAAATGACCAATAATATCACCAGATATGCTCCAATAGCATTTAGACGTCTTTCCAATTAGTCATTATTACGTTAAAGGCTAAGGTCAAGCATTATTTATTATGAAGGTCCTATGAAATGTCGAAATACAGAAGCAAAAGTATTGATGCTTATTACAGTTTCTTCGAATGGCTTGTCTTAAATTGCCGTTCTTTTACCTTCACAAAGGGCAGCTCTCTGCAGCAGAACTATGCTGCACATGCAAACACATACAAGACTTCTCATTTGACTGCATACTATTCTTCCCCTCATTTCAAATGTTCACAACGGTAGAGGGAACTGCAGGCTTTGTCCCAGGCACCCGCTGATCTTACTCCTCCGGCCTGTCTTATCCCTCTGCAAACATGTCTGACTGGACCCCCTTTGGGCGATCGTTTTGTATTTGTATATTGAACAGCCCTTCGTAATCTAATTTGGCAGATTTGTTTTAGAGTTGTGCTCATAAAGGGCAGAGGGATGGATGAATGAGCTCAAATCTAAGTGGCAGGTGACTCTCTATCTCTAGCCAGGCCTAGCCATTTACAGACTGTGTGGAAGCGCGAGGGGTCAATAGGTAAGAAGAGGGAATTATGGGAAGATTTCTGTGGGAGATTTGGATACAGAATTATCCCTCCGCTTCCTCATCACGAGTTGGGCGGCGTCCGTGTGGTAATACCAGCAGGATTCCACTCAACGCTAATAACGCTCTCGCAACTCGGTCCGGTGCAATTTGCGCTGGATCACAAGTTTGGGGTGTGGGGGTAATTCCCCATTGGGTCCTTTGGATCCAATGGGGTTGGAGAGTACTATTACCGCTGTAATAGTGCCTGAAACAGCCCTTATAATGGTCATTTTTACCTCCAGAAAAAAGCTGGAGGTAAAAATGCAATTTTCAGCCCAACTCGTGATTTGGCCAGCTCTTAAATGCGGCGGTAATATCGTTACCGTGGGAGATACAAACCAGTCAGGGTCTTATTTCGAGTAGGGCGGTAAGGGATACCGGGCACCGTTAAGGAGACCGGTGCCGGTAATTCTTTACCCACCTACTACGAGTTCCCTTAGCGGGTCCCTCCTTCAACGCCTGGTTTGACCAGGCGTTATGGATGGGACCCACTAAGGGACTTCATAGCTAATAACGGCACCGCAAATTGCGGTACCGTTTTTAGCTACTTCCCCATTCCCATTGCGCCCTGTGGGGCTCAAATAGGAATGGGGAATGTTTTTTTCAATGGGGATTTACCGGTCCCGCAAAGGTCGGACTACACCGGGAAGTCCCCATTGAACGAGACCGGTGCCAGTACCATTATTGGAGACAGTCATGGCGCAAATAACGCCAAGACTACCTCCAATCTCGGAATGAGGCCAGTGTCTGACTTTTTAAGTAAGTGGAGAAGAAGGAGGGACTCATGAGGGTAGCTAGTGAGAGGCTTATACTCATGTAGGTTTTGAGGGAGGAAGCAGCACAGATTCAGGGAGGTGGGTGTTTAAGCAGTCAGTGTCAGTCCCTTGAATTGAGTGGACAAGACATGCGCCATCGGACGATACCATGAAGGAAGGACAGAGAATCCCTGTGGGCAAGTACTGCGAGTCCCAGACTCACAACATTTTAAGGGGGGTAAAAAGCTGAGGGTTAGGGATGTGAGTGATACACCAGTCAGTGATTGAACAACACACTGAAACAACATGTGCAGGTGCAGCAGAAGTGGGAAGTATATAGGCTGAGGAGGACACTGTTTTTTTTTTTTTTTACTTTCCCTTCTTTACCTACTGTTTGCTATACCATAACCTGGTATATTAAAAAAAAAAAAAAAAAAAAAAACGTACATATGTCAATTGAAAACACACATCATTTAATCTCCTAGTCTCTTTTACATGCATACAATAACATATAACGAAATCAGATTTTTAAGAAAACATATACCCATTGTTACAATTATCTGGTTTTGTCTTGCAGAATCCACATGCATTTTGGACAATAATTCCTTTCACAATTCATGCATGACCACACAGGGTGACCGCATAACTGCTCTTCGCCCTTCTGTTCCTGCTGATCGTATTTTTGATTTCTTTCTCCCTTTTTCTCTCTATGGCCCTCATTACGACCCTGGCGGAGTGGGTTACCGCCAGCGGTAATCGTGGCGGACCCGTCCGCCCTACTACGAGTTCCCGTAGCGCCATGGAGCCTTTCTCCGCCTGGTTTTACCGGGCGGAGAAATCCATGGCGCTAAGGGACCTCGTTGTTAATTACGCCACCGTACTTTACGGTGGCGTAATTAACGCCTTCCCCACTCCCATTATACCCTATGGGGCAAGAATGGGAATGGGGAAGGGCAAAATGGGGATTGGGGATTTACCGCTCCGCCAAGGTCGGCATGGGGTGGAAAATCCGCCAACCCCCATGGCGCTATCGGCAGCTTTCCGCCGTGCTCCGCGGTGCATTTAGCACCGCGAATTCCGCCAGGGTCGTAATGAGGGCCAATGTGTGTAACTGGTTTGTAACAGTGCCTTGGTGCCCTCAGGTTTAACACGCTTTATACGTGAAATAAATAAATAAATAAATAAATAATTACAGCATAAAACGCTCACTAGATTTAGGTTTGGGCATTGTATTTATTGCCTGACAGAACTCTGGGCCAATCAGCAATTTATGGAAACTCCTCCCTTAGATGTAAATAAAGTAAAGCATAACTTAATTGCAACTATATTAAGGCACACAACAATTATCAGGAGTTTGGTGTCTCCAGACTATATTGTTGCTCATTTTACATTTCACTGATAAACTGCACATGGCAGTGTCCACAGTGCAAATATTTGAAGTTTTAAGATCCATATACATCGATTCAAATGTTTAATTCATTTTTATTTCTTCATATTTTGGAGAAATCCAGAAATATTGTATAGTTACTTCTTGGTTCATTCAATTCACTCCAATGTTCCACTTTCCTGAGCTATGAGACCTGTTCCCTTCTAAGGCATATTCTTCTCTAGGCTTCTGCGTATCAGAGGCCTATTTTAATCCCTGGTTTCATATATGGTGTATATCTTAGTAGTCATTTTTGTTTCTGTACCTCTTTTAATTGTGAGAGGAGTCTGCTTCTATAAAAGATACATTGACATGTTCCTTTAAGTGCATAAGGTTAATCTCCTCCTCATCGAAAGGCGGTTCCCTCGCCTCATCAACTTTCTTTCATCTCCGGCTGTCGCTTCCTCTCATTTCTTGTCTACCTTGCCCACTCCTCCCTCATCCTCTGCACCACTTCAGGCTACCTCTACCCCTCCACAGGGCGTACCTCTGATTTGTACCCATCCCTGGAAGGTCTTAAAGGCTGGCAACCTTCTGCATCTTGCCACTCTCAACACTCGCTCGGCTGTCAAACACTCCTCTGACATCTGCCACCTCCTTGAAGAATTTGACCTTGATGTCCTTGGTCTTACTGAGACATGGTTCATAGCCAGCTCTGTCACGAGCATTGGCACTCTCCTCCCTGATGGCTAAAAGATGCTCTCCGCACCCAGATCCACCCGGCCCGACATGTGGTGTAGCCCTGATCTTTCCTGAGTGGATTTCTGCCACTGTCATTCCTACTCAGATCTACCCCTCCTTCGAATGCCTTGTCTGCAGGCTCGCTATCTCACCTAGCCACTCTCTTACTATTGCTACTCTCTATCGCCCCCCTGGTCAAATCACCTCCTTTCTCTCCAAGTGGGCTGACCTCTCCTCCTCCCTCCTGGCCACAACCACTCAACTCCTCATCCTTGGTGATCTCAACATCCAACTCTATTCTCCCTGTCCCTCATCTTTGCTCTTTCGCGAACTCTGTGACTCCCTCTCCCTCTCTATCCTCCCCTCTGGCCCCACTCATACTGCAGGCCACACACCTGATGTCTTGATTTCCTCTGGCCTCCCCCTATCTATCCCTCTGACTACTCCACTCTCCTGGAGTGACCACTGCCTCCTCTCCTCCCATCTCTCACTCTCTTCCCGCCAAGCCTACCCCAACACTGCCATCTACCTTCTTGGACATCTGTCCCATGAAGCGTGTGTCAGTTGAGGCTTTCGCTGCCACCCCCCCCATCTCCTCTGGCTGACTCATACCCAGACACAGCCCTGACCATTTTCTACTCTTCTATTTCTGATACCCTTGATGCTCTTGCCCCTGTCATGAGGATGAGTTTGAAGTCCAAAGCCAAGTGCAATTCCTGGTATGACTCTGACCTAGCTACACTTAAACGACATAGGCGTAGAGCAGCTGAGAGGAAATGGAGGACTTCTTGTACATCCTCTGACAAACTGGCCTGTTGCCTGCTCCGAAGGCAATACCAACTCTCTGTCCTCACCAATAAGAGATTCCACATTCAAGCCTGTGTCTTGGCGGCATCTAACAACTCGGTCGAACTCTTTAGAATCTGCAAGGAGCTGGCCAACCCTTCTGCAGTCTCTACCCCTCCTGTAGCCTCTGAAGCTCTCTGCAATGCCCTTGCCTCTCACTTTATCTCAAAAACCCAGGACATCTTGTACACCTTCTCCTCCCCTTCCCCTCTGTTCCCCGCTCCATCTATGCTTGCTGACTCTCCTTCAGCCACCACTCCCCACCTCGTCCTTTCCTCTTTTCTCCCCCGACAAGGTAGCTAGACAAGTCCAGTCTATGAAAGCCTCATCATGACAGGTTCATCCTTGTTCCTCTAAGACCATCCAGGACCACATTGACACCTTCGACCCTGACCCTTGCTGATTTCTGCAACCACTCCTTTGCCTCGGAATCCTTCCCCTCCCCTCTGAAGCACTCCCTTGTGCATCCTCTTCTCAAGAAACCCACAGATGATCCTTCTTGTCCGGCTAACTATCACCCAATTTCCATTACTCCCTTTCTGGGCAAACTCCTTGAAAAGCTGAACTGTCTCCATGACCACCAGTCTGGCTTCAAGTCAGGGAAGCACGGAAACTGCTCTCCTAAACATCCGTGAAGATCTGCTCTCCAACCTCAACTCTAACATTCCCTCTGTCCTCATCCTACTCAATCTCTCTTCTGCCTTTGACACGGTTAACCATACCATCCTGCTCAACCGTTTCCATGATAACCTGGGTATCACAGATCAGGCTCCGGCCTGGCTGACCTCTTTCCTCTCTGATCGACCCTCCCAGATCATACTTGGGTCCTTCCTATCATCTATCTCCCTCTCTACTTGTGGTGTTCCACAGGGGTCTAACCTCCCGCCCTGGCTTTTCAACCAATACCTGGCAACTCTCGCCCACTGCATTGCCATTTCCTGCTCAAATTTCCAGTGCTACGCGGACGACACTCAACTCATTTTCAGGCTGCCCTCAGCCACCTCCTCTCCCTCTCTCATCTCTGATTGCCTTACTGCCATTCAAGATTGGTGTTCCGCCAATGATCTTTGTCTGAATGCCAGCAAGACTGAGATCCTCATCGGCACACCTTCTCCATCCTTTCCCCTCACTCTCTGGGTGGCCTCCCTTGCCCTCCTCTACCCCCACCTGTGAGGCTAAGAATCTTTGATTCCACACTTTCCTTCTCCGCCCACATCTCTGATATCTGTAAAAGGTCAAACTTCCTACTGCACCTCCTCAGAGGTACCCTACCTTTTCTCTCCTTCCCCCAGAAGCTCATGGTCTCCCTGGCTGTGGTTCTCTCTAGGTTGGACTATTGTAACTGCCTCTTTCTAAATCTACCCGCCTCTACTCTCTGCCCTTTGCAACTAATCCAGAACAGGACTGCAAGACTTGTCCTTGGCCTCAAGCCCTGGGATCGCATCTCTCCAGCTCTGAAATCTCTCCATTGGCTCCCTGTGGATGCAAGGATTACATTCAAAACTCTCTGCATTGTCCACAAGGCTTTCTGGGGCCTGGGTCCAAAATACCTTCAGCTATCCCTCCGCAAATACCTCCTCTCTCTAGCGCTCCTCTCCCTCTAACTCCCTCAGGGTCATTCGATTTCCAAAGAAATGAGCTGGGGGTAGACTCTGTCTTCGCTGGGGCCTCCCTCTGGAACAGCCTCCCCACCACTCTAAAACTTGAGGAGAACCATTTCCGGTTCCAGCAGCACCTCAAGACCTTCCTCTTCGCTTCTGCCTTCACCACCCCCTCCCCTGCTGATCTGTTCTCTTTTAGCACTGTGCACCTGGCCACCCTCTGTCCTCCCGGCCCAGGTTCCTGCTCACCTTGCCACCCTCCCGCACTGCCCCATGGCCACATCTTGCACTGGGGTCTGTATCTGTACCCATACAGTCGCTGACCTTTTTCTTCCTGCACTTATCTGACCTACTCTGTCTGCTGCCTTAAACTCAGCACTTGCCACTTGCTGGCTGCACTACCACTTTTGTTGCTTTTATTATTTAATTCATTTATTATTTATTCTGTTCTCCTTTGCTCCACACTTTCCAATTCTCCCCCCCCCTTCCTTGTACTTTTCCCCTCCCCCTCTCCCATGCACTTGCACGTTCTCAATGTCACTGGGCCTAGTAAGGTCATTGTTTTGTTCTCCCAAAATATTCGATTATTTTGTTACTCTGTCTTGACTCGTAAGATATGTAGAGCATTATATTTAAAAACCTCTGCATTTATAATAACTTCTACATCTTTTCTGGGCATGAAGGGGATGATTTGCTTTCACCTGAAATATTTGCTTCCAACCTCCTCTGTGGTTCCTTGTTTTATGGTCAAACAATGCCATTTTGCAAATGTCTGAATTTTAAACAGGCCTGATACTGAAGGCAATTACATAGACCAATGTTGTGATCGAAACACTTCTGTAGACTCCTCAATGTTAAATAAGTTAGTTTGTCTGTCCTACTTAAGGAGGACAATCACAATACTTCTTAAGCAATCTTTTTGTATTATCGGTCCATCAACTAACCACCCCATTTTTTAAAACTTCAATTTTTGATCTTTGAATTAACTTTATTGAGATTCAGATCGTTTTAGCCCCAGGAATACATATGATTTAATGCAGTTCTGGGTTGTTAACCAATGTGATAAATGGTCCATATCATAGCAAGTGCACCCACCATATTCTTTCTCTCTTTTCCTGATAGTGGACATTTGTTTACACTATGTATATATCTTCATTTATGTTGAAGTCCTGTTGATTATTTCTAATGGGCCTTTACGTCATGATTTAGGGTGTGTCAGTTGGTGGGAGGTCACCTCTTCTTTTAATCTTACACAATACCTTTGGTCATGTTTGACAACAGCTCATCAACATGTTCAGTAATGTCAACCATGTTTATTATGTCATTGTCATGCCTGTAAACTATTTAAAGAGTGTGTGTGTGATGCCATTTATCATGACCTATCATCTTATGTTTTTAGAATTAAGAAATAATCCATCAATCAATGTTTATCAACAGCACAATGTTTTCAAGAGAAACCCAGTCTTCCGTAAGGTAGTAATGTGTCTTATTGTGTACATTATAAAAGTTGAAGATGTGTGGGAGTGCCTCTTTGGTGCTGGACTGCACTTTTGGGTCCTTTGACAGTAATTTACAATGGTATGTTTCTCATCTTTAGTATGATTGTAATAAATATTTGTCTTCTCCCCCCTCCCTTACTTGCTTCCCTCTTCCCCTCTCCAGGACTATCTGAAATGTCGTCAGGCCTAGTACGATAGTCTCTTGTTTTGTTCCTCTCCCTCCTTTCACCTCCCCTCTCCCTCACCTCTTGTAATTCTCTAGCTCTACCAGAAATGTTGTCAGGCCTAGTACGGTAGTTGCCTGTCTGTTTCCATTTCCTTCCTATCTGTGTTTTAGCACTTTCACTAACTGAAATGCCTTTAGGCCGAGTATGATAGTAAATTTCACATTCTTGCTGTTCATGGCCTGTAAGAATGTTTTTGTATGTTCCCTCCCTTGCAGTGAAGCACTTTGAAACACATTGTGTATAGGCGCTATATAAATAAACTATCATATCACATCATATCTGAAAGGGTACAGTGAGCTAAAATATGGCTGTAGTCCTCAGTGGGAACCATTCCACAGAACAAATTATTTGACCATGTTAGATCTCAGTAGGGGCTCTCTGCCGTGATTACAGAAATTATATGCAAAGTTTGTTAATTGTTCACAAACAAGAGTTCTATATGATATGGCGAGTCAGACAATGCTAATTTTCTTTTGGCACACCCTTCCTGGGCGGAGTTACCATTTTTTGTGGTTTGCTGCTGTGCAGAAATAGTTACAACTCTGACACTACATTCTCCCAACATTAATTTCACTGTCTATTAATCTATCAATATTTCCAATTTCTCAGATTTATGAACATGCCAGAATCATCACAAACATTGAGTTTTTGCATGGTCCTAACTGGCTTCTTATCCCCTTTAAAATACACCCCGGTGGGCTCAATAGGACACACAATGCTCTTTTTATTTAGAAACATGTGCTCAATGTGTAATCAATGGCAATGCATGCTATGAGAGGTAATTTAATTTCTCATTCAAGTTTCCATTTCTCCTGAAGTGTAACGCTCACCTGATTCCCACGGAGGCGCAGGTCTGGCTTCGAGTGCTGATGCTTCTTCAATGGTGAAGCGCAGGACTCTGAAGATGGACAGGAAGGGCCCTCTACTCTGGCTTCTCCGGCTCGCAGGGATATTCCCCTGTGCGTGAAAAGGGAGTATTACCTACTGACTGAGTTATGCTCAAGCCTCCCACTTTCTTCCAACCCTCCACGATACCTTTCCACGATTCCCCGTGAAGTCTCACCTTAGGGTCTGAAAGGACGAGCTCTCCATCCTGCTTCTGACGCAGGGGCGCATTGAACCCAGTTACTTCACTGGATTGAGGTTGGATGGGAGTTCAGGTAAGCTTGATTATACTGGTAAGGCGTTGTAAAAGTTCTGTTGCAAGTTCAAAAGTTCAAGCTTTAAATAATAATGTTCATTGTCTTTTTTCAGGTGATGAATGAAGATTCCTTTGGAGACTTCTTGCAACAAAGCGCTGATGTTGATGTCTTTTCCCCATAGGGGCCGGGGTTCGGAATGCCAGAAATATGGCGCCGACCCGAAGTGAAACGTGCAGTTCCAGTAAAGATCTGGTAAGTCCTAGATGAGCGCTCAGGTGATATTTTTGCATTCGCTCATCTAATGTCTTTGTCTTTTTTCCCCATAGGGGCCGGGGTCCTGCTTGGAAGCAGCAAGACCCGAAATGAAATGGGAATGACCCAACAGGTAAGTCTTAGAAGGAAACTGGGCTTTTCCTATTCCCTTCCTTCTCTCACCTCTAATTCTTGTCTTTCTCTCTGGGCTCTGGGAAGTG
Organism: Ambystoma mexicanum; assembly: GCF_040938575.1. Taxonomy (NCBI): domain Eukaryota; kingdom Metazoa; phylum Chordata; class Amphibia; order Caudata; family Ambystomatidae; genus Ambystoma; species Ambystoma mexicanum. The sequence goes on along the minus strand of NC_090934.1, from coordinate 1,446,368,029 downwards.
GCTGTGTATCCGGATGATCGCTGCTGAAGATGGAGGAACCCAGGAAAGGTGAGTGAAATGCAGCGCTGCAGCGATCGTAACGAAATGCTTTTAAAAATGATGTCTTCCCTTTCAGGATCGTCGGTGATGTCTCCGTGGTGCAGATTAGCTGGTAGGTCTCTTGTCACCCTTTGCAGGTGACCCAGGATGCTGACAGGCGTGGCTGAAGTCGAGATGCAGGAGCTGACACGGTGAGCGTCCAGCTGCGAGGAGCAGAACAACGCGAAGCGTGAGTTGCTGATCGGGTGTGGTTTAAATAGCTTTGGAAGAAGTTCCAAGTGTGTATCCTTCCTCCGATCAGGTATGTATCCTTCCCCGACCACACCCGGGTGGAAAGTAGTCCCACAGGTAAAGTAGTTCCTATTCAGGCCTCAAGAGGGCCTGGATGTGGCAGCATGGTCTGCATCAGGTAAGTGCACATTAAAACACTTGAACACATGTCTAGCTTTATGAGCCTGGCACCTATGGCGCCAGGACAGAGGTCCAACATGAGCCTGGCGCCTAAGGCGCCAGGACTGCGTCCAAAGGGCCCCAGCTTGGGCCCGCTGGCACTCCCCTGGGGGAAATGATGCCTGCCTCTGGGGTTGCTGGGTCGGACCTGGCTCCTTGGAGGTAGGCATCATGACAGTACCCCCCCTCAAGGCCCCTCCCAAGGTTCTTCCCTCCGTGGGTTTGGGCTTGTTCGGAAATCTCCGGTGAAACCTTTGTACTAATCGAGGTGCGTGGACATGGTTACTAGGCTCTCACGATCTCTCCTGAGGTCCATATCCCTTCCAGTCAACAAGATAGAAGAGTTTCGACTTTACCACCTTGGAGTCTAAAATGTCTTTAACTTCGAATTCTAATTCCCCTTCAATTTGAACAGGATCTGGAGGTTTGGACAATCGGGTTCCTGGTTGTACTGGCTTCAAAAGTGATGCATGAAAAACTGGATGAATATGCATGTTGGACGGTAGATCCAGTTTAAAGGCCACTGGGTTGATTATAGATTTGATGGGATAAGGTCCTATGAATCTGGGATTGAAGGTTCGCGGGCCCTTGAGGGGTAAATGTTTAGTTGCTAGCCATACCTGGTCTCCTACTTGGTAAGGAGGAGTTTTACTTCGGTGCAAATCAGCGTTTTCTTTATACTTTTTCTTGGCTTGCTGTAAATGAGCTTCTTTGAAGGCTCGGGTTATTGTGGAATGCAGATGATTTACTGCGGGCATTTCCAGGGTCAGAGGTGGATCTAGATCAGAGGTCCGAGGATGGTGACCATACAAAGTATAAAAGGGGGTTTGTCCGGTTCCAGAATGCACTGAATTGTTGTATGCATATTCTGCGATCCAAAGGATGTCTTTCCAATTTAACTCGGATTGGTGTAACATGCACCGAAGATATTGCTCGAGAGTCTGATTGGTTCTCTCGGTTTGTCCGTCGGTCTGGGGGTGGTGGCTGGTGGATAACCGCAGATCTATTTGTGCTAGTTGGCAACACTTCTTCCAAAAATGTGAGATAAATTGACTTCCACGATCCGAGACTAAAATGGAAGGGAAACCATGTATGCGAACTATGTTCTCCAGGAATTCCTTGGCCAAGGTGGAAGCTGAAGGCAAACCCTTTAAAGGGATAAAGTTGGCCATTTTGGAGAATAGGTCCACAATTACAAGGATTGTGTTGTAACCAGCACAAGGAGGCAGATCTGTTATAAAGTCCATTGACAGGGTGTGCCATGGTGCCGGTGGAATATCCAAGGGTTGAAGTAGGCCGGCTGGCCTTTTCTTTTGAGCCTTGTTTTGGGCGCAAATTCCACAAGACAGTACAAAAGACTTTATGGGCCTCATTACACGGACGGCGGTAAGGGTTAACGGTCACCGTTAATGGCAACGGTGACCGTTAACCCTTACCGTCGTACTACGAGGCCCCTTTGCGGGTTGGAGGATTTAACGCCTGCTTCTTGCAGGCGTTAAAATCCAACCCGCTAAGGGACCTCGGAGCTAATTACGGCACCGCAAAATTGCGGTGGCATAATTAGCGCCTTCCCCATTTCCATAGAGCCCTATGGGGCAGAAATGGGAATGGGGAAGGGCAATGGCGGAAAGGGGATTTACCGCCCCTCCAACCTTGGAATGGGGCGGTAAATCCCCTTTCCACCAAGGCGGTGCCGGTATTTTACCGGCATGAGCCATGGCGCTAATAGCGCCATGGCTCACCGCCTACCGTGTAATGAGGCCCTATGTCTTTTCTCCAAGAAGGCCACCAGAAGTGGCATTTGATTTTTTCCTCCGTTTTAGCGATACCAGGGTGTCCTTCCATTAAAGATTCATGATGATGGGCAATAACAAGTTCTTGCAATTCTTTACTTGGCAGAAACAACCGCTCCTGGAAGTAAGGTAAGTCATCCTTAACGGTGTAATGAGGACCCTTTTGACTCCATTCCAGTAAGGTTGAAGAGTCTAGAAGTTGTTTTACTTGCGTTTGGATATCCTCAATAGATTGCAATGAACTTAAGCCTAAGATTCTTTGCTCAGGTATGATGGGCACAGGTTCTAAGCTCGAATTAGGTTCTTCCATGCCAATCCGGGATAAGGCGTCTGCTTTTCCATTCTTGCAGCCAGGGCGATAGGTAATTACAAAATCAAATTCCGCAAAGAATAGAGCCCATCGGAGTTGTCGTGAAGATTGAGCTTTGGCCGTCTTTAAATACTGTAAGTTTCTGTGGTCCGTAATTACGGTGATGGTGTGTCTTGCCCCGAGAAGGTAGTGACGCCAAGCCTTGAAAGCAGATTTGATGGCCAGTAACTCTTTATCGGTAATTGCGTAGTTGATTTCAGGAGGAGAACATTTTCTGGACCAAAAGGCCACTGGGTGTAGTTGGTTAGTTTTTGGGTCTCTTTGCGACTGGTCAGCTCCCATGGCCGAACTGGAAGCATCGGTTTCCACTATGTATGGGAGATCTGGGTGCGGGTGCTTCAATACAGGTGCAGAGGTGAATTTGGTTTTCAGGTCCTGGAAGGCTTGTTTGGCCTCAAGAGTCCATTCGAAGCGTTTGTTTTTCTTTAGAACAGCGGTGATGGGTTGGACTGTTCGGGGAAATTCCGGGATGAATCTTCGATAGAAATTGGCAAAGCCGAGCATGCTCTGAACTCCCTTCACCGAGCTTGGAGATGGCCATTTGAGGATGGCGTCCACCTTTCGCGAGTCCATTCGGACTCCTTGAGGTGTCAGGATGAATCCGAGAAACTCAACTTCTGTGGTATGAAAAACGCATTTTTCGAGTTTTGCAAATAGTCTGTGCTGGCGCAGTTTCTCGAGAACTGCCCTAACATGTTTTCTGTGATCAGATTCTGAAGAAGAGTACACCAGGATGTCGTCAATGACACAGACATCGATAAATTCCCGAAGAACATCATTCATAAAGTACTGAAAGGTGGCAGGTGCATTGCACAAACCGAAGGGCATCACCTGATATTCGAAGAGCCCAAATTTGGTGCGGAATGCAGACTTCCATTCGTCGCCTTCTTTTATGCGCACCAGGTGATAAGCTCCTCGGAGATCTAACTTGGTGTACACACAAGCGTCTTTCACCTGGTCGATAAGCTCAGGGATCAAGGGCAGAGGATAATGATTCTTAATCGTTATTTGATTTAGGGCGCGATAGTCTATACACGTTCTAAGGTCGCCTTCTTTTTTTGGCACGAAGAACAGAGCTGAAGAGACAGGAGACTTGGACGGGCGAATAAAACCATTGGCTAGGTACTGATCTAAATACTGACGCAAATGCAGGTTCTCAGGTTCCGTAAGAGCATAAATCCTACTACAAGGTAGTTGAGCATTGGTTACCAGATCGATCTGGCAATCATAAGACCGATGGGGAGGTAACGTGTTAGCCTGTTCTTTCTGAAAAATGTCTTGGAATTCTTGGTATTCTGAGGGTAGCTGTACAGGGGTGGAAGTTGATGTGGCTAGACCCATAGCTGGATTTCTTGGATAACAAGTTGGTTCACAATCAGGAAAACTTATCTTTTTTGCTCGCCAGTCAATTCTGGGATTATGTGTTTCTAACCAAGGAATTCCAAGAATTACTTGAAATTGTGGAGCCTTGATCACATCAAACACGATTGCTTCCCGATGTCCATCCTGACCCACCAGTGTCACTTCAACAGTGGAATGCGTTACAGGCCCTGAGGCTATTTCGGTTCCATCTACTGTAGTAATGACATCTTGGGTTACTTTCGGGCGGAGAGGAAGCTTAATCCTGGAACCCAATTCACGGTCTATGTAATTTCCAATAGCTCCACTGTCGATGTATGCTTTTATGGCATGCAACTGCTGAGGCTGTTTTGGGTCCACGAGCACCATTGGCATGACGAAATGCGAGGTCAAAGAGTTAGTTTTCAAGCTCGGCAAGGGGACCCCTACGCTTGCCGGGCTAGGTCGTTTCCCGAATCAGGTGTCACTAATTCGTTATCAGTAGCTCCAACCACCTTCTTAAGTGGTTTAACTGGACAATTTCGAAGAAAGTGACCGGAAGTCCCGCAATACAGACAAAGTTGCATTTGCCGCCTTCTCTCTCGTTCTTTCTGCGTTAATGGTCCTTTAACACCACCGATTTGCATAGGTTCAGATACCTCGGTACTCTTGGAGGTAGCGTGGGTTTTGATCGGTGCTCGGTTTTCATACTTGAACCGATCTGCTTTTCTATTTTGAAGTCTGTGATCAAGTTGAACCAGCATGTCAATGTAGTCTGCGCAGACCTGGGGTGGGTTTACTATCTGAGCTAGAACATCCTTAAGCTCTCCGTGCAGGCCTCAATGAAACAATGTGATCCTTTTGCTTTCTGGCCATCCACTTTCCACAACCAGTCTGTTAAAGGTGGCTATGTAGGATAGAAGATCCTGATTACCTTGTCGTAAGGATAGCAGTTCATTATCAAGGGCCTGTCCTTGAGAGTGTCGAGCGAACAATCTTTCCATGCTGGCCTGGAAGCCCTGAAAATTCTGGAGAATGGGATCATCCTGATTTACCAATGGAATAGACCAATCGGCAGCACAGCCACTGAGGTAAGATAGTACAAAGGCTACCTTGGTCTGGTCGTTAGGGAAGGCTCCGGGTCTGCATAGAAAGTGTAAACGACATTGGTTCATAAAGACGGCATATTTCTTGGGATCCCCCGCAAAACGTTCAGGCGGGGCCAAAGGCATGTGTCCAGGTAGATTAATTTGTACCGGGTTACTCAAACCCATTGATGTGGAAATGTCTCCGGAATTAGGTAAAGGAGTGTGCCCTGCCTGGGCCTGTAATAACCTTTTGGCTAGGTCATCAGTTCTTTCCTTAGATAAGATCAGTTCTCTTTTGAGAGCGTTAGTCTCCTGGCGGGCTGAGTGCACCTCTGCCCGTAATTCCCCCAAAAGCTGGGCCAGCTGGTCAGTCTCGGAAGTCTCCATAGCGCCCGGGTGGGAAATTGTGGGTTGGCTTCGCGTTCTGTAACGCTCACCTGATTCCCACGGAGGCGCAGGTCTGGCTTCGAGTGCTGATGCTTCTTCAATGGTGAAGAGCAGGACTCTGAAGATGGACAGGAAGGGCCCTCTACTCTGGCTTCTCCGGCTCGCAGGGATATTCCCCTGTGCGTGAAAAGGGAGTATTACCTACTGACTGAGTTATGCTCAAGCCTCCCACTTTCTTCCAACCCTCCACGATACCCTTCCACGATTCCCCGTGAAGTCTCAACTTAGGGTCTGAAAGGACGAGCTCTCCATCCTGCTTCTGACGCAGGGGCGCGTTGAACCCAGTTACTTCACTGGATTGAGGTTGGATGGGAGTTCAGGTAAGCTTGATTATACTGGTAAGGCGCTGTAAAAGTTCTGTTGCAAGTTCAAAAGTTCAAGCTTTAAATAATAATGTTCATTGTCTTTTTTCAGGTGATGAATGAAGATTCCTTTGGAGACTTCTAGCAACAAAGCGCTGATGTTGATGTCTTTTCCCCATAGGGGCCGGGGTTCGGAATGCCAGAAATATGGCGCCGACCCGAAGTGAAACGTGCATTTCCAGTAAAGATCTGGTAAGTCCTAGATGAGCGCTCAGGTGATGTTTTTGCATTCGCTCATCTAATGTCTTTGTCTTTTTTCCCCATAGGGGCCGGGGTCCTGCTTGGAAGCAGCAAGACCCGAAATGAAATGGGAATGACCCAACAGGTAAGTCTTAGAAGGAAACTGGGCTTTTCCTATTCCCTTCCTTCTCTCACCTCTAATTCTTGGCTTTCTCTCTAGGCTCTGGGAAGTGGCTGTGTATCCGGATGATCGCTGCTGAAGATGGAGGAACCCAGGAAAGGTGAGTGAAATGCAGCGCTGCAGCGATCGTAACGAAATGCTTTTAAAAATGATGTCTTCCCTTTCAGGATCGTCGGTGATGTCTCTGTGGTGCAGATTAGCTGGTAGGTCTCTTGTCTCCCTTTGCAGGTGACCCAGGATGCTGACAGGTGTGGCTAAAGTCCAGATGCAGGAGCTGACACGGTGAGCGTCCAGCTGCAAGGAGCAGAACAACGCGAAGCGTGAGTTGCTAATCGGGTGTGGTTTAAATAGCTTTGGAAGAAGTTCCAAGTGTGTATCCTTCCTCCGATCAGGTATGTATCCTTCCCCGACCACACCGGGTGGAAAGTAGTCCCACAGGTAAAGTAGTTCCTATTCAGGCCTCAAGAGGGCCTGGATGTGGCAGCATGGTCTGCATCAGGTAAGTGCACATTAAAACACTAGAACACATGTCTAGCTTTATGAGCCTGGCGCCTAAGGCGCCAGGACAGAGGTCCAACATGAGCCTGGCGCCTAAGGCGCCAGGACTGCATCCAAAGGGCACCAGCTTGGGCCCGCTGGCACTCCCCTGGGGGAAATGATGCCTGCCTCTGGGGTTGCTGGGTCGGACCTGGCTCCTTGGAGGTAGGCATCATGACATGAAGCATGTGACCAACCACCTTCTCAGCCCTGTGTTTATCCTACACTCTTCTGCTGTGCTTCAAAGGGGCTCTGGTTAGAGCTAATGCACATTTTATGTGAAACCGGCTTTAAAGATCATTTCTGTTGGTCATGTTATCTGTACATCCCATATTTTCAATCTACTTCTTTGTATATTTTAGCATTTAAATTGACAGTTAGGCTGGTTTCCTTGGTGGGTGCAGCCCCAAAGGTCTTGGAGTCAAAGTTTAAGCTCAGAGAGAAAAACAAGTTGCAGTTCACAATTCTGAAAGACTAGCATGTTGCATTTGCCCACTGTGTACATGTAACTTTCCATACTGCACCAGGGCCTGTTGTACACAATATAATCGTTCTTATATACTGTATAAACAGAAATAAGTTCACTCTTGGTATTCTTCAATTCTTCACGTAGAGGCCACAGTTACATAAAAAACAAATGTTCATTGAGGCAAAACTGAAATATGCCTTTCCTTATACATGTTGTCATTTTTATGTGCTGAAATTGAGTCTCTTTATTCCTGAAACACAGTCTGTCATTTTACTTCACTTTCCCAATGTAAGGCATCATTCCTCCTTTTTAGCTACCAGCTGCACAGTATTTCAAATGTATCCATTATTTCCATGTGCACTGTTGTAGATTTGAATCTGTCTAAGTGGGCATTTACACGAAATTAGCATCTGAAGTGCCCCATGTCTTTTGGAATCCATTTTACGCAGTTAACAATATTCCAGTTGCACTTTCTTCCGCTGAGTACATTATAACAAAACGGAGGGAGGCCGTTCTCGCTCATTCGCTAGGCCTCATGTTGAAATCACTGTTTTATACTGATTTTATATTTCAATGGAACTTCACACTGAGCCAGCTTCACTCTCACAATGGGGCTGAGCATGGCCTCTCCATCTCTGTTGCTCCAACGCTGTCTTTTTACCCCACAATATGTCTACCGAAAAACCATTGGAAACGTGGTAGTAGCGCAATAGCCATATTTCCGCCAATCAGGAGTACAGTGAAACCAGGACAATGTACGCTGATGTCACTAAAGCCAATCCACCACTCGCATTGTTACAATGTTGATGGAACAATGGTGGCCACCCTTGGAAACTCACTCCTCTGGGGTACATGCATCTGCCAATAAGTAGCGGTAATTACGCCAAAACATCATCAGACATTACACCGGAAATGTACGCCACAACGGATGCAGATGCACTTGTTTCAGTGAGGTGGAGTCAGTGCAGTAGTTGCCGGTCAAAGGTAGGATAAGTTGCACATCTACGTGCAGTACTAAGGACTGCGGAGCTAGCATTGCATTAAGCCTGGGGAAATGCAGATATGGGGTGTGCATGACAACTATATAATGCACTTAAACATGCACACTGGTAAATTGAAAATGGCACTCAACATTGTGCGTCCTACACGACACATCACATATGGCGCCAAAGACCATGTATCCATCTTCCAAGGGCATGCCCCCAGATGATGTCAGCAGAACACACACACTCCCAATTCACAGTCAACCAAAGAACCATCAATGGCCTGAGAGGTAGCATAGGTGATGACCTAGAGAAGCAGATCAACCTTATCACAACCCTTCCTCCTATTCGGAAGGTGATGAGTGTATTGCATTTCTATGCCAGTGGATCTCTCCATACCCCCCGAGGGACGTGTTGCTGGCATCTCACAGCCGGCATTCAGTTGCATCCTCACCCAGGTGCTGGACAGTATCATTGCCCGTGTGGCATAGCACATCAGATTGCCCACAGATGCCCCCACCATCAACAACATGAACACAGAATTCTACAGTGTTGATGTCCTACCCAACTGTGTAGGTGTAATAAATGGGACACATGTTGCCTTCATACCATCCCATGGCACATGAACACATGTATTGGAATAGAAAAGGTTCCCATAGCTTCAGCGTCCAGGCTGTGTGTGATGAAAACATGATATTCACTCAAATATGTGCAAAATACCCACAATCCGCACATGACACCTTAGCACGGCAGAGCAGTAGTTTTTTCACAAATGCTGCGTAGCATGACAAACAGGACGACATTGTTGATAGGTAACTGTGGAAACAAGCAGGGAATAACTGTACTGTACTATCAATGTGCATGTCACTGATCCCACATAATCATGCAAATGTGTCTCCCAATAACCCACAGGTGATGCTGCCTATTCATGCAGACAATGACTACTGACACCTGTGCACAATCCACAAAGTGCTAAAGACCTATGCTAAAACTGAGCACATACAAGGACACACAATGTCATAGACCATGCATTGGCAAGTGCCGAAGAACCGATGGTGCTCCCTGCACAGCATCAGAGGTATGCTCATGTATGCCCCAGGAAAGCTATGTATCATCATCCTGGTATGCTGCATTTTACACAACATTGCAATGCAAAGGGGTGTGCAATTGCCAGTGGATCACAGACAGTAAGGATAAAGCAGATGCCAGTGAAGAACTAACATAGGAGTGTTAGCTGAATACACAGCCATGCGACAAGCACTAATACGTGATTAATTCTAGAGGTCTGTGAAGTCGCACAGAAAGCAGCACACACCTGACACTTTGCCGTCCCACAAGTGACCAGATCAATCTATGACACCATGGGGCAGTATGACATAGCACACGTGAATGGGGTGCTGCACTGCCACCAATCATGTACACCATGCAACATTGCCATCTCATCCCAAGGCCCCCACCTAGTGGTGTGCACACTATTACAATTTTATTACATCTATAATGCAGATGCAGTAGTCTGTTCACTTCCTATGTTTCCTATTTGCAGGCACTTCCTGGCGCTCCGGAATACGTTCTGATCTTGGTGTGGGAGTGGAGCAAATGTGTGTGTGAAGTGGGCTTGCTTCTTGGCATGTCATGCTGGAGACATGTGATGTGGCTGACTGTGCCTGCTGCAGCTGTAAAAGGGAGTGAAGCAGGGATTGGTCCTGTCTGTCAAACACGGTTGTCAGATGTTCCTTGACCCTGTTGGCAGCCTCCATGAAGCGGACCATGTCCAGATGCATGCCACGCTGCAGGATACACACAGCTGACACTGCACACGTGAAACCCCTGTTTGATGCTGCTAGTCCAGCATTTTTTCGCTCCAGCCTCCTCCTGCCTTTGTGGACTGTACCTGCTCTACTCTTGCCTTTTCATGTAGTCCTTTGACAGATGATGTGTGCTTGTCCAGGGATTCCTTGAATGATGCCTGAATCTCATTGTGGTGTGTGAAGAGCTGGTTATGTTGCTCCATGTGTTGCAGGATCCTCTCCTGTGCAGCTGTTATTCAGCAGCATCAAACTGCTGTCTGGCCTCGGGGACTACGTCATTGGCCTTCGACCAACAGTGCTGTCTAGTCATGGAACTCCACATCATTGCGTGTAGTAGTTTTGTGCCATGGGGAATATGTATGAGGCAGAGTGTTGGGTCAATCTTCTGGCTGGTCATCTGAGCATTCTTTCATGCCTACATGAGTATTTTCTCACTCTTCCTGCGGCATGCGTGTCAGATCTAAAAGGTCAGAAGCTGCCACCTCTTCATCCTCCTCAACTGTTCCCATCCGTGACATGGCACTGAAACATGTGAGGGGTCTGCAGTGGTTGGCTGGGTGGTAGCAGGGCTGCAGCCACGATCTACTGTTGCTGGGTCTGCACTGCTGTCACTGGCATGTGTAGCGTCACCAGGGGTGCTAGCCGTGAGCCCTGATTTCACAGCATATTGCTTCTTGCCATTTCTTCTCTGCCGTTTGGCATGTTCCACTTCATGGCCACTGGACTGAAGTGAGTAGTTTTCTGCATGGTGCAAAGGAAACATTCATGGCATCTGCTTCTGACATGGATCTTTCTTTCCTGCAGGAATGGGACCCTCAAGGGGTTGCAGTGTGTAGCTTGGGAGATACTCCATATAACTCCTCAGCAGGTGTGGACTGGCCCATAGGGAACTCTGGAGATTTCCCGGCAGACCTCTGCACCCTGGGACTCTTTCTTTGTGGTATTTCCAAATGTTCCCTTGGGAAAAGCGTGGAGCTTGCTTAAAATCTGTAATATGAGGCCACTTTGACCTTTATTTCCAGGGCTTCTTCTGGTTCCAAGTCGACGTCTGCTCCTCAGGAGTCTACATAAGAAGCATGTGTTGGTCCCCAGTCCCTATGGTCTCTCCAGTCCCATTAGATATCTTTAGGTATGTGACTTCAACAAAATAAAGCCAAAATAAAATCTACATATTGGTGGAGTTACTATAAAGGTGGGAAACAAACTACTTATTGGGTGAGTACATGGGTTCAGGTCTCAGTCAGTTCCCTAGACTATTGCCACCCTGACCTTTCTTACTCATAAATGGCTCAACTAGAAACACATATTTTACTGTGTGTATTACTTTCTTGACAACATGCTATGGGTGTTTGCAGTCTTGTTATTGCTCACTATCTCCCAAAAACTGCTGTTTATATTTTGCAAATAATGTTCATAATGTTTAGTGAGGGGGGCACAAACCAGTCCTATTAGATGAATGGAGGGGAAGATCAAACCCATGGCTCCTCTTGCTTCCCAGTCTAGTGACCAAACACTAAAGGGGAACTGGACTTGCAGGAGCCTCGGCCCGTGTTCAGAGGGTGACCAGGTGACCGGTGCACAGAGCAGTCGGTGCATCAGCATGGGAGAGGAGGAGAGAAAGCGGAAGCGAAAAGGAAGGTCTTGAGTTGCTTCCGGAACTAGAGGTGGTTCTGTTCAAGTTTGAGAGAGGCAGGGAGGCTGTTCCAGAGGGAGGTCCCAGCCGAGGAGATAGATCTGACCCCAACTCCATTTGTCCAGTTTAAAACCTGCTTCTATGGCAGACAGAAACACACATGACAAACCAAAATAACTGTATGTCTACCCACTCAAATATCCACCACTTGGACGGCGATTTAAATCATTACATTTGGCGCTACAATAAAAATTCATGTTTTGCTAGTCCATTCATATCTGATGAAAGGGGTTTCATGTGACAATGAAACATAATATATGTCTTCGCTAACTATTTCATGATGCTGCATAAAACATCGGCCTCCACAGTTTCTATTTTTGACTTTCATCAATGCAGAGTCTAAACGCGGCTTCTATTTTAGAAGTTCTCTCTGCCACCTGAACATCACCAGCCACTCCCAAAAGACTCGCATGCAGAGCAGTGCCAATGCTGCAGAGAGCGTGGGCGGAAGGAGAGGGGCCACGTGATCACGTGAAACAGACATCTGCTGCGTCTGCGGCCAGCGTGAAATGACGCCCTCACTCACTGCACTGTTCTGCACTGGGGCGTTTGAAAATCAGCGAGCCCTGCTTGGAAGAAAATGTGTTTGTGTGCAACGTTTGCATCCGACACATGCACAATACAAAAATTAGATCGCAGAGTATGGTTTTCTCTTTACGATGTCTTAGGTCTGCCATTTTTAAGATGTCATGTTTTAATGTTACTGGATAGCATCCAAATTCATAAGCCATCCATACACCATCGCCTTTTCACTTCCTCTCAAATGCCAGTTTATTTTTACACGCAATACTTAAACAGTGCCCAGTGCACCACTGTGCCACTTCATACCTCATACAAACCCTCACCCCTGAAATTCTGACCTTCAGCCCTGTATCACTGTCATCTGTGCCATAAGAACCTACAAGTGCTTTAACTGCTTACATCTTTGAAATAGGAAAATAACTATATTGAAAACTCCTTGTGGGATACACAGACCTCTGCAACTCTGTTATCGCACGGAAGGAAGAAAGGAAGGGAGGAGGAAGGAAGGAAGGAAGGAAGGAAGGAAGGTTGGAAGGAAGGAAGGGAGGGAGGGAGGAAGGAAGGAAGGAAGGAAGGAAGGAAGGAAGGAAGGAAGGAAGGAAGGAAGGAAGGAAGGAAGGAAGGAAGGAAGGAAGGAAGGAAGGAAGGAAGGAAGGAAGGAAGGAAGGAAGGAAGGAAGGAAGGAAGGAAGGAAGGAAGGAAGGAAGGAAGGAAGGAAGGAAGGAAGGAAGGAAGGAAGGAAGGAAGGAAGGAAGGAAGGAAGGAAGGAAGGAAGGAAGGAAGGAAGGAAGGAGGCCAAGATTTAACTAAGGTAGAGAGGCAGGAGGGAGGGAGGGAGAGGGAGGGAGGGAGGCCAAGATTTAACTAAGGTAGAGAGGCAGGGATAACACATATAAGGGAAAGAAGCTGGTACTTAAGAGAGAGAACATGGAAGCTTGAAGACACGGATGCAAGAAGAAAATTGACAAGAATGTTAGGCAATAAGAGAAGTAAAGTGGTATACAAAGTTAATCTTTGGGATCAATGTGAGACCATGAGCGCATTGTAGGTGAGAGAAGAAGTGCAAGGAAAGGGTGAAAGAATAAATGAAGCCGGGTGGAGGCAAGTGTACAACCAGCAGTTGGAAAAGAGAGAATTAGATGTACAGGTCGAGGAGGCAGAGAAAGTGAAAAGAAATGGAGAGACGGTCAGATGTAAGGAGGGAGTGAGGAAGAAGACAGCACAAAACGAGGAGGCAAAGCCAAGGGTTTACCTGAGAGGGAGACTTTGATAGATGAGGGTGAGATGGAAACTGGAAGAGATAGTTGTGAGAAATTGTTTGAGGCTCAGGTAGAGATGAAACAAGGAGACATGGAGGTTAAGCGATGACTAAGAGAAATAGACGGAGGTGAGAGAGTGACAAAGAGAAAGAACTGAACATTATTCATGAAGATGAGCAGACTGAAGATGAGAATGCAAAGAAATGGAGGCACAGGCAAATGGAATGTGACTGTGAATGAAGAGCCTGCAGGGAGAGGATGCAAGACATAGGCGAGAGACTGATACATGCAGAGAGAAAGGGCACATACTGTAATTTGCAAATGCTAATGTATCTGTAATAAGAACTGTCTGTAACCAGCCCCACAATGCCCCCAGGTTGCTGCGCGCTCTACAAATCCGAATAAATAAATAAACATGCGGGAAGAAAAGATGCATATTTGGTGGTGAGGGTATCCAGATTGAAAGTCTGTGGTGCATGGACATTCCTTTACAGTACTCCCTGCACAATCTCTGACTAAATCCCTGAGGCGAGCCAGGTCACCTAGGAGTGTAAACGTTTGAACCAAAAGGCAGAAATCTGAAAGAAAATGCTCTAGTTCACAACATAACTCTAGTATATGGTTTTAGGATTGCACCAGGAGAGTTCAAGGCACACCTCACAGGAGCACCTTGATGAGACGAGGAAAAAGGAAGACTTAAGACACTATTTCTGGCAGGCTTGGATATGCGCATCGCCCATTAGCTAGCTGATAGAAAGGTTCTTCACCTGTCATCTCCCCTCAATGCAAACAAGCAATCAGCATCAACAAAAGTGGCCATCTTAAAATGGTTCACCAACCTGTGATCTCACAATGCAGGTCTGAGACTCGATGTGAATCGCCTGTTACAGCAAACTCTGCACCAAGAACCACACTGTGAAGACAAGTAGGAACACATGTGGAGCCCCAAAGCCCTCAGCAATATGCCCACTGTAGACAACCTGCATGAGCAACCTTGCTGACTCAATATAATAACAGCAAACCTCCACCACACATACCAGCATTAGTTCGGGGCATTCTTGATGAGACTGTTGTGACAAAACAGTCTCAAGCACAAACCCCCCACACAAATGTATTGCTAGCATTGTAGGCTTTCCAACCAACCAAAGCATTTGATTTAGAAAGTCTAATACCATAAACATCATGTGCATGATGTCATTTCCCAAATAGAATTTGTTTTGTGTCCCGCTCACGATCCACACATTGTGATGAAAACTCTATGAGCCAATTGTAATCTTCAACATGCATCTTTCAACAATTCTTTGTACCGACTCAGGGTCATCTAGGCCAAAAATGTGTTGATTTTGTATTCTGATCTTTGGGATCTCCTCACTGTCAATTATTTGCTGGCATACCTTTTAATTAATGAACATTCTTCATGTTCAAGCACTAAAGCGGCTTCAGTCAGTTCATGATACCCATTCACATGGATAGGAATCCATGGCTGCCCTTCTCCCATGTGTATATCTGAGATGGTTGAAATGTGCATTTCTTTATTTATCTCTGGTGCGACATTTGGTTTGCGTTTTTCTTCATTTAGATAAAAAAGTAATGTGCTTTCATCTATTTCTGTTTGCCATTTGTTCTTGGGGTCCAAATAAATCTCCAAAGACTGCTTCTCTTTTTCTCCTCGCATTTTTTCATCCTGACGCATGAGAATGATAGTGACGCTGGGCACACAGCCATTCTGAAGATATACTTCCACTGCACTTTCTGATTTAGCAATGGTATGGCATTCTTTTACACTGATGTTTTGTGTCATTATTTTCTTAGGTGTCAATGGCTTTTTAGCAAAGTGCCATAATACTCCATTTACCCCATCAATGGACTTACTTGTTTACTCTCTAAAAAAATTATTTTACTCCAAACCTTCAAAAATAGGGAGTAAAATACTTCCAGGTCAAAATATTATCTGGAGTACTGGGTGCAGCGTTGAAAAAATGCATACTATTTGTTCAGTTTTCAGGCTTCCAAACCTATCCTTACCTTCATGATAATACATGTCCAGTGTTGCCGCTCAGCTCTCTTTTGATCCCATTAGTCATTTATTCAGGTTCTGATGCTGAGCCTCGTGATACTGTTAAGATACTGTTGCTGCGAGACATTTATTAGTCATTTCCCTTAAATCCAGACGCAGAGCTTGAGACGTTGTTGCCGCCCAGGCTGGGCGCAGCGAGCAGAGTTCTGAGAGCTGTAGAGAGCAGACAGCTTTTTGTCCCCGCTGATACTGTGGCAGTGGGGGTCCTGCAGTCTCACAAATTGGGATGCAACAGAAGCTTGAACCCACTAATCAGGGACTTTTGCCTCTTAATTGGCACATTATCAGTGGCAGTGTGCGGGCTGTATTTTTGGGTCTACTCATTGACACTGCGATACTTGCGAGCTTCTTTCTTCCCCATATGCCGCTGGATTTTGTGTGTATCTGTAGACTGGAAGTCTGTCTACACTCTCTGCGGCAGCATGGAAGTTCTTTTCCATAAACACACGGGCAGGCTGCATGTTTGGTGTTCGATGCACGTTGGAGTTGTGGAGGGAGTGCCCTGCTATTTTATAAAGAACACTGCTTGTAAGGGTCAGTAACCTCTCTCCCTTTTGTCCAGCTTGGAATTTGATTTACAGCGCTCCTACATACAGTACTGTTGAAAAACTATGGCTCATTCCTTATGCTCAGGAATGCCATGCCAGAAAATGATTCCTCAAGGTGCTGATTTATAAGTAAAAACAGAATTGTTTTGACTTATATATTTGAATCAGAAAAGATTTGGCCCACCAACATATTGAGAAGAACTGCTAAATGTGGACAATATTGTGGTGACAATTAAAACATGGGATAAAAACGTACTGTTGCCAAGCTTTGCTGAAATTGTTGCAGGCAAAAGGAATGAGGAAGGAATACTTCAGCCCTCACTCTATGTAAGGAAACAGCCCGATAGCTTCTGATTTTGAGTACTGAACAATTGGATAATCCTGCCCAAACCATCTCTAAAGCTTTGTGTTCTTTGGACCATTAAGATCTGGATGATTTTGTAAATTGCCTCCACAAAGACCTTAGTGCATACTGGGGCCCACTGTTTACCATGAATTAGCTAGGCAGGTCCGACTCTGTCTGGAACCAGAGAGGGTTCAGTCTCTAGCATGGGATAAGCAAGAACAGGTTTGCCTATTTAGAACCCTTGTGCTAGTAGGGGAATCCACCCCTAAGTTGGCAAATAAGCTTGATTCGAATCATCGGGCCCGATCCAGCATGTACTTCACTTTTCTTTGGCACCATTACATGGGAGAGACAGTGTTTGCAAGGTAAAGAGCAGTGTCAACAAAGTTTACAAGTCTGTACAAGCGGTTTTATCCCTAGTCAAGGAGATAATAGATGGTTTCTCGTTTCCTGTTCTCTTCCGGCTGCTGTCCTCCATGGAGGCACATTTTAAAATAATTGTTGGTAAAAATATCCTGGAGGGCTTTATTTGGGCCAATTATAGATCAAATAGCCCATCTATATGCATTGACTTGACTGAGGATAATTTTATAGATTGCTTAGGAGGAGGTCATTCTCACTCTCGAACAGAACCAGGGCCTACTGATAGAGCCACACCTTTATGTGGCGGAGATGTTTTATTTAAGGGAATCCAATCTGAAGAGTTGTCCCTTAATCCTAGAATTGTCACCTCTATGGAAATGCAGGTCTCCGATATGGATTTTGGACAATAAATGAATTGGGCTATTACTAATATTTTAGGAGATTTGGAGGATAAAGGGCCCTGCTGCGCAAAAGGGGGAGGCGGTGGCCAGCAAGCTAGTAATGCTTTATAAAGCACTAGACCTACTGCTGATAAAGTCATGGTAATGCAGAAACAATCAAAGACCCAGGAAAACAAATCAAAAATATCCTCTAAGGCAGTGTTCTTCAAACTTTTTTGGCCTGGGTCTCCCCTGAGCAAAATCTGGGCAGGCCGGGCCCCCCAAAAGTACCAGATGGACAGTATGTAGAAATCGATATGAACGTTTGCGCACCGTCACCGCACCCTACTTCCAGTACAGACTCTGGGCTCTCCCCACTCTGCTCCCACCACTATCTCAGTGCTCCCGCCCATCCTGCTCCCACCACAGTCCCATAACACAAGCATACACACATCCATACACATTTTCAATAAACAATAAATCACCTTAAACCTACCGTCTGCTGGGGCAGGCACGTGGTTGCCTAACAGTGTTTCCCCTTTCGACAGTTCAGCCAGCCCAGGAGCACTCCTTCAGCTGGAAAAAGCAGCTGAGGGAGTGGTCAGTGTTTTACTGGGCTGGTCCTCGGCTCCTCCATAATGGGGGAGGGGGCCAATGGGTGGACGAACCCTCACTCATTATGGATGAGCCACCAGGCTTGGACTGGCCTACAGGGCAATAGAGCGATGACCGTACCAACAATGCAAAATGCTAGTGTAGGCCAGTCAAAATGGGCCACTTTTTTTGGCCAATGTGGGCCAGTTTGAGGAGTCACTTCACTATGCAGCTTGTAGTTTTGACCATTTTTGCTGAATAACTATTCTTTAAATATCACAATGTGTTTACATTTGAACAAAAACACCCCCTTAGGTACTATTTCAAACAGTTTGTGACTAAAGGACTGAATATCCATTTGAAACTGCTGGCCACTTTTTCATTGGTACCTAAGGCCATTTTATGGTCCAGTCTGACCATGTGAGCTGCCCCAGCCCATTTCCTCTAAGGGTGCTCTAAGGGCACTCGTAAATGTTTGCGTCAAATTGAATGGCACTCCCCTGTATGATATGATATGATATTTTATTTGTATCGTGCTCATACACAAGTGTTTCAGAGCGTGACTAGGCAAGGGAGGGGAACAGGGGAGAACACAAAAAACAACAACGATCTTATTAGGCCAGTGACATTGAGAACGCGCAAGTGCATGGGAAGGGGACAAAGGGAAAAAGTGCATGGAAGGGGGAGAGTGGAAAGTGCGGAGCAGAGGAGAGCAGATAATAAATAATAAATAAAAATAAATAGAAAATGGAGGCAATAAACAGAGGTAGTGCCGCCAGCAAGTGGCAAGTGCTGTGTTTATGGCAGCAGACTCGGTAAGTCTGATAAGTGCAGAAAAAAGGAAAAGAGAGGGGCTGTGTGAGTACAGAGACAGTCCATCAGTGCAAGGGGTGGCCAGGAGGCAGTGCAGGAGGGTAGCAGGGTGACCAGGTACCTGGGCCCAAGGGAAAGAGCGTGGCCAGATGCAAAGTGCCAAGAGAGAGCCAGTCAGCAGGGTAGAGGGGGAGAGAAAGCAGAAGCAAAGAGGAAGGTCTTGAGGTGCTTCAGGAACCAGAGATGGTTCTCCTCAAGTTTTAGAGTGGCAGGGAGGCTGTTCCAGAGGGAGGCCCCAGTTGAAGACAGAGATCCCCCCAGCTTGTTTCTTTGAGAAACGATTGACCCAGAGGGAGTTAGAGGTAGAGGAGCGAAGAGCTTGAGAGGCGAGGTATTTGCAGAGGGATAGCTGAAGGTATTTTGGACCCAGGCCCCAGAAAGCCTTGTGGACAATTCAGAGAGTTTTGAATTTAATCCTTGCATCCACTGGGAGCCAATGGAGAGATTTTAGGTCTGGAGAGATGCGATCCCAGGGCTTGAGGCCAAGGACAAGTCTCGCAGTACGGTTCTGGATAAGTTGCAGAGGGCGGAGAGTGGAGGCAGGTTTAGAAAGGTCTAGATTTAGAAAGAGGCTGTTACAATAGTCCAACTTAGAGTGAACGAGAGCTTGGGAGACAGTGAGCTTCTGAGGGAAGGAGAGGAAAGGCAGAGTACCTCTGAGGAGGTGCAGTAGGAAGTTTGACTTTATAGAGACCTCAGAGATATGGGCGGAGAAGGAAAGTATGGAATCAAAGATGACCCTGAGGTTCTTAGCCTCGCAGGTGGGGTAGGAGGAGGGCCAAGGGAGGCTGGCCAGAGAGTGAGGGGAAAGGAGGGTGAAGATGTGCCGATGAGGAGAATCTCTGTCTTGCTGGCATTCAGACAAAGATCATTGGCAGCACACCAATCTTGAATGGCAGTTAGGCAATCAGAAATGAGAGAAGGAGAGGAGGTGGCTGAGGGCAGCCTGAAAATGAGTTGAGTGTCATCTGCACAGCAATGGAAATTGGATCAGAAAATAGCAATACAGTGGGCAAGAGTTGCCAGGTATTGGTTCAAAAGCCAGGGCGAGGGGTTAGACCCTTGGAGAACACCACAGGTAGAGAGGGAGATAGATGATAGGAAGGACCCAAGTTGGACCTGGGAGGGTTGATCAGAGAGGAAAGAGGTCAGCCAGGCCAGAGCCTGATAGTTGATGCCCAGGTTATCATGGAGACGGTTGAGCAGGATGCTATGTTTGACTGTCTCGAAGGCAGAAGAGAGATTAAGCAGGATGAGGACACAGGGAATGTTAGAGTCAGGGTTGGAGAGCAGATGTTCACGGATGTTCAGGAGAGCAGTTTCCATGCTTCTGGAAGCTCTGAAGCCACACTGGTGGTCATGGAGGGCCAACAGAATTGGAATGAAGGTTAAGCTGAGAGATGGCCAGCTTTTCCAGGTGTTTGCCCAGAAAATGAGTAATGGAAATTGGGCGATAGGTAACCAGAAAAGAAGGATCAGCTCTGGGTTTCTTAAGAAGAGGATGCACAAGGGAGTGCTTCAGAGGGGAGGAATAAGGATCCTGAGGCAAAGGAGTGGTTTCAGAAATCGGAAAGTGCCGGGGCGAGGGTATCGATGTGGTCCTTAATGGTTTTAGAGGAACAGGGATGAACCTGTTTTGATGAGGCTGTCATAGATCAGACTTGTCTAGTGACCTTTTCAGTGGAGAAAAGAGGAAAGGATGAGAAAGGCGGTGGAGGGTGGCTGCAGGAGGGTCAGCATGCACAGACAGAGAGGGGGAGAGAATGGGTAGGGGAGGAGAGGGTGGACAAGATGCCCTGGGCTTTTGAGATAAAGTGAGAGGCAAGGGCATTGCAAAGAGTTTGGGAGGCAATAGGAGGGGTAGAGGCTGCTGCGGGTTGGCCAGCTCCTCACAGATTTTAAAGAGTTCAGCCAAGTTGTTAGATGCTGCAGAGGCACAGGCTTGAATATGGACTCTCTTCTTGCTGAGGACAGAGAATCAGTATTGCCTTTGGAGCAGGCAACAGGCCAGTTTGTCAGAGGATGAACAAGAAGCCCTCCATTTCCACTCAGCCGCCCTACACTTAGGTTTAAGTGTAGCTAGGTCGCAGTCATACCAGGAATTGTACTTGGCTTTTGACTGCAAATAAATCCTCATGACAGGGGATAGAGCATCAAGAGTACCAGAAATAGAAGAGTAGAGCAGAGAAAGGGCTGTGTCAGGATGATAGTCAGCCAGAGGTGGAGGGAGGGTGGGAGAAAGTGATGGCAAAAGCCTCAACTGACACATGCCTCATGGGCGGGATGTCTGGGAAGGTAGGTGGAAATGTAGGGGTAGGCTTGGCCTGGGGGGATGAGAGGGAGAGATGAGAGGAAAGGAGGGAATGATCACCCCAGGAGAGATGAAGGGTCAGAGGGATGGAGAGGGGGAGATCAGAGGAGATCAAGACATCAAGTGTATGCCCTGCAGAGTAAGTCGGGCCAGAGGGGAGGATGGACTGGGAGAGGGAGTCTCAGATGTCATGGAAGAGTAAAGAGGAGGAGCAAGAGGAGTCTAGATAGATATTGAGGTCACTGAGGAAGAGAAGGTGAGTGGTAGAGGCCAGGAGGGAAGAGGCGAGGTGTGCCCACTCAGAGAGAAATTAGGTGATTTGACCAGGAGGCTGGTAGATAGTAGCCATGGTAAGAGAATAGGTAGGAGAGAGAGAGAGCCTATAGACAATGTATTCAAAAGGAGTAGGTCTGAGTGGGAATGATAGAGACAGGAATCCACTCAGGAAAGATCAGGGCTACCCCCCCCCCACCGGACCGGGAGGATCTGGGTGCGGAGAGGATCTTGTAGCCATCAGGGAGGAGCGTGTCAAAGCTCGTAATGGAGCTGGCCGTGAACCATGTCTCAGTAAGACCAAGGACATCAAGGTCTAGTCTTCAAGGAGGTGACGATGTCAGAGGAGTGTTTGACAGCAGAGCGAGAGTTGAGAGTGGCAAGATGAAGCAGGTTGACAGCCTTAAAGACCTTCCGGGGATGGGCACAGATCAGAGGTACGGCCTGCAGAGGAGAAAGAGCCTTAGGAGGGGCAGAGGAGGAGGAGCGAGAGGGCAAGGTTGCTAAGGGGGGAGAGGAAGGGACAAAGGAGATGAGAAGAAATTGATGAAGCGATTATAGCGCCTATCTAAGAGGAGGAGATTGGCCTGAGGGCCTTGGACCATAAAAGTGCCATTAAGGTAGACATTAATGATGACTTTAGAGGAGTCGAAGGAAGCCATGAGAAGTTCCTAGCAGGTGCCACCATTAATGGGAGAGGAGGAGACAGGACAGAGCACCGACATCATATGAAGAGTCCATAGATCTGGAGAAGTAACAACAAAGAGGATGTTGGTGAGGGTCTCTCTGGAGGAAGCACTGGAGTAGGTGTTGGCGATAGGAATAACAGGGTTGGAGGCAAAGATATCCTTTTTGAACTTCTTCCTGCCAGACTTAGTGAGAAGGAAAGGATAGTCAATCAAGAAGCAGTTGGAAAAGATAGGAGAAACAGAAAGCGCCATGGGAGTGGAAGTGAGGAGAGGAGGGAAAAGCAGGGTGGCTAAGGCAGGTAGGTGTGGAACAAAAGAGAGTGGTGAGGTCACTGAGCCGGCAAGTTACAGAGAAGCAACAGTTTACAAACAAAATACAGAGAAGTTATCAGTGGGTAGCAACATTTGGCACTCAAGCAGAAAACTAAAACAGCAACATTTGACTTTCAAGCTAAAGCAGAAACAGCAAAGTTTGACCTTCAAGCAAAAAGCAAAAACAGCAAAATGTTACTTTCAAGCTAAAAGCAAAAAATAGCAAAATGTGACTTTCAAGCAAAAACAGCAACATTTTACTTTCAAGCAAAAAGCAAAAACAGGAAAGTTTTACTTTCAAGCAAAAAGCAAAAACAGCAAAATTTGACTTTCAAGCAAAAAGCAAAAATAGGAAAGTTTGACTTTCCAATGTGAGATTCAGATGATAGCAAAGGCTTTTAAGAAGAACTGCAAATCAGAAAGACAACATGGGAGAATAGAAGTAGAGAGAACATTGGTAGTCAACGGTGGTAGAAGTGAGTCCAGAAGGAGGGAACTAACCCATAGTTCAGGAGGTTACAATGTCAATGCAGTCTGGATTTCTAGAGCAGTGAGATGCCTGCATCATTGTAGTAAAGGTGCTCGGGATTAGGGGGAGACCCCAAATCAAATAGCATCCAGATAGCAGTCAGGGAGCAGATTGGGGCCTTAGGAGTGGGCCTTGTGGTGAGGGCCCACCAAGCCGAACCGGCTTGCAGTAGGCGGAAAAATGAAGAGCTACAGCAAATCCAAGGCCGTAGCAGGAAAGGGCCCCAGGCATTCCAGTGCATGAGTCAAGGTGGCCATCTTGGAATGGCAAGCACAATGGGTGAAGAAGTATGAAAGGGTCCCAAACATCTTTTCGTGAGACAGCTTATCCCCCAGAAACACACAAACAGTCACTAGGTAAGGTGCTGTAAAAATGAGCACATAAAACAATATTTAAATGAAAAATGTGCGTGATCATGTGCACAAGGTTCCACAGGCCCCAGGGGGCTTACCTGGTCAGCTGATCATGCGGGGTAGCAAATGGAGGGCTCCAGATGGTGGGTGGGAGGAAACAGCAGACCCACAAGTAGCAGCCTTGGATAGTTAGAAGATCTGAAGAAATGAAAAGAAATCGTGCTGTGGCATTGAGAGGGCCAGGTGAGGAGGGCCGGCCAAGCCTGTCGGCTTGCAATAGGCTGAGAAATTAAGAGCTACAGCCAATCCAAGGCTGTAGCAGGGAAGAGCCCGAGGCACTCCAGTGCATAGTTGAAGGTGGCCATCTTGGAATGGCAAGCACAATGGGTGAAGAATTAGGAAAGGCTTCCAAACACCTTTTCGTGAGGCAGTTTATCCCCAAAAACACACACGCGGTCACTGGGTAAGGTGCTGTGCGATAGTGCACGTGAGGTTCCAAAGGCCCCAGGGGGCTTAGCTAGTCAGCCGATCGTGCGGGGAAGCAAATGGAGGGCTCCAGATAGTGGATGGGAGGCAACAGCAGACCCACAAGTAGCAGCCTTGGATAGTGAGAGGATTTGAAGAAATGAAAAGAAGTCGAGCCGGGGCCTGGAGTGGGCCGTGTGAGGAGGGCGGGCCAAGCCCGCTGATGCTTTCCCTTCCACAGGTCACTCCCTTGGAGGCTATAAGACATTGATATTTATTAGGTATCACCTCAATCCAGGCAAGGATCGATTGGAGAAGTCTGCAATTGTACCAAAGCCTATTGGTTCCACCAGCTGGCTCGCATTACAACGTGCCCTATTTCTAGGTACTTGTAAATCGCTTTCGCTATGGGCATAAAATAACATATCATATTAAGATCATGGCACGCAGAGATGTAACAGAGGAAATGCTTTCACGAAGACCAAATACAGCTAAGAAGCGCATTTATTAAGTGGATTGCACAGAGAATAGGATTCTCTTATACACCTATAGACTCTTTGAACATTTCACCTGTGATATAAGACCAGTTGACTGTATGAACGTAATATTGCAAAAATACCCTACCAAAATGTAGGCTAGCTTGGCTTTATTTGAAGTTGAATTTGTTTGCAACATTTGAAGTGACGGGGCGCGAGAAAGTATTCCCCGGTCTAAGAGATTGTGTCTGCCCCGCTTTAGTGAAGTAGAAACCCTATGTCATCTGGCAACTGTATGTCCTCAACTCTCTAGTATACGTGACAACATACTGGGCAAATGTTTGTGCCCCACAAGGCTTGAAGTGACTGACAGAATTTGGTACACTCGGCTTGGGGACCCGCCAATCTCCATGACGATCGCAGCTATGAGATTTTTAGACTCGATGTTCACCGACCAATCAGCTCACTATATTAAACCAACTGAAAATAAATGATGATTTGCATCTAAGAGGAGAATAGGTCTGATTTTATAAAGAACATGGGTAGGTTTTGAGTTCTGCTTTTAGATATATCCCTGATGAAATATTGCGATGCATTGTTATTTGTTGCGATGATGAATTTTAATGTGATTCTTACATTTTGAGTATGGTGTATGATAATAAAGTTATTTAATTTTCTAGCAAAACATTTTTGATTGCGTTTTTCTTTTACTGTGTTTTGTGTGAAAGGTTTGGCATTTCTAAACTATAACACGCAATAAATAAATAAATACATGAATAAATACTAGTTGTGCCTATTGCTTTTGCAATGGTTTATTTCTCTGACATGATTTTAAGAGGCGGCGGTACTACTACTTTTCGGTTTCTAAACTAACCCAAACATTCGGTCAAACAAGAGCTGCATAGCGTATGTATGAACGTGTTCATACATCGCCCAAGAAGTCAGCTGAAACGTTCAGTATGAAAAGGGCTGCACACCCGCACTCATGGATGCTTTGTCTGTTTCCCACAGTGAGCTCCCACATTCGGCAGCACAGCATGTTCTGCTGCAGAACAATGCAGTCCATTGTTGACACTGGACACAATGCATTGTGCAAGATAACAAACACTTTACGCTGCCAGCAACTCATAAAATACAAGCATCCAAATGCTAAGGGGGTTGTTTTGTTTTATAGGACTCAGAAGAGCTTCCGTGGAAATGCAAGAGCAGTTTAATTATGCATGTGGCGAGTGCAATTATATTTTCCAGCCATTCTGTATTTTCTATCCAGTTCACATGCCTTCCCTGGAGTTTGCATTTGGGCAGTAAAATTGGTTGTGTCCCGGAGAATTGATAAGTAATGTCGTTGATCTTCTGTTTGGGTGAAAGAATTGCCCCTTGCTAGAATGTGCCACTTTGGGCAAAAAATAATCCCTTTTTTCCCCTTCTGAAGGCACTGGTTGTGTGTTTCTTTTCCTACACAATAGGCCTGACAAACCCACCTTCATTCCTGCAAACGTGTTCTGTGCTCTGGCCTTAATTTCAAAGAGTCTGCCTGCTCACTATGTCATACAACCTGCCCCTTGTGACAACACCCACATCTGTCCACAGAGGCAACATCCTCCAAACTCAGACCAGCTGGAGCTTGCATTTGCTCTTATCGATTTTCAATTCATGTTACCTTTAAAGGCCATAAGTATCCCTATCTGGCTTCCATGCAAAGGCTTACTAATGGGCATCATGTCTCCCAACCTGGCTATGGCTCCAAAGTCCATTCCGTGCTGATGGGCCTGCCCAGAACTGCTGATTTACCCATCACTAGATGTGATGGGCATCCTGCTGGCATGATCGTTATGCCTGATGTGTGTGCACTCGCAACAGCAACACCACCTACTCCACACCATCTTCTCCTAAGGCCCATCTTAACTCCTTTCTTGTGGTGCTGTGTCCCCTGCGGTGGCGGAGAAAGTCATTTCAAGAACAGCTGATGATCTTCGCGCAATTCATGTCGCCCAATTCGATGTCACTGCCGTTGCTTTCCGTTTGCAGGCGAGTCCAGTCCCCTGGGCAGTTGCTCATCATTACAGAGCCCTCATCTCTATTCTGCCCGTTTTCTTTGCCCTGCAACTTGGTTTATGGCACTGTTTGCCTTTCGGTTTTTTAACTGTGTTTATTGCATTTTTAATAACAGAAAGGGACAAACTGAGGAACAGCCGTTTCAACCTCGAAGCACAGAACAGACATGTACCCTTCCTCTGCCAATACGTGCATGACAATCTCTCCCTACTTTTGTGTAACATACACTCTATGTAATTAAAAAAGTACAACCCTTTTATTTGTGTATGCTACCCGTTCCCCTTCTAACAAACAGTGGATGACTATAGTCACTATCCCACACTCATCCGAGGTCTTTCTCCCTCTCCGAGGCTTCTAACTAGGAACTCCTTGGTCATCAATGGCTCTCAGAACATGTATTTCTTCTACGCTAGACTCCTCATGTTTAGCAGGATAAAGCAGTCCAGCTTCACCCCTTCACAATTAAACACTTCTTGAGTAAGCCAGTGTAGAGGAGGAGCCAAAAGCGTCAACTAAAGCCCTGCCCCTAACCTGCCTCTATTTTGGGAACCAGAGATAGTGATAAAGAAGACACCGGTAATGATGCCAATAACACGAGCAGCCTTTGAAGCAAAGTACCCATTAGGAAAACCATTCTTTATGCATCCACGAAGAGCTGACAGCGTCTTGGGGAATATGCTCGAAGAACGAGAGAAGATGAATGTAGCAGACTGGTGACGTCCCGTGATGTAACGTGACACACTGAGAAGAGATAATGGTGAAGCACATAAAGAGAACATATAGAATCTGATGGTGAAGTAAAGAATCGAGTAACCTTTTACATGTAAAATGAAGAGTACATGTGTAAAGAGCACGGAAGAAAATGCAACTCCTTTTATAAATGTACAGAGCCAGCAACACAAGTAGACTAAGTAATCATGGAAGCTAGCTCTACGTAGTATAATATACAGCAAGCGGTGCCGCCAAGGTATATATAAGTATAACAAATCTGAATATTCCACATCGTGTTTTAGCAAACTGGGATCTCATGAGCAGGAAGCCTGAAGTTGTGTCGCGGTTGACAAACATTAGATGATGAAGCAAGGAAGATTCAAGGAGGCTTGTTTGGCCCAGTGCCAAGAAGGCCAGTGCAGCCGAGAACTGGATGTCTATTCAAAGGATACAATTAATACAAAAGAGAGCCAAGCAACTGCCAAGGTGCAGCTAAGAGACAATGGGGGTCATTACGAGTATGGAGGTAGCCATGGTTCTATTAGCGCCATGGCTACCCCCATACCGCATACCGGTGTTGGGGAGAAGTTGGACCCCCACCAGGGCTTCTGGGGGTCCCAGCTATGGGAGGCCCCAACACCTCCCAATTTGCCCAAAGAAATGCAGCAGAGTTCCAAGCAAGCAGCAACATGTTCCAAACTGCGTTTATTTCAGGGCAGCAAAATAAGATACAGAGGGCTTCGTGCACAGTGAAAATCCAGGCACCGTCTCCCCCGGGGCTGGCTTGCAAGCCAGCTTTGTAACACGCTGCAGGCTGACATCACAGAAACCTATCTCATCCTGAGATTGGCTGCTAAACTGATAGGTGACCTGTAGTGCCCTTATAGGACACCTGATCATTGGACCTCTGGACTTTGGTGTCAGTGGGCTGGCTTAACTGCTCCTCCCCCATTACCTAATTCTAAAATTGTTGTTTGTGAATTTGTTCCCATTAGTTTTAGCTTGAACAGGCTTTTCGCCCCTGGGCCTTCAGTGTTCATTGACCAGAGATGAGCCATTCTTGTTACAATTATGTTTCAAATGATGTGTGGGTCTTGCGAAAATGTCTTTCGTTCCCAGAGAAAAAAACCATTGGGCCCTGGGTGTTCTGCTCTGATTTACTCGTATTTGTGAAGAATTCAAAAGAGTTGACTGTCGTTCAAAGAAAGGAATCTTATCTTATTGTAAGACCTTGGGCTGCTCCTGGGTTTGCAAGGTGCATTGCTGAAGTCAGCATTAATCCCCACTGTGGCTGGTGTTCAGTGAGACAAGTGTACTTGGCTGTAATTTTCCTGAAACATGGCTTTACACTGTGCCATTAGATTGGGTTAATTCATATGAGCATCTGCAGCCTTTAAACAGGAATGCTTGTGTTTTGTAGATTCTGGTATTGCTGCATTGCTGCAACCTACATGCAGCATGTAGGTTGCAGTGTTGGTGAAGTGGGTGTCTTTCAGCATATTTGTCACCCATGGGAGTACTGGATCCTGGTGCAAATGGTGAGTGCGCTCCTTATTCTTCCTGCTGTTCTGTCTGTTGATGTGCCTGGGGTGAGGGGGCAGGAGTTTGATCTCGATTTTCCCTCTTCACCGGGTCCGGGTTCCTTGAATGAGGAGTTACTGGGCCACTCCAACCTTAGAGGACCCGGTAATTCCTCATTCAAAATACCCATCTCCATTTCCATTCGAGCCCCTGTAGCGCTCAATGGGAATGGGGAGGGAGCTATTAGCTCCCTGGTCCTTTAGCGGCTCCCACTAAGGGCGCCTGGTAAAGGACCTTGTAATGCGGCGGTAAGGGGTTAACGGCACCGGCACCCTTACCGGCGCCTTTAACCCCTTACCGCCAACCTCGGAATGAGGCCCAATGAGTGCCAAGTTGTATTCATTTTAATACCATTTAATATTGAATTGAAGCTCGAATCGTGCTCTTCAGACATGTGACCTAGATGGAAATAGACTTGAGTAGATGACGGTGAGGCAAGAAGATGCAAGTATACCCATTCTCCCTTTTTATTCCCAGGAGTTTGTGGAGCCTGCAAGGCCAAGTTCAAAGGCTAATTTTATGACAGACAGCTTGAGTGATGATAGATGCTGGGCTAATTGGGTGGGGAAGAATGGTCAAGACCAATCCACCTGCACCTGGAGTACCAGCTTGTGCGCTGCTAGTGAGTGGAATATTCCAGAAGGGTACAAACGTGCCAACCAATGATAGAGGGCCACGTAGCAAAGAGTAGTATAGTTTGAGAACCAAGAGATTGTTGTGTATTTTGTGACAATGAAGATGACTTGCACTAGAGGAGGGCTTAGTTGCCCACCTAATAGTACAGACCCAATCACGACATGAAACCCCACAAAAATTATATGTAGATGTTTCACATTACCCAACCACAGCCCCGGATACATTTTTACAATTTTCCACGTAGCATGACGTCAATGATGACAGGTTTTTAGTATAAAAGAGTGTTTTTTATGAAAATCTTTGAGCTTGATACTGTTGACATCCGTAGATGTCTGCTGTACTCCCTCTTTTAGAAAATTGTTAATAAAACAGCGTACCTTTTGCCAACTTCCTGAGTCGACCTCATTATTGATGTTTGAGTAATTTTTGCATCCCCATCTTGCCTATGAGAGAGCCACCTCATCTTAAAGAGCCCTTGGGTTCACCTACACATTTTTTTAGCTTCCTGTGCCCAGTATGGAAAAAGACACATTGGGCCTCATTACGAGGTGGGCGCAAAGGGATACCGGACACCGTTAAGGACATCGGTGCTGGTAATCCCTTTGCGCCCTATTCCGAGGTCCCTTAGCGGGTCCCTTCCTTAACGCCTGTTTTTACCAGGCATTATAGACGGGGCCCGTTAAGGGACTTCAGAGCTAATAAAGGTACCGCAAATTGTGGACCTGTTATTAGCGCCTTCCCCCTTCCCATTGAGCCCTATGGGGGCTGAAATGGGAATGGGGAATGGCTTTTTCAATGGGGACTTACGGGTCCCGCAAAGGTCGGAATAGACCGGTAAATCCCCATTGAACGAGGGCGGACTCAGTACCGGTATTGGAGGTAGTCATGGCGCTAGTAGCGCCATGACTACCTCCAACCTCGGAATGAGGCCCATTGTGTTAATGTCGAATTCTAAAATTCCTTTTTCTTTAGCTGTTGCTAGTATCATCTGTTTATTTTACGTGTCTGAGTCTCTGGAAGTTAGGGTCACACCCCATTCAAGTTTGCTCCTCTCTTTTTTGAATGTGTCACTATGTACCTGTAATATATCCTACAATGATGTTGCAAACCCACCTCTGCACAAAAGGCTAAACGTGTTTGACTAAAATCAAAATCCACCAACTTACAGCGCCAGATAGTCCACAATGACATACAATAGAGATGCCCTGCGTCTGGTGAAGTCTTTCTCACAGGTGGGCTCCTTTTATACTCACGTCATGCTGTTGAGCCATTGCTGGTGCCGGATTCACGGTCAGGTGGGAGTCTGAGGGAATGCCCCCCTGTCTTCACTGCCGCAGCCTAGTCATCAAAGGGCTTTCATGGATGGCAGTGCCACGCCCAAGTCAGCAGACAGGGTGCGGTGTCGCATGCCCCCCTGTCTTCACTGCTGCAGCCTGGTCATCAAAGGGCTTTCATGGATGGCAGTGCCACGGTAAAGTCAGCGGACAATTTGCAGTGTTGGTGCTTGCCGTACGTGTTAAGAATGACTCTTAATGCATCGATAAATTGCTTCAAGATAAGGAGAAACTTAACTGCGCAACAGCAGTCCCCTGAACACTTTGGAACACGTGATTATTAGGTTGTCTCTTCAATTCTGGAGTTTCTGGCAACCGGGGTGAGAAAGTAAAGCAACTTGTGACCTGAATTGAGTACTAAAATACCCCCCCTCTATTCTGGAGCTTGGCGAGGAGGAGGTAGGTAATCACTGGAAATTGTTTGAGGCAGTATGTTGTAGTTGGGAGTTGGGCCCAAGTTCTGATTGGACAGTTTTTTGCCCCAGCGGTTCCCCCTCGGGGTAGCCAGTGCATTAGTGCCAGTCTCTCTCTCTCTCTCTGTCTCTCTCTCTCTCTCTCTCTCTCTCGAAGGCTTTGCTCCTGGTTGGTCATTGTTGTCTGGCACAGTTTTGGATCGCCACACTGGGAGCTTCTTTAAAGGAGTTGAGAGAGACTCTGGGGGCCCCTCAAGTCAATCCGGCATTCCTCTAAAGGCTCCCATTATTTAGACTGGAGCAGCATGGAGCTGTAAGTAGGGCTATCGTTCTTTGAGAAGTTAGGCCTCTCTCTCTCTCTCCTGCAGGACTTTTTTTCTGGCTGAAAGGGTTAGATATATACTTTGCGCTATTTGCACATTTTGTAACTGGACACATCCTTTATTTAGTTTTTAATATTACAATTTTGCACCTGGACTTCCCCTAACAAGGAATTTTGTGTTACCTAGATGGATGATTAAGAGCTCATATATCTTATTATTATTTAAATTCCATCAAGTTCATCAACAATGCCTGAAGTTTACAGGATTAAAAGGAAGCATCGACTCTCTAATTGATGACCAATAGATGGGACTTTGAGCTTCATGCGGCACTCTGATTTACCGTGTTATACTTGCACATTTGTAAAAGGACTGGCCACAGCAGCGGATGGGGAGAAAGACTCAGGCAGTGCCCATGCCAGTTCGGGGAGCCCCTGCTGTGACCTCATAGCACCTTTTACAGTGTGCTCCTTCACTAAATGTCAGCACCCAGAGAAATCATGCCGAAACGCAATGCAACATCCCATATCTCTTCTGTTCCAGGCTCCAAAAGATTTGCCCGGCCATCTGACAGTTCCAATCCAGGAAGATAACATTTTCATCAACGAACTAGAGGTATTGTTGGATGACATTGATCATCAGGAAGGGGGAAATAAAGGGAAGTCCCTGAGGAGGGTGTGCAAAAGATCCCCGGTTAGGGAGACTCCCGGAATATAACTGCAAAAGCGGTGAAATTACAGCAAACTAAACTAGATTTTTCTAAACCTAAACAGAGTTTTCCTATGTGGGACATAAAAAAAGCCCTCATTACGTGTACAGCAGTAGGAATGTTAGTCATTTTCCACCTGGCAGAATTATTGTTACAACCGAGTCTCCCAACGGAACGTCTGCTGAATCATGAGGACCCAGGGGCGTGCCCAACGGAACGTCTGCTGAATCATGAGGACCCAGGGGCGTGCTCCACCCATTGGCGGCAAATGTAATTCCGCTGGCAGAATTACCACCGGAAAGCAGAACACTGATGGTAATTCTGCCAATTTCTGTGGAATTACCATTTCTCTGTATATTGACGGAATTACGGCTAAACGGGATGTCATCATGACTCAAACAGGAAGCACTCCGTCAGCCAACTTTAAAAACTCTATCCACTCTAAATCAACATTACGGAAGTGCCATTCACCGCCAGAAGACACACAAACATGTCAGGAGGCACGCGTCTTTATAAATTCTGAGTGCAACTATGGGTAGATGAGTCTGTGTTATCCTATATCCTATACTTTTTTCACTGTATGTGTTTGGAGTTGCATTTGGAAAGTCTGTATATGAGGCTCTACTACTTGCATTGGTGATGTTAATACTCTTTGCATTGTAGATGTTATCACTGTGAATTCTGTGGGCTGTTTTCCATGCATTGATTTGGGAGGCAGCTTTGACCACCTACCTAGCATCTAAGGCTAAGATTGTTGATGTTTAATGTGAGCTTATTTACCATTGATCGAATTGTGACTATTTTGCAACATGTGTTGTGATTTTAGTAGGAACATACATAGCAACCGGCAAAGAAATCATCACTATACATGGCACATGTTTTGGTTTACCGAAGAGGGTTTGTTAATCCAATAATGTTGGTTGCTAGTTTCTGCCGTATACATGGGGGTGCAGCTCCACCCCTGAGAAAGGGGTATCTCCTATTGGCTTCGGCGTTCATTGCCAGTTTGCGTGCGCATGACATCATTGCGTGTGCGGACACTTACATCATCGCGCATGCGCGCGATGATGTAATTACGCATGCATAACGTTTTTGGAATCGCTGTGTTTTTCTGCATTTTCCAGTGGAATGAAATTTGGCCCTCGAGTAATTCGAGCGTGTTGCTGTTGCTGCTACCGGGGCAGTGATGTTTGGGGTACCTCAGAATGATGATTCTTGGTGTTTGGGGAAAGGAAGCCACCAGTGGGTGTTTTCCACTGAGCAGGGCAGCTGTCCCTAACCTTGTGATCTTTATCACTAGTGTTGAGGTGACTCTTGTTTGAATGAGTGAAAGGTTAAGGGAGAGACCAGAGGTGTTGACGACGATCTTGGCGTGTTGGTGTACGTAAAGGCTCCTGTAAAGTTAATTACTGGGCATTGTATCATTTGAAAGTGTACCTTAGACCTTTTAGAAGCAGATTGATGTACAGTGCCTCGCACCTATTGATGGGATTGCTTTTGACGTAGGCATGAGCCAGATTTTGATTAATTATGCATTCCATTTTGGCATGTTATGTGGTTTACTCACTAAGTTGCCACTTTCTATACATAATAATAATACAATAAATGACCATTGTTCATGTGTTCCACCTTCTCTTAGATACTGAGGGTGGATTTTGATTTGAGTATCTGAGGTCTCTTCATGGTTCATTACGCCTGAGAGCTGGCACAGGAGACCTAGTAGGTACAAGTTCATTTGTTTTGTACTTCTGTCCATTTGACCCAGACTTTAGCATGGCCAATTCTTTGATCACACGTTTCAGTGGATATGCTATTGAAATGTGTCTTGTATATGTTTGATTTGGGTTGCCAATTATCCATACTTAAATGGATTGATTTTGAATTCTTCCAGACTGATAGGGAAGATTGGGTGACATTATGTCACCTTTTGTGTACCATGGACTATTCACCAGGGATTGACTATTTGGTAGTACTTTCTGGGGGGTATGCTCTAATTTTAAGGTACATCTTTGTGAAAAACCTTTAAACTGTTCGACTAAGAAAGTGTCCCTCTAGTTTGTGTTTTTAGCTACGAAAAAGTGTGGCACTTCGATAGAGCACTAAGGAATATAGCAATATTCTTTATTGCTCATCCCCTGAGGAATGCCCTTTATTAAGTTGCATCATAAGGACAGAAACATGTTGGGCTATGTGTTGTACACAGATTGATAACAATGTGTTTGATTTAAAATGTGTATGATGTTCCAGGAATAACTGTTTTGATTAGTATTTTGTCAAGGGATGAATGTTATTACTTTTTTCATATAAGAGCCTGTGATCTTATGATTTTACCATAAATGTTTTTTTTAATGAAATCATTAAAGTAAACATTGTAATACCAGAGAGTGTACTTATCCATTGTTGAAATATGTGGAATTTTTTTATCAGAGATCTTTCCTGTTGGTCCAGAAACTAGAGATGAGACCTTCCTTTCACATACTTTAACGGTTTCTATATCCCCCAAAGTCTTGGGCATACTGTTTACTTATTGTTGACATACACATATTTCCATGCAATCAACTTAGAGCAACCCAGACAATGCACAAGCAATCACTGTGACACTGCAGGACAATACATTAGTAGGCATAAAGTTGTGAACCCCCTTAAAGGAATGGTTCGATCAGAAATATTATTTTCCCTACGGTTCGGCCATGTGTTTTTAACCATAAGTCGATCAATCGTACAAACATTTCCTATGTACCTTACGAGTTTTCATCTCTTGAACACAAGCAAAATCAGGCAGCAGGGCGCGGCCATCTTCTAATAATCTTATCACTTGCCGCATCGCCCTGGGTGACCTGCGTTTGCAGCACTAAACCATATCCCCCGCCCCGGACCTGACATCACCAAATCATTGATATTCTCCGCCTTTCTCCATGACGTTACTGGGCAGCATAGCCAAACGCGCCCAGTCGTCACCTACGCGACTAGATGCGGAACCCAGAAAACAACACACATCGTCTCACAGCACAGCGTGTCAAAATTAGGAATATGAAACTCTACTTTAAAAGGAAACAACAAGACTGTACAATTGGTAAAGTACATTTATTTCACATTAAATGTTTCAATAACATTCAGCGTCTGACATAATCAAACAAAATGGAACTTTTTTCTTTGCTCTCGTTCCGCAAATCCGCAAATCTTTATCTTGAGTCACGCGCTGTTCCTTTTGGGTACACAGGATGTTTGTTTTGTCTAAATGAAGCACTTCGGTCGCATGGTGAATTGCAAAGCTGGTGCATGAACTTGGCACTAGACCACCGTAAAGGTTGTTATGTTGCTCCTAATCGCTGGTACAGCGTACGGGCATATTGGCCCTTGCCTGTCGTCCCAAAAGACGATTAAGTAGATCCAGTGATTGACATGTAGCTGCAGTTGGCGGTTGAAGAATCCATTGGTCCGGGTCTGGAAATGATGACAATCGCAGAATGGCACGATGTACCTGTTTGCAAAAGATAAAAATAGAAATGTGTCTCAGTAGCCGATCTTTATTACAGTTAAGAGAATACAACATGAATATCAAAGTACTCCCCTATTTGCATCCGAGGATAGTGCAAGGGAGTATGTTGAGCTCTAAACGTAATGTGTAAACTGGGGCAGGAATTCGAGGTGCACAAACAATGTAATGATTTATTAGCGTAGAACCAGGGAGAAACGAGTGGTGGTCTACATGCGTCTCGATGCTGACCTGCCCATGTGCCCGGTAGATAGCCCAGCACACAAAGGTTGTACTAGCACTTCATTGCAATATGCCACACAGAACGAACAAGTACAATGTGACCCAGCAATAACGGTCAGCTATTCGTATTTTGACTAGTTCTGGTATGAAATCGTCTAAAGAGAAACTTACATTATATTCGGCATTTCCATTCTCTTGGTGCAATGTAGACCGTAATGCAGACTCCTCTGTTCGTGTCAACGATTTTTCATAAACTGAACTTATATGTAACTAGGTCCAGTTTCAGAATGGGCAACCTTATCATATCATACGTTATTACACCCCTCCTTCAATTCAATCCCTTTCGGAATGGTCCCTGCCTCTCAAGGTCAAAAAACAATAGAACCTTATACTGTGCGCGGGACGCGTGGGCCTCCCAACTCCCAAGCAAAAATTCAAAGCTGGTGACCGTCACTCAAAATGAACATACATTCTTACTTTGCAACATCCCGTGTCAACGCATCTATGAGAACATGAATTTTGAAGCACGGGCACAGGAAATTGGGGGCTGTCACTGCTCGTTGTTCGTGGCACTGCTGAGCTGTAGGGGAAACATGCCAATGACAGAATGCCCCCTGTTCCCAAATTATAGTCGATGTAACACAAAAACGGAGTCAATGTGTCTAGTAATAGGCCCACCTCTGCTTATCTCATGGCCTCCTACCCCATGGCATGTTTTCACAGTCAGTACTTCTTGCATGCCTAGAATGTTTTGTTGCCTAGGTCTAAACCCTTTTGTAGGACGAGCAGATGCTCGGCTTTTTGTGGAACTTTATGGCAAGGCAACTGCCAAAACCCAAAGATTCTTACACACTGTTATCCATTGGTCATTAACACGAAAAATGAAGGTCCCACAGTAGCTCGACTAAACTGTGAAATGTGAAAGCAATCGTAATAATTGTATTTTTTTTTAAGAAAAGGACTAAGAGGATAGATTTCAAAAGACAAATTGCATACTTTATTTGTACAGTTTATAAAAACATTTTTTGCAAAAATAAAAACAGATGGTAATCATTTGAACCGGGTTTTGAATGATTTAACAAGATCTGCTTTGGGTGGACATGGCACGTTGGATGTACGTGCGCTCTGAACATATTTCTGCGCAATTCCATGAGTATGCATCTCGACGACATTAACAATAAGATCTTTCACAAAATCGAATTCCATTTTCTCATATACTGGTTTGACAACCCATGTTTTGCTTCTTTTCATAAAGGCCATAGTGTAGCGAAGCATCCCTAAGTTTCCTGCAGTCCTAGATTGTTCCCGGCCTACATTCCCGTTATGCGCTAATACCGCTAGTAAAGTCCTAGATTTCATCCCTTGGATGCCGAAATGCAATCTCTTTGGCCTGTACTTTAGGCACATATTGTGGAACACCTCCAAATCTCATGTGTGACAGAATTCTGTGAGTCCCTTCAGATCTCTTGATAGAGTTTTATCAAACACAATCTTCTCAAGGGCTTTGTGTGGAGGTGAAGATGGTATCAACCACTTCTTCTTCCGTGCCTGCTCTGGGGACAAAGGGCCATGTTCACATTGGTGGAAATATTGGTTTTCTGTCCAGTGGTGAATGTTGGAACAGTGGTGCATTAGTGAGCGCCATTTTTCCTGTAGAATTTCCTCCGACCCATCACATTTTTTGGAGCTCCACCAAAGATGGTTGCTGAAAGACTGGGACCATTGTGAAATACTTTGAAAACCTTTTTTTTCCCTGCCGCCGAGATCATTTTATTTATTGATTTGGCAACATGCCATACATCAAATTGATGTTTAATATTTGGATACTGCTCTCTCATTGTCTTGGCTATTGAAATGTGTCTGTCCGTGGCTATGTAGTGGATTTACTTTCCCCTCGATTGTAGATCTTCCATTGATTTTATAAAACCAAGTTTCTCCATGGCCACTGAGGACTTACATTGGGACGCCTGCACGACCACCCAACTCACAATTTTCGTACTTTTTTTTTTTTGGCGGGTGTCGTTTGTGTCAAGTGCTCATTGAGTAATGTAAAACTATCTTCTATAAATTCACTTTCACCTTCATCTGGCGGAGCAGGCACATTGTACCAATGGTCCAAAAACACTTTGCTGGATTCGCCAGTCATATTAAATTCATTTTCTGGCCATTGGACATAGGCATCTCGAGTGTGAACACGCCGTGCCTCAATTAATAGTTCCTCCATGGTGAAAACAGTTTGGCAAGCAGCATCTGTCATTTGTATTGCTGTCTGTGTCTGTGTCTGCATAGTCCATACTCCATCGGGCAACTACAGGACAGATAGGAAAAGTATAAATCCAACATACAGTGTTGTACAATTTACATTAAAAAAAAAAAGCATATAATGAAGGCCTCAGCACAAAACAATTGCCAACAATATAACGTGTTTATAACTAACCTTATTTTTATTTCTTTTCTTTGAAACCTTCTTTAGTCTAACATCAACATCAGAAAGCTGGCGCACCGACTCAGATCCACGTGCCTCCAGTTCAATATACGGATCTTGTATACATCCCTACAAAAAATAGTATCCATTTAAAATAAGTCATTTGCATTACACATATAATTAGACCGACTTTCTTTCATTAGATGGTACTGCCAGTACGCATACCTCTGGCTCCAGAGCAACTGCAAGGTCTGGTTCCGGAACAACTACAAGGGATAATGTAATTGTAGAGGACGCTGAGCATCTCCCTGAAACACAGTGCTTGCATTAGTAAGGACGAAAATATTGGAAACTGGACACACAATTTGGAAAGACGACAAAGGTACATATCAATAGTAAAGTAGGAATGAAACATTGTGTAAAACAATTACATGATATGTAAATATTATCAGATTATTTAATCCAATTGAACCGTGAAGACCCATACCACTGGCAGCGGATCTACTAAGAGGGATGTTGTAATTGTAGTGGACGTTTTAGCATTTCCCTGAAACACAGTACTTGCATTAGTAAGGATGAAAATATTGGAAACTGGACACACAATTTGGGAAGACGACAAAGGTACATATCAATAGTAAAGTAGGAATGAAACATTGTGTAAAACAATTACATGATATGTAAATATTATCAGATTATTTAATCCAATTGAACCGTGAAGACCCATACCACTGGCAGCGGATCTACTAAGAGGGATGTTGTAATTGTAGTGGACGTTTTAGCATTTCCCTGAAACACAGTACTTGCATTAGTAAGGATGAAAATATTGGAAACTGGACACACAATTTGGAAAGACGACAAAGGTACATATCAATAGTAAAGTACGAATGAAACATTGTGTAAAACAATTACACGATATGTAAATATGATCCGATTATCTCGTCCATTTGAACTGTGAAGACACATACCTCTTGCACCGGATCTACTACGAGGGATGTTGTAATTGTAGTGGACGCTTCAGCATCTCCCTGAAACACAGTACTTGCATTAGTAAGGATGAAAATATTGGAAACTGGACACACAATTTGGAAAGACGACAAAGGTACATGTCAATATCAAACCACGATAAACATTGTGTAAAGCAATGATACGTTGCGAAAATATGATCACATTATCTAGAATTCCGTGCATAAAACCAGTCTGGAACAGAATTGCTAGGTAAGATTACCTGATACCCACTCAAAGTGGTTGATGACTCCAGGCAAGACATGGATGTTGAATCTTGTTGCATCATATTCGGTAGATAGTCAGAGAGTTGTAAAGGGAAAGTAGTATTCGATTTAGAAATTCCAACATTAAAAAGTGGCATGTAAGGAGACTGAATACGAGAAAATTATGCTTATGTAAATGCATAATATGGCATAGTTATCTGTCCCCATAAATCAATTTTCTATGTGGGTTCTAAAAAATAAGGACTGATGTTTAGAAAAATAGTCATTATTTGAACAGCTATTCAATCACATAAATATTGAAAGTGTAATAAGTGACATTAACACCAAAAATACAGGCGTAAAGCTACATGCGGAAGCGTGTCTCACCTGTGGCAGCATGTGAACGAATAAAGTCGGAATAGCCTTTGGGAACAATTTCCGAGTTGTTCTCAGTTGATTCCTCTTTGTGTACAAGGATGTGTCGTACATATCCGGGTTGAAGTGCAGGCTGCAGATGCGGTATCGATGACCCCTCTTGTCCTCCAAGACTTGTTTGACTCTACTTTCAAGCTCTTCCGGTGGATATCTGCAACGTCTGACCCATTCTCTTATTCGATCAACAGTCTTAGGGAATACATGCATTGTAATGCCTTCAGATCTGTCATGGGTCTTCGAAGGGCACCCGAAAATAGAACATGCAGGCATTGTTGTAAATTCTGCAAAATAAAAGTCAACATTATTAGAGAAATATTTTGCATAAACATGTGAGAAAGAATGAATTGGACCATACATTATTCATTGTATGCTTTTTTTTGGGCACCACAGCAAAACTAGTGCAGCGTGTGCGGCTGTATTATGGGATAAATTTCACAAACGATTGATGTGTTGAAAATCAGAACATGTCACTCGTCCCTTGAATGTTCTATCGTGCACGAAAAGGAAACATGCTTATACTATAGATACGGTCCGCGAAGCATGCAATAGGATGCCAATTGACATTGATAAAAATTGATATATCGATAACATAACAAAAGAAACTCAAGCCAATAGCAATGAGACAAATTAGCATAGCACTACTGAGTATGTTACTTCGAAATAGATATAAATTTACAAACAAAGGAGATATGATTAGGATACATGCACTTACCTTGACCAACAAACAGAGATTCAGCAAGCAGAATATTTAGTGGCAGCGGAACAGGGAGATGTTCACAGGTAGCACACTGATGAGTTCACTCGAAGCGGTCACAGAGTAGCACGTTCACGAGTTGACTTGCAGTGCTCAAAGATGTTCTCATGGTAAATATCAAGTGGTTTATAAAGAATAACAAAAAGGGGTGTTTTTGTGAATGAATGACGTGTATATGTCGTGGTATTATTTGTATTGCAGGGGCGCGGCCTCCTTGAAGGGGAGCCTGCCTGGAGACACGGGGTCTGAGGAGGCCATGTGAACAATGGCCCCTGGGTGTAAGATACCTTTTGAAGCGTACATGGTGTTTGGCACCTTGGCCTTTCGCGCCTGTGACAGCACCCCATGGAAGCGCACATCCACTGGTGCAAACTGCCTTTGATAGTGGAGGGGGAATGGATTGGCCGGGGGCGTGCAGACAAGACAATGGAACATTGCGGAATGAGACACACTTATGTGTATTGAAGGGGCGCGGCCTCCTTGAAGGGGAGCCTTCCGTGAGACACAGGGTCTGAGGAGGCCATGTGAACAATGGCCCCTGGGCGTAAGATACCTTTTGAAGCGTACATGGTGTTTGGCACCTTGGCCTTTCGTGCCGTGACAGCACCCCATGGAAGCGCACATCCACTGGTGCGAACTGCCTTTGATAGTGGAAGGGCAATGGATTGGCCGGGGGCGTGCAGACAAGGCACTGAAACACTGCGGAATGGAGACACACTTGATTCACTTAAAAAATGAAACACCATTGATAAAAAATATGTTGTGTTTTATGTGATTTCTTATTTTGATGCCACAAAAATAATAAACATTGTAAAGGTCTGGTTGCAGCTGAGTGAAGGAAAATCCCCTGTACTGACGGCTGTCACTGGGGAAAGTTTGTCTAATGGCACCAACGACACAGGCGGGTATTACTCGTTGAACGTGGTGTCCAAGCCTCCCATGAAGCCACCATGTGTACGAACGATAGGCCACCAGCCGGTGCCACCTGTGAAAGAGAAAGATACAAACTGTTTTTAAATGACCACGATAAGTGTATTAAACCTTAGTTGTCAATGACAATTCTTGTATCCAATGGCATTTTTGCCAGGACAAATGCTAACTAGACACTGCACAATATTGAACTACATTTATGCAACTATTACTAGAGAATTGCAAGACTAAGCTGATATGACAATGATATATTGAAGTTACGAGAATATAGGGGACAACCATGAAATAGTAGTGGCCTAACTGACATCACAACCAGACTATACTTACTTGTTACTTGGATTACGAGGCAGAACTGTTGCACGAAGTTCATGCATAAGCACATGAAAATCCTCAACACGGACCATGTGAGACAGGCTGCCGTGAAGTCTGGCAGCTCGGTAGCGCGTTGCGGCTGTGGATCGCCTCGCGATATGTAGGACAAGCATCCAGAGTTTTCTCGGCAGCAGCAGTTCTCCTCCTCGGTTGGCATTAGCGCGCACCGATTGCAGGTACACCAGGTGGAAACACCGTCCATGTGACTAGGCCCAGGCGCTTCATCTGTTAAAACGTCCGCCCAACTGTCATCCAAAGCCTCATCGTTTGCGCAGCTTTCTCTTTCCAGTAATTTCTTCACGGAATACTCGGGCTCGTACAGGTAGGGCATTATTGTTGCCATTGTGTGGTAAACGAACGAAAATAATTTATAACGGTGGTACTGGTATCTGTTCACACGGGCTCCAAGCAACGAAGGTAGCTGACTAGAGCACAGAAACGAGTCACAGAATACTCAAAGAAATACAGTGAGAGGAATGGAAAAGAAAATCGGCTGTTGTGTGTTGTGAAACAGTCTGTTTATAATTATCGAGAACAGAGGCTTCCTGCCGTTTCCCTGGTGACACGTCATTAGCTGAGGCGCAGAGAATGTTGACACGAGACGTGCTTTGGCATTGTGAAATGGGCGGTACGCGTCTAGTGATGTCAGGCTCAGGGGTAGGGATATGATTTAGAGCCGCAAACACAGGTCACCCAGAGTGATGCGGCAAGTGATAAGATTATCACAAGATGGCCGCACCCTGCTGCCTGATTTTGCTTGAGTTCAAGAGACGAAAACTCGGGTAAGGTGCATAGGAAATGTTTGTACGATCCATCGAATTATGGTTAAAAACACATGGCCGAACCATAGGGACAATAATATTTCCTACCAAACCATTCCTTTAAAAACTCACCATGTAGAATGAAAATGCAAAGATGTAGGACACATACTTCTACGATGGAACAACATGTATCATGGGTAGTCACCCAACCGCATTTCACCTGCCACTTGCTGCCCGCCCTTGCCAGCATGCCGAGTACCCATGTTCAGACACATCAGCCCAACTGCTGGTGCACACGTAATATATGGTAATTAATCAACACTAGACGTATGGCTCCAACTTAAAACTAGTGCAGCAGAACAGTAGCTGCAAGACCACCATGAAGATTGTGTCCCACCTAATGTTGCTATCACACTGCCATAGCTAGCAGGTCACCCATCACCTGACAGTGCAACAGGCTATGCAAGCAACATTGGGCCTGCCCTACAAGGACACACATAACCTTGCATAACTGTGAAGCACATGACACCACAGTCCAGCAAGGCACATATTCCTGACTTTCCATATGCACACACAACCATCAATCCAGTAAACCATCATACTGTCAACCACATAAAATAGGCTCCCATGGAGGCGTAGCACCCTGTGACCCTGCAGTACATAGAACACTACATGAGAGCACACCCTACAAAGTCCATCAATGTATTGATGCACTATTTCCTGTCCCCTAACAGGCACATAAGACACCCAGGTCCCCATTGAAGGCAGCGGCACCCCTGGCACACCTGCCCCAGGAAGTATCAAAAAAGGCACAGGACATGCTGCACCCAGGAAGCAGAGTACCCACAAGACACCTAAATCACTGCTGTCCAAGGGCACTGCTGCTGTCAACTCTGGGGGAACAGGCACATCTGCCATGATCGTTGCACCAACTCTGGCCATGAGAGAGGCTGCAGGAGCAACCACCACTGAGACACCACCCACCACTGCTGGGGTTGCTGAGGACCAACCCACCCTCCCAAGTGCCTACAACATGGAGGCATGGGACCAGGCCACTGCACCAGCTGACACTGTGGCACCAGAGTCTGCCACCAATGCCTCAAACCCTGTAGCTTGTCCTGCGAGGTAGATGTCCTCGGATTCATCCCCCCTGCCAAGCAAATCACCCATGCAGTCCTCATCTTCCCCCTTGTCATCTCGTCGTGCTCTCTGTCATCACCGTCCTGAGGACACAGATTCCCAAACTCAGAGTGATGAGAAGCAGGCGGGCCGGGCACCCCCATCCATCTCCCGGGCCAGTGCAGGAACATTAATATGCATACATATGTAATTAAGGGACGTTCACTACACGCACAAATGTAGTATGAAAATGATACATATGACAACATTCATACTGCAATTTTACAACAACTTTAGT
This sequence comes from Ambystoma mexicanum, assembly GCF_040938575.1. NCBI lineage: Eukaryota > Metazoa > Chordata > Amphibia > Caudata > Ambystomatidae > Ambystoma > Ambystoma mexicanum. The sequence goes on along the minus strand of NC_090934.1, from coordinate 1,446,324,142 downwards.
ATTCCAGTTATTTCTATACCATTAGTTACACAAAAACATTTTTAAAGAATATCTTTTATTTGCAAACCACAAAATATGTAGTAGTGCCTATCTGTATGTGTTGCATATTACTTTACAAAAACATAATATAAAAACATAAACATGTGCAACAATACAATTTCAAAATAATACGAATATCTCAATATTCCCACATAACAATTGCAGACACAATATACACACATTGTGTAAGCTATATGAAAAAGCAATTACACTGTAAAAACATTTGTTTGTATACATGTATTTAGTAATGGTAACTTTCTATGAAGAAACAGAAACATTTTTCCGTTAATACTTATTAAAATGTATTTACTTGTATTTACAATATACATTATTGTACTACTTTAAAAAAACACACTTTAAAGGACGTTATGTTACTTTCAAATGTATTAACAAAGTTTAATGTTACTTATATGTATTTATGTTTTGTAGATAGGGGTGCAGGTGTTTCTATTACAATGGGTAAAAAACACACAACTCTAGAGCAACTGCATGAAAAAAACACATATTGAAAGAAAACAATGTTTTACATAATATAAACCATCCAACATTTAAACAAAACAAGGGGGGTTCTGGGAATCTCTCTACCAGCTCGAACACAGCACAATTACCTGTTCTTGGGTGAATAACCCCTGGGAGAGACTCTACCAAGTCTTTAGCTCACTGTCCCTTTCAAAGAGAAGAAATTTCCCTGCAAATCAGCCTTTGTCCTGCCCAGGGGCAGTCCAGCACCAAAATACTAGGCAATTCTCCTCTGAACAAGAGTACCAACAGCAACCCCATACACGTGTTTCATCCTTGTTGGGCATCATCAGTGAGGTGAAGCTGTGCCTCTCTAAGAACAGTGAGCAAGGGGTCCACGTCTGAATCGCCCTGGTAAGTTAGGGTGAGACCCAAAGTTAATTTATGCAAAACAAGGGGGGTTCTGGGAATCTCTCTACCAGCACAAACACAGCCCAATGACCTGTTCTTGGGTGAATACCCCCTGGGAGAGACTCTACCAAGTCTTTAGCTCACTGTCCCTTTCACAGAGAAGAAATGTCCAAGCATATCAGTCTTTGTTCTGCCCAGGGGCAGTCAAACACCAAAATACTAGGCAATTCTCCTCTGAACAAGAGTACTAACAGCAACCCCATACACGTGTTTCAGCCTTGTTGGGCATCATCAGTGAGATAAAGCTGTGCCTCTCTAAGAACAGTGAGCAAGGGGTCCAAGTCTGGATCTCCCGGGTAATTTAGGGTGAGACCCAAAGTTAATTTATGCAAAACAAGGGGGTTTCTGGGAATCTCTCTACCAGCACGAACACAGCCCAATGACCTGTTCTTGGGTGAATAACCCCTGGGAGAGACTCTACCAAGTCTTTAGCTCACTGTCCCTTTCACAGAGAAGAAATTTCCCTTTTTCCTGCCCAGGAGCAGTCCAGCACTGAAATACTAGGCAAATCTCCTCTAAACAAGAGTACCAACAGCAACCCCATACACATGTTTCAGCATTATTGGGCATCATCAGTGAGGTGAAGCTGTGCCTCTCTAAGAACAGTGAGCAAGGGGTCCACATCTGGATCGCCCTAGTAAAAGAAATTTCTCTGCATATCAGTCTTTGTCTTGCCCAGGGGCAGTCCAGCATCCAAAATTTAGGGGGTGATTCATGGAACAAATGTGCGCCGAAAACTGTGGTGCAAGCTGGCGTAAGCGTGAAAAAGCAAGCGCACGTGCACGCGCATGCGTGCGATTCATGGGAGGGCCTGCGCGTGTTTTCCCAGGGATATGCGCCAAATCCGTGCGTGGCGCACACAGGTGCACCCATCATTGCAACATCCAGAAGGCCATGCGCGACACGCACAGCGAAAGCACAGAATGTTAGCGCACACACCAAAAAGGGGATGGAACACGGGGCGGAACGCGCAGAATGGGGAACAATGCATGAAAATAAGGGCGTAACTGGGGATGTACTGATGGGAAGTACACAGAATGCCCACACGCACGCAAACCACACGTATTCATGGAATCGAATAGGTGAAACCCATGCACGGCCAAAGACACGCACAGGCCTAAACACGTCCACCACAAGAAGGCAGGCGGTAGCGTCCCTGCGCATTACAAAAGTGTGTGCAAACGACAAACACGTATATACAGCTACGATGAATGTCCCATTCTGTGGCCCCCTAGGAGAAATGACGTGTCACGCCATGCACAGGCATCCCAAAAAAAGCAAGAAAAAGAGATAAGCAACCCCTGTAGCCCACATGCGTATAGAAAAACACACGCAGTATGCTGTGGCAGCCAGGAACACAAAAAATACATACGTGATCAACACACAGGCTAAAAAACAGGGTACACGACTAACAGGGACACCTGCATAATGAGAAATTCCGTGTGCGACTCACCATCTGCCTTGCGTGTAGAAGAAGAACACATAGCCACCAACCATTCCAAAAGAAGAAGTACGCACTGTAGCCGCTGTGAAGTAATCGTGTGTGAACCCCAACGCCTGGAATACACACGGACCGCTTTCCACGAAAAGCACATACAGAGTGATGGAAACCCACGAGGGTCCTTCAACCCGTTCCAGGGAAACGCCCACGTGCACGTTATGCCACCTACATGCTTACGCGCCAAGGGCCTTTCCTCGAAATACACGCTGACGTGCTGTTTTTCACATGCCAAATCACTCCGTATCAAGCTGGCCACGAGACAACACACGGAAGACCACGCTCCTGGCCAGAAAGCCGAATTGCTGCCCCCCAGAGCCCTGAGCAGCCTCCCACGAGCCAACTGGTACTGCCTGCCTGTCTGTTGTCACTGAACCCTGCCATTTGGTGCCTGCACATCTGCCATCTGCAGGGGTCCAGTTGCTGTGACCACCCCTGCTGGAACAAAAGACTCCCGACTGGTGTTCCATCACTCCACATCCCAGCCCCCGGACCCAGTTGCCCACCCACACTTGCCTTGGGGGTTGCCATGTCCGACACAACACCATCCAGCACCAGTGGCAACAGAGGCAGAGGGCACCAGCTTCAGTGAAAAGGAAGTTGTTATCCTGGTGGAGCAAGTTCTGGGGCATTACGATGCCCTCTTCACACCATCGTGCGCCGACAATGAAGGACGAAAGACGATCTGGAAGGACATAGTGAGTGCCATCAACACGGAGAGGGTGGCACCCCACGACATGAAACACGTCCAGAAGTGCTGGGAGGACTACAAGTCCAGGACCCTCAAGAAGGCCTGGCACCTCTTGGAGGCAGCGGATGCAGTGGGGCGCTGGGCCCTGCTTACCACCCAGCAGATGCGGGTCCTGGAGCGCATTCGCCCAGTGCTTCACCACCAGATCCTCAGGATGCAGGCCCGTCCGGAGTCGAGCGGTAAGTGGCCATGCATTCACGTTAAAAACAGTGCATGTTGCAGTATGCATGTTGTAGTCAGCTACTTGGCTGCATGTGTGACATGGGTCATGTATGGATGTGTGTGTGCAGGGACATGATGGTGCTGCATGTGAGTCCAGTCAGGCGTGACCCACATGGATGGTGTATGTGTTACAATGCATCATGCGGAGCAGCATGCGGAATGCACATATGTATGCATGCCTGTGTCTGTACGTTGACATGTTTGGGGTGTGAGAGATGTGTGCTGCTGTCATGGACATGCATGATGTACATGTCTGTGTGTCTGAGTAGTGTGTGCGCCATGGATGCATGACACTTGTCCGTGACGATGTGTTGAATCACTGATACAGCCTACTCATCCTTGTATGCACTGTGTCTGTGGGCATACAGGCCAGATGCATGACCCTCCGGTGATGCGTGTGCATGTGATAAGCATGTCCCATGATGCATGTGAGTTTCAGCCCACCATTGGATGTTTCTACGGTGCGGTGGACATGGATGCAAATGTTTGTTGCATGTGCCATGCCGGTTCCTGCATGTGTGTTGCCTGCACTGACCCATGTGTTGTTGGGAGACATGATGAAAGTGATGTTTGACAGTGCCACTCATGTGCTATTGCTTTCTGTCTGGGGGGCTATTGTACAGTGCCTTCATGCTTGTGTTCAATGTCTCCCTTTACACAGCGGCGAGTGAAGAAGAGGGCGGAGACGGCGCTGTGGAGGAAAGCGGCAGGGATGCCTCCACCAGCCGGCGACGCAAGGCCCAGTCACTCTCCCAGGAAATTCCATCATCCGGGAGCGAGGGGACTGGTGTCGCGTCTGCCACTATGGCTGCAGCGGAAGGGGCGGATGAGCCCCCAAAGGGGCTTGCAATGGCAGAAGATGGTGCGGAGCCATCCAGGTTGGTGGTGTCTATAGAGGAGGAGGAGGCCGCTACAGAGCCGCACATGTGGCCTGGTGGGGTTGGTATCACTAGTGCAAGTGGTGCAGTCCAGGGGCGGGGGTAGGAGGCAGCACAGGTCGCTGCAGAGGTGCCTCTGCATGTCTCTGTCCCTGACACTGTCACTGCATCACCATGCACCAGCAGGGATGCCCTGTCCCAGGCCCATCCGCAGGTAGGGGGGAGGTCCACGTCATCTGGCACTCCTCTACCTGCGGACGAGGGGACCCGTGACTGGATGGAGTCCATCCTGATTGGTGTTGCCTTGTGCACATGTGACATTCGTGATGACGTGCGTGCTTCCTGGGGGGACCACGCAGGTCATCACGAAGAGATGTGTGCCAACGTGGCCCAGTTGGGAGGGTCCATGGTCGGGGGTTTCCTCCATGTGTCGGCCAGTCTTGCGGCCCTCTCCACCTCTGTGCACACTATACGCTAGTCATTCTCCATGCCGTCTTCCGGCCCAGATGCCACCAGGGCCCCCTGTGGATCTGCCCCAACCAATGCAGCCAGCCAGGTGGAGATCCCATCCCTGCCGCAGTCGGGAGCCAGAGGTCCAGCAGGGCTGGCCACCCCACCAACTGGACCCCAGGGGATGGAGGATGTGCCGGCATCATCGGGCAGGGCACGTGCACGACGGCGCCAGGGGATTCCATCAGCCTGGATGCTGTCCTGGTGGCAGAGGCAGTTGCGTCGGAGGCAGCAGCAGGCTCAGCGTGGTAGGCATCATGGCTCGGGACCATCAACACCCCGGGGGCAGGCATCGGCTGTGGGCCAGGAGGACCCCGGACTGGGAGTGTCTTCCTTGTGGCAGTGGTTGGGCGGGCAAATAGATGCAGAGAGGCGGCAGGCGGAGAGGGCACGGCTCAGGATGGTCAGGGCAGAGAACTCCATGCACCGGGCTTTGAGGCGGGCAGAGGGCCTCGAAGAAACTCGCAGGGAGTTGAGGGATTCCATGGTTGCATCCCTGCAAGACCTCGAGTCCAGAAAACAGGCCCACCTCCAGGACATCGACATGGAGTTCAATGATGCCCTGGGCCAGAACATCAAACAGTGAGCCGTGGGACTAGCCCGACGCCTTTGTAAATAGTTATGTAGTTGTAGGTTTCCTTTATTTATCTTTTTCTTTTGGGGCTCATGGACTATGTCCTGCCTTTTTATTAATAGTTATTTTTTAGGTAGGTTTTTTCTTAGGTTTCCTTTGGAATGTTGGGCACATGGACCCTTGATGTTTACATTCTGTATAGCTATGGACCTGATTTTACATATTTATTTTGACCATGGAGGAATGGTATTGTTTTTATTTTGACTTTGAATTTGGTGTTATGGACGTACACTTTGGAGTCATTTTTCTTTGCATTTTATTCATTTCACTATTAATAATTTGTTCTTCATTTCGGACATCCTTTTATTTATCATTTTATTCTTGTGTAATTTCATTTCATTCATTCATTTTTGTATATAATACATTTTTATTTTTTATTTCATTTGTGTGGTCTTCTCATTGGTATTGTGCATGTCACGATGTGGGTTTTCTCAGTCATATGTCGCCATTGTGTGGATCTGACGGACTTATACTCATGCGCATACTGGTTATTTGGGATCTATCATGACATGGGGATTTCATTTAGGAGTGGATGGAATGCTTGGTTGGGTGTTTGGGCTGGGGTGGTGTGGGGTGTGATTTGGGTGGCCATAAGGGCCATGGATCTGGATTTTGATGACGTGTTGGGTGGGGGACATAAGTCGGGGCCAGCTGGCAGGTGCCCTTCACTGGTGGGTGTGTGGGGGACATGAGTCGGGGCCTGTTGGCAGGTGCCTGTCACTGGTGGGTGAGTGGGGGACATGAGTCGGGGCCTGCTGGCAGGTGCCCGTCACTGGTGGGTGGGTGGGGGACATGAGTCGGGGCTCCTAAGTTCATGGTAACATGTGGCCTGCCTGTGGGGCATGACCAGGGGTGATGGGCTGCCTGCGGGGCATGCCCAGGGGTGTGGGGTGGTCCCCTGTGGTGTTGGCTGTCTGAGGGGCATGGGGAGGGGGGCACACCCAGGAGAGAACACACTGCCAAAATGCATGTAAAACTTCACACGCACCCCTCAGAACACATACCCCGCTCGCGCCAGGCCAATCGCGTGTAAAACTTCACACGCACCCCTCGGAATACATGTACGCCGCTCGCGCCAGGCCAATCGTGGTAAAACTTCACATGCACCCCTCGGAATACACGTATCCCCCTCGCGCCAGGCCAATTGCGTGTAATACTTCACACGCACCCCTCAGAATACATGTACCCTGCTCGCGCCGGGCCAATCGCGTGTAAAACTACACACGCAACCCTCGGAATACACATACCCCGCTCGCACCAGCCCTATCGCGTGTGAAACTCCACGCGCACCCGCGGAATATGCACAGGCAGCCCATCCACCCTCCCCATGCCCAGTAGGCAGCCCATCCACCCTCCCCATGCCCTCCAGGCAGCCCATCACCCCAGTCCATAGCCCGCAGGCAGCCCATCACCCCAGTCCATGCCCCGCAGGCAGCCCATCACACCTGGGTATGCCCCACAGGCAGCCCATCACCCCAGTCCATAGCCCGCAGGCAGCCCATCACCCCAGTCCATGCCCCGCAGGCAGCCCATCACCCCAGTCCATAGCCCGTAGGCAGCCCATCACCCCAGTCCATGCCCCGCAGGCAGCCCATCACTCCAGTCCATAGCCTGCAGGCAGCCCATAACCCCAGTCCATAGCCCCAGGCAGCCCATCCACCCTGGGCATGCTCCGCAGGCAGCCCACTCCACAGCGGGGACTTTTTCCACGTGTTTTCGCTGGCGCGAGCGGGGTACGTGTATTCCGAGAGGTGCACGGGGAGTTTTACATGCGTTTTAACTTGCACGAGCGGGGTACGTGTATTCCGAGGGGTGTGTGGGAAGATTTACACACATTTTCGTGGTTGGGGGGCTGTATGCTGGTCCACTGGCCTTTGCGCCATGTACTGGATTTGTGCAATGTTTTTGGCGCACGGGGCGGGGTTGGAGGCGTAACTGGCACTGCTGGAGGGTCGCTGCGCCACTCTGCGCCACGGCTGCTTATGCATGTATGAATCCATGAATAAGCTGTGCGCCCAAATGGGTTTTGGCGCACGCGCACTCTGTGCCCAGCCGCGTGCGCCACTTGTGCGCCAAATTCTATGAATTACCCCCATAAACACTTAAAATCTAAAAACATTACTAAACATTTGGTAAATTCAACATGTATTAACACTAAAAAATACAAACATTCAAAAAGACTTATTAAAAAAGAGGAACAAAAATCAAAACACATACAAACTAGACATGTAAAATAGAAATTGAAATAACAAAAGCAAACAACAACACTTATTTAGCTTCAAACATCAACAATACAAACACATGTGCTTTTTAGCAGAAAGAAGAACGTTTCTCAATAGGTTAATGCAAAAAGTTAATATATTCGCAAAGGCACATATAGATGTATGGCTAAAGAACTCACATTCCAAATGCTGTAGTTAAAACATTTGCAAATTAAAAATACATTATTTCAAAACAAAAATGTTGATGCTCAAAAGGAGTTAACAGTGTCTCTAATTAAGTATAAAAAAGACAATGCAAATGTTGGCCTTTACAAAGTGGAAACATTTACAGACAATATGTTAGGCAAATGGATACATACTTCCTCTTCAGAACATCACGTTGCAGAAGAAAATAACAAACTCAGTAAACAATAATAAAATATATAATATATAATTTCACTACAAAAGTAATCACCTTTGAAGGTATAAATGCAAACATTTATGATTTAATTAATGATTAAAATATAACATAGCTTATTGCTGGACCTGTCAGTATTCCTACGCTTTGGCCACTATAGAAAAAAAGGGACCCCATTTCAAGGGCCATTCTCTTGGTTCCCTGGCTGACAACTTTTCAGGGATTCGTTTTTCTTTCATGATTGGGTACTCGCCCAAGAGGCCTTTCATAAAACGAAAACACTTTTAAAAACACTATTAGCACCCTGCGAATTATGCCATTGTGCTAATGCCATTAATCACGGCACCCCGTGGGCTGACCTAGCTGATAAATCCTCTTGCTTTGATCAGGCCTCTAAACATGGCCTAGCTGTCCTGTATGAGCCAAGTAAGCTCTCCACCCACATGAACTGCCATTAACACTTTTGTAATCTGCTCTCTCCCAGTGAGACTCTATACAGTGACTACAGAACTCACTAGCTTCAGTTTAACTTGAAAACTTGTTAATAGGCAGTGCACTGAAACATCCAGAAATCTCATGCCACTTTCTCCAGTCCCCATGCATCTGCCTGTGTTACATTTTCATGGTGGATGCCTTTGAGAACCATCTTCTTTTTTAATTTGGCACAGCTTTCCATGGGCTAACCCTGGCGGCTTGACATTGTAAGCCAGTGTCAACCCGTATCATCCAGCCCGTGGCCAGGTTGCTACCATCATTATGGTCGATTCATCTGGCCGGTAAATTACTGACATCAAGATTGTGGGATGTATCAACCCACTCATCCAAGCCCTTTAACATCACTGTGCATTGCTGGCAGCAGAAACATCATAATGGCCACTGGAAAGCATGCTACTCACCAGAAATCACCAGAAACTGCGCAGTGAAAACCTGAAAAATAGGCCACCATCTACTTTTGCCTATCTTAGTGAGCACAGGAGATCAATGCCAAAAACCACCATTGGGCTACCCACAAAGTTGCCTGAAACCACGGGAAAATAGCAATGCTGAATGAAAAAGAAACACAGATCTGTTTGAAAATCTGTTTTCTTGATTATCAAAAATTGCTAAAGTCATGGCTCACAAATCACCTAGAAGATCCAACCTCTTTGTTGGGTGTTCCACATTATTTATTGCAATAATCCACACAAATACCATGTCAGCAAAAATCATATGTTCTCAGAACAGAATCCTATTTTAAAGATACTTGATGGAAAGACCGCTGTCGAAAAATGGGTGTAATACCGTTGCTCACCTCTACCAGAAAGCCGGCGTTTTAAAACCATTTGTGTAAAGTTGAACAATTGAACCCAAACTATGCCAAAAGAAGAGCATTCCATCACAATGCCATATAGAGTGCCACACATTGATTTAATGTGTAAAAAGACTGGATTTAAAGATATGTTGCTTATGTTAAATGTATAAATGTATTTTTTTTTCACAAGGAACTATGTTACTATTGATCAGAAAGTAGCCTGATGCAGTTAAAACTCCAAAAGGCTTGCTTCCTCTGAGAACCCTTCACACCTTGTCATCCCTACCAGAAGGAGGAAGTTGCATTTGCCTGCTAATCCAAGAGGGGAGGAGATTTTCTCTGCAGCCCGGAGGAAGGAACAATAGATTCCTTGGACTGAATGGAAATGCAGATTTGCGGTGTAACTGGCCACAAAGTGTTGGCAGGAAACAAGACATGTGACCCTCTGAGTCAGCCCAGCTCTAGGGGGTGGACCAGACTGAGATGTGAATTGAATTGAAAGCAACTGTATGTTTTATAAAAATGCTTAGAACAAATTGTACCAAGCTGACAAAAATGGGAAACTTTGGGATTGCTGAAATGAAAAATTCACTCACAATTTAAGACTAAGTGGAAATCGGTGCGATGTTCTAAGACTAAACCCCGGAAGTTATTCATGTTGTAGCTACTATATTTATGCTAGGAACATGGGACTTGAACAGAGACAAGCCTTAATTAATCTGTGATGTGTATATGTATTTTTAACAACTTGTGTATCTGGGAAATATGTTTTTTGGGAAAAATAGATTTTTCTATGTAAAAGCAAAGGGGAGGGATTTCAGTTAAGCCATAAAACACAGCATCACTCTGACACATATGACACACTGCTTCTGTCTCAAATCAGGGGACAGGAAATTATCCGACCTATCAGGATCCTTAGAGGGTTGGGCATAGAGAGTCAGCCCTCCCACCCACTTTGGAAACACATAAATAGGGACTGCTGAGACCCAGAGAGACACACTTTTTTCCACTCATCATCCGATTTCTTGGCGAAGCATCCTGCAGGACTCCAGACTCCAGAACATAGACTCCAGACTCCAGATAGATCCAGAACCAAACTCTAGAACCCAAACTCTAGAACCTTGAAGCAGAGAGGCCACAAGCTGAACCCTTTTCAGCAGGATTCAGAATCTTTTGCAAACCTGATTCTAACCCCTAAACTTCCATGGGGCCTAACCAAACCATTCAACAGCCTGGCTGAGCTGTGTTGCTTCTAGCTAAGAACGCTGTGGTAGAACCAAGATCCAGACCCAGAGAGAGCAGTGCTGTCACCCAGAACCTGTCCGATCCAGTCCGAGAGGACACCCAGACCGCTGTGCTGTGAGCAGAACCCAGTGCCTGAGACCGTCCCGTGGCGAGTGAAGCAAACCCTTGACCAGATCTTTGACGAGGCCCACTCCATACTAAAGCCTAGGAATGAGTATCTAGTCTAGAACTGTACATAACCAAACTCTTAGTTTAAAGTTATTCTATTCCATCCATTTCAACCTGTCCAGAACTGCATTACAGAACCTCTTTTGTCTATCCTAAATTCTTCTCTCCTCCACATAATTCTTGATAATTGTAGCAATAATAATTTTTTCGCTGATATTTTCTGAAGAGGGACAGGTGTTTTGATGGACAGAGATCAGAGCGGTGGCGTCGTGGTTCTGGTGGCTGCCCGTTGAGTGTCTTGCTTCTTCATAGCCCCTTAGTTTAAGTCCATATTGGTTCCGAATCTTTAAAGCGCATCTGTCATTTTTGAAATCTTGACTTTATTTCTGAAAAATCTACCTTGACAAAAACCCCTGTAACTTTTGAACCGCACGTCCTAGAGCCAATATTTAACTGTCATTTTGAAGCTAAGATCCAATTCATTATAGTTTTTCTGTAATCGTGTTTCACGCATGCAGAAAAATTGCCACAAATTGCCATTTGGCTCCATTTCAACAAATGCCAAAATAGCTGTTTCTTGTTTGCAACTGCTGAGATTTGTTTTCAATCTGATAATAATTCATGAATCATTGCTAGTGTTGACCTGAACCAATCCAAAGTAACTCTCACTATCCTGAATATCCCTTAGTGAATTAAAATCATTTTAGCATATTTTTTCAAATGCATTGCTATCCAATTCAAAAGTATTTTTTGCCTGCTTTAAAATCAGACCTGTTCTCTCTAAGCTTGCTGGTGGAACTGGGATTGATCTGCATTATTGATTGTATTGTTGAAACCTGTGGGCCCTCATTTCTATCTCTTCATATTGCATAGGGGGGGGAGTGAGTAGTCACAGGGGAAAGAGTGATCATATTGTCTTTTGTTGAAATCATATCAAGTTTATTTCTGTGTTGTATTCTTTCCATCTTGCATTTCCGTGAATCATATAAAGTATTCTCTGCTACAGTATCCTTCCTATTCCTACTCCTAAGTGATTAAAGAGATTGTTGATTTTGTAATATTACCCATTGTTGATTACTGTCCATATTCATAAGTGTGCTATTCAGATATTTTTTGTTCATAAAAGTGTGATATATATATTGTTTAATTCTTCAAATAAACCTTTTAATTTGCAAAACAAACCTACTTCTTGGCTCCGTGAGGTCAGGGGGGATTTAAAGAGAGGGGCGTTATATAAGGGTTCATCATCCAGATTTAAAGAACTTTGACATAAACATATATAAATAAGGGCTTCCATTGGGCATCCCATCCTAAGCATTGACTTGGTTGGAGTGCTTGATTGAAGTCACTTACAAGATATACCCGTACACAGATGTCACATAGCGTTACCTAAATATCAACTGCATCAGCAACATCCATCAATTCAAGTACTGTCTGTCCCTTATATAATCTGGGATGTCAAGCACCTACCTCAGGCTTAACCATACAAAGGCCCCCAAGCATTCCCATGACCACAATTGGCTGAGATGAAGTATAAAGGATTCATGCCTCATGTCACCCAGTGCAAAATCTCTCAACATTACTATTGATAATGACCTCTAATTCAAAACACCCATCTCCAAGAAGACACAGGAAGGATGGTACCAGCTTTTACACCTCCTCAAAGTAAAGCCTTGTATCCTGGACCCAGGATTCAGAACACTTGTCTAAGCCCATCTCATCTACCACCTGAACCGTGGCAAGACCCTACTCTCAGGAATCCCAGATGTCACTTGGGCCCTCTGAAATCTGTCTACCACACTGCAGCATGACTTATCACATGACAGAGAACATGTAACCACATCACCGCCCCCCCCACCTTTAAGGAGATGCACCGACTATCCCATCAAGCAATATTCATGTTCAAGAATGCCTAGCTCACCTATAAAGCAATCACAGCCAACAAACCACTCTACTTAGATGAGAAACTCACCCTCTCTAGAGGACAGAACACCACCAGAAGCAACAGCATTGACAGGATGGACACAAAGAACTGCAAGACAGGAAACAAAAATACAGGAAACAGGCCTTTTCCTGCTTTGCACCATATCTCTGGAACAATGCAGATAACATTGGTCCCCTCCATCCTGTACTTTAGAATGGACCCAAAGACCCTACTCCTGAACTCAACTCTAGTTCTTGCCCCCTACAGTGCCTCACCTCCCCTGTTCCCCCTACTCATTACAGCCTCTCTGCTTCTGTTCAACCTACTTGTTGTAACCTTTGTACAGAGCTCTGTTGCAGCCCAGCTAGAATTGTGAATTCTACACCCCATGCATACATACATGATTGCCCCCTTGTTAATTACCCTTGCTTTGCTTAAGAATATCAACAGCATTTAATGAAGCATTGTTAGCACTGGCCCTGCAGGGCTGTAACAGTACATTAATGAGCCAGGGGAAAGCAATCAGGACTCCACTGCTGAATATAGTCTTTCCATGGGTTAAAGAAAGGGCTAGCATGCAACAGGCTGGCTGTATGTAAACTCTGAAACAGATTCAGGATTTAAGTGGATTCTGGAACTCTTCTAGGTTTGCACGGCGTCCTCTGTAAGCAGGGGGCTCCATGTTCTTTTACCGCCGGGTATTTCCAATGAGTTTTTTATGAATCTTTTTCATTGAAAAAACTCAACTTTTTTTATATATGGAATTGTTCCCCGACCCATTCCCAATTATTTAATCCCTATCCTTAAACCCTCCTAATCCTTTAATACCCTTAGCCACCCCCTTTATTTTTTGATGAGTTTTTCAATTCATATTTTTCATTAAAAAACTCATTGAAAAAACCTGGCTGCAAAACAACTGTATACCATGCGATTGATAGCTGAAACACCAGTGTATGCAGGAGAACCAGATGCTGGAACCTCCAAGTTACATGCATGTGGCCATTGCCTACACTTCTTTCTCTACTCCACTTTGCTTTTCACAGAGCAGCGTAGGGCTCGGGAATGACAGTAGGGCACTGCCTATGCAATATATGTTGATGGATTATCAAAAGGCAAAGAATAATACTGTCATTCTTTCCACTCACTTATTGCTTTAACAGTTCACAACTTTCGGCCGAAATAGAGCGAGAATTATCAAATGGCACATTTACTGCACATGGCATGTAATGGGAACATAATGATTAGATTGTTTGGATATACAAAACATCTAACAATAAAATGGCATTTCAAATTGGTAATGATATGCTGTAAATGTGCAATTTATCAGCACTTTCACAGACTGTTAGTCGCCTGGTTCCCCGCTGAAATAATGGGCAAATTGTTGTGTGGCAGGTGCATAAACATGTTGAAGAATGCATTCTGAATTGTTATTATTCTCTTTAGAGCAGATTTACATTCTTCTGTAATGACTTTGTTATTTCCACGCCAAAAAATATAACTGAAATGATTGCACATATATCCCACAAAAGAACACAAAAGCGAATGACGGCCAACAACTGTAAGGACAGTGCTGCTTTTCTTAACTGAACCGCTGAATGGCTCGTAAGCAGTGCACACCCACAGTGCTCTGATATTTTCCTTAACTCTTAACCATCTAGGTAGGTTGGTAGCTCAGTGGAGAAATACATTTATTGGAGGGGCAATGTCATTAGTTCAAATTCTGGCACGTCCCTTCAGCCAGTCTCGGACAAGCCTATAGGGTGATAGAGCAATGCCCAAGGTGCCAGCCCGGCTGCTACTGTTGGCCAGTTTGTTTGATCAAAGCGGGCAGCTTGTCTTTGCCCAAAATGTGCCGGTTTGACTTACTACAGTGTGCATCGGGTGGTTTTGACCAATTTTATTTACCTAAGGTATGGCCTCATTACACGATCAGCAGTGAGGGTAAAAAGTGGCAGTAATGGAATTACCATCACTTTTACTACTCTGCCGAATTAAGGAGCAGCAGAAATGGGCACTGATTCCATCAGCATAATTAGCCATGGAGTATGTGGTGGTGCCCGCCATAACTGCCAGCGTAAACCAGTGGTATTTCCTCAGGGCTAATTTTGGCAGAGGAATTAGAACCGGAAACGAACATATGAAGTTCACTGTATTACAAGTGATAAAACCTCAAAAACCGGTTGCTAATTCATGCAAAATCACAATCCAGTTACCTGCACCCAAACTGGGAAGATAAATACACACAGGTGATGGAAATGAAGCAAACATTGCACCCAATTGGCCCTGCAACTGAATGTAATGTCTAGACCTTCCTCAAATACACTTCCTAACATCATGTAATGACTAGGAGCAGCAAACCTCGCGATCCAGGACCTCTTGACCTACCTTGAGCTGCTGAGGTCTGCAAAGCAGCAGCAGAGGGTGCAAACAGCAGTAACTCGTAGGAGATGCCCAGCAAAGAAGAGCACCCATTTCCTAAGTTATTCCATCACCCTGGGCCCTAACTGATGGCCAGCTGATAACCATCTACCCCCTCAACAGGGAGTTCACATGAAAGCTCCTCTCTCTGATACAGCCTGATCTGCAAAGCAGGATCTGCAGAAGAGCAGCCATTCCACTACTGTGAACACCTGTGTATTGCTGGGCTTTTTTTTGCCAGAGGCACCTTTAGCACACTGTGGGCATCCTGCATGGCATGTTGCAGCCATGTTTTCTACAGACAGAAGGGTATCCCCTGCTCGACTGGTGAATGGGTAAAGGTTAACAACACAGAAAGTTTCCCGTCGGAACACTTGTCAAATAAAAGATGTACAGATAATTCTTTCGCACAAATGTGTGAATGTAGGCAATCATTTCCTGGGTCACTTATGTGTCTGATGTAAATAGAATGCATCAGACTGTTACTGCAAAATCTCTTGAGCACATATATTGCAAATACCAATAAGTCACAGAATTGTTAAAACACATTTTATCGTGGAATATTGTTTTGTAGTTGGTACGATTCTGCAATAACGATATAATTGATTCTATTTACATTAGACACATGAGTAGGAAATGTATTGCCCTCACTTACACATTCATTCGTACTAATGAATAATCTAGAAACCTTTAATTTGACGAGTATTCCGACAGGAACCTTTCTGAGTTGCTGCAGGTGCATTTTCTAACATACTGGTCCAGATGCTGAACCCACTCATACACAATGCACCCCAGCAGACCCCTCTGCCCACCACCGCTGCTCTTACACCACTGCAGCTCTGGAATGCACTAATGCGACTTAAGTAGCCCCCCACCCCAGACATCAGATGAGGTGTTCTGGACCAGGGAACACTACCATTCAATTAATGTACAGGTGACCTGTGATGCAGACCTAACTGTGTGTCCCACTTGATATGATCGTTTGATGTGATCGTTTATTTATATAGTGCCTATACACAATGTGTTTCAAAGCGCTTCAAGGCAAGGGAGGGAACAAGGGAAAATACAACCACATTCTTACAGGCCATGAACTGTAAGGATGTGAAATTAACTATCGTACTCGGCCCGACGACATTTCAGATAGTGCAAGAGCTAAGACATAGATAAGGAAGGGAGGGGGAGAGTGGAAGGAAATGGAAAAAGACAGGCGACTACCGTACTAGGCCTGACGACATTACTGGTAGAGCAGGAGAAAAACAAAAGGTGAGGCAGAGGGGTGCAGAAAGGTAGGGGAGGAACAAAACAAGCGACTATCATTCTAGGCCTGAGGACATTTCAGATAGTGCTGGAGGGATGGTGGGGAGGAAAAAAACAGTAATGGGAGGGTGGAAGAAACAGACGAGGTTGCTATCATATTAGGTCCAGGGACAATTCTGATAGAGTAAGTGCATAGAAGAAAGTAAGGTGAGGAGATAGGAAAAGGGAGAAGGGAAAGGAGGAGAGAACAGATAGTAAGCAGTCCAAAAGAGTGGAGAAGCAAGAGGGGAGAGCGAATACAATTGCAGAAGTCATTAGTAACACATATTGTTGCAAGTCAGGATACAAGATGAAGATGGGAACAGCATGATTCAGGGCCACCATGAGTACAAGATGCAAAGGAAGTCCAGCATGAGAGTTGAGAAAGGGTGACACACCGTGAATCAATGAAGTCCATAAAAGTCAAATCCAGCATTGGCCACAAGACAGTGATAGTGAAGGAAGGCACCAGCTGGGCGCGGCTTAGACCAGGTGACCTAGATCCACTTGCACCTGCCGCCCATCTGCAAAGGAAAAGAAGCTGGGGGGCTCCTTAAGTAGGGAAACAGAGCGGCAAGCAGGAAGGCAACAGGTGGGCATGGCTTGCTAAGTAGTGAAAAAGAGCGGGAAGCAGGAAGGCACCAGGTGGGCGGGGCTTAGGCCAGGTGACCTAGATCCACTTGCACCTGCTCCCCATCTGTCTTCTCGTTTCCACCCATGGTTCTCGGAAAGTACTCTTCTAGCATATATGGAGACCCACAGAGGGCAACGGACCTGGATTTTGGGTAAGTACAATCACCATTAAGCTACACATGCAGACTTTACAAGTGAAAAGGGTAGAAACAATGGGACGGGTGACAATCACCTGTTTGATGTCAATGCAGCGAATGATATGTCACTGCCCTGTGCATCACGGACATGCCCTTTTATGCAACACATAAGATGCACCATTCCACTAGACAAGTCCCGTCAGGACATCATCAGGACACGGGAGATTGCAAAAAACCCAAATCAACTACTATAAGTCAACTACAGGTACCACACTACATAAGGAATACCAGATCTACACAGGGCCTTAGGCAGTTCCCCTGTACAAGACGACAGGATAACTCTGACAGGCAGTGATAGCAGAAAGGCTGCAAGCCATGAATGCCGCTTACCAAGAAAATGGGCACTATCGCAAAGTGCCGCAAAGTGCACACGATTACTAGAACGTGTATCATCAGAACAGATGCTGAATATTGAATATCCACAGACAACCTGTTCATTTCAATCCAGTTACAATACGTGACTGTTACCTCTTGTGGGTCAGTGATGAGTGAAATGGGGGATTCCCTCAGTGACATTGACCATACATATCCCCCCTTATTACATGAGTTATTGTGTAATGTAGGCAGAGACAAATTATGAATTTCAAACATGTAGATTAGCAGACATGTTGACCAATATTTCATAACCAATTGTTACACTTGCTTTTAGTTCTGTAACAAACACCTATCCCCATTGCCTTAGCAGGTAACTCTGGCTATTCACAGCACATATGACTGATGGCAACAGTCCGGAACCCACAGACAGCACAGGAGGAAGCAGACAATGAGGCATACATAAGGACCGGGCTCTGCGACACATCACCTTTAACCTTAGCTGCAGAACCCACGGCAGAGGTATCGAAAGAGTGAAACAATGCAAAGAAAGGTGCAAAGTCAGAAATGAAATGTGACTGCATTATAGCATTCCCTATCCAAGAGCTCCAAGACCTGCTCAGATGCCCCTGAAGATGGTCTGATGACCGAAACGCATAAAGCAGAGGCTTTGTTGAATTAGGATAAGCGTTCTATTACGAGATTTCATGTTGAATCATAAATTAACAGTGTGTTTTAATTTTATTAGAATTAATTTTTGGTTTGTGGAACCCTATCTGGAATGTTTCTATTTACCAATCAATTGATTTGTAATACATATTTGTAATCAATATTCAATTGTCCAAGTTGAGCATGGGTGGTCTTCATTAATGTTTTGAGGGCCTACCCTATTGATTGCCTTAAATACTTTATGCCGGGGTGTATTTCACCCTGGTCCTCCTCGCAACACACCTAGAATGTATTCAGCTATTATTTAAACAGTTGTTACTTACATTGTGTGCCGTCCATTAATTCTTGAGTTCGGCACAGATCACACCTTTGGCCGGCAGTGTCTCCATCGGACGAAAGGCACACTAAGGTAGAAGCCGGATGAGGTGGGCAACACCTGTGCTGTGATTGTACGCTGAACAACATGTGCTTCCCAGCCCTCAAATGTTGATGTGGCACCCAGAGAAGGATGATTGCACACATTCTTGGGACTGCATGCCACTACGGCGTGACTGTAATCTGTGGAAAGAACCGATTGTGAATTGATTTCACACACCTCATATGAGTGTATACAGTCACACAGTACATCTGTTACACACACTCACATATGGTTGTGCTTGCAACTGTTCAAGTGTATACGTGGTTTTAAAAAACACCTGTGTTGTCCTACTTCCCTCATCTCCAACACTCGTGCGGTCTTATCCTCTTATCCCCAACATGCAAGCCCTCCCACCTGCCTGATCATCAACACTCTTGCACTCCCACCTCCTTCATCCCCAGCGAGGTTGCCTGCCACCTCCCTTGCCTGGCATCAATGGCACATGTTTCCATGAGTGTTTTGGCAGCCTGTAGGCCTGCCACACTGGTTGTGTCCAGCACTGAGGACTGTCAGACAGTGAACCCTCTGAGGGATTGACTGATTTCAAATGTTCTGAGTCCTGGGCCCAGATGTGCTGCAGGGCTAAGAGTAGGGTACTGTGAGTGTTCTATTCACAAACTCAGATTGTCCCTCGGAGCTCCCTGAGCTTTTAGTAAATGTGATGCCTTTCCTGAAGTAGAGTGGCAGCTCTGCATCAGCAGTGTCAACATGGCTGGGTATCTTACTTTGGTACCTGTCTCCCAAACCACCTTCTTCCACTTGTCCAATGCTTTCACCATCAGCTCCTGTGTCTCTGCCCTGTTGCTAGTCGCATTGTAATAATGAAACAGGTCAGGAGGGTGCATGAGGGGTCCGGGAGAGTGGTCGTGAGTGTCACCCCATGGGTGCCTTGTCTAATTTAGGAGTGGTCATGGTCTCCAGGCTGATGATGATAGCAGCAGATGGCACAGCGGGATCTGCAGCACTGTTGGTTGTGATGACAGCTGGTGGTGGTGCTGCATTGCTGGCAGCATTGGTGATAGTGTCAGTGGTGTCAGTCCTGACAACTACTTGGATGGAGACCGTGTGCAGCTGGCATGCTGGGTGCTGGCACCAGATGGTGTTCTTGGCATGGTTCTTTCTCCGGGTATCGTGAGTGCAGGCATCAGTGCTGGAGGCATAGGTGCTCGCAGTTGTTCTTGGCCCCTCAGTGTTCCCAGTGGTATGTTCATGTTCCATTGAGCCCAATGTACTGGGCTGGACTTCATCTCCCTGGATGGGGTGTAAACCTGTTGGGTGACGAATGATATGCAGTCACTCATCATGTGGTTGGTCCATGGCATAGCAAAACACTTGTGTTCTTAGGATGATGCTGACCAAGGCGATTGGGGTTCGGGTAGATTAATATTCAGGAGGATGTCTATCCAACTGTTGATACGTATGACCTCAGAGGTGTAAACCCTATGAGGGATGACAGAGTTGACTTGGTGCAATACAGTTTTTGTCATGATGTCCACGTTGTGGTTTGCTCTGTGGAGTCAGCGTGGGACTGTACCATCCTGGACAGTGTTTTTTGTAAGATCCTGCATACAGCACTCATAGGGTTGGACTAGGACAAGGAGATATGGGGACTTCATCCGCCATTTATGCAGGCCCTCATTGGCAGATGCCTTACGAAAATGACATTTACATGTGTTAGGCCAGTTACTAGCAAAGATGTTTTCAATGTGGGTACATTCATATTTGGTTATTTCGCGGATGCCTGTGGGTAGAAGGAGTTACACGTGAGTACACAGCTATGGGTGGTGCTGATAGATATGTCTTCAGATTACATGAGGTCACATGTCCACTGTCTATTTTCAAAGCCATGTAGTCATGGGTTTCCACCTTGAATAGCCCATGCATGTGCAACCTGGCACCCACCTAAGCTAGAGATTCTGGTTGTGCATGCACATTAGAGAGGTGCCATTCAGGCTCACCAGCCTCAGGTTGACTGGCTGCTCCAACTTTTTCTCTAGCAATACCCTTAATGTCTGACATGTGCAATACACTGCTGGACTTTTCCTTCCAGTGCGTGAGGCTCACTGGCTCCACAGTGCACAACCTGTGGCAGCTGTCTCCTGGAGGTGGATGGAGCGTAGGCTGGGCATCCTGACTTTTATGTCAATACATCACTTTCAACAATCTTTGTTGTGCCGGGATACTGTGCCAACTACCACAAGCATGTCCTCTTTCTCTGTCCATATGGCATGTTTCCTCTGGACAGAGGTTTTCCTTTGTTCTACACCAAGTAGCTCTTTGGTGTGGCTTATTACCTGGTGCAAAAGGACCTGAAGCTCTGTCTCATTGAATCTGGGGTTTTTCATGCACCTTCCAATTCTCTTTGACACAAGGCATTTTTGGCATTCCTTCTGGGGATGGAAGGCAACGGGAAATGAGTGATTTTGAATGTATTGAGCTTTTAAAGATGACCACTGCAGAGCTTCCCATTTGTGAAATTACACTATTTTGGGCCAGCGGTAATAAATTTCCATTTGTTAATTTCTCCACTTTTATAGTGGTAATGGTAATTCCACCAAAATTTTGAGGATTTATTGACTGGGGTTGCTTTTCGGTGGCCATTCAGCCAGGCTGATTTAGTGTTACCGCTGATGGTGGGTGCGTACACACCTCCACTGTGATGCTAATTCAACCAGATGCTGTAACAGTCCTTCTGTCCAGTGGAATTTGTGCTGATTACACCACCCAACTCGTAATGAGGCCCATTGTTTGCAACAGCACGTACCAAAAACGTCCCCCATGTGCAGCAGTAAAAGAGTCTGTCACTAAATGTAAGGAACTCTCATTTGCAATTGTCGGCATGTTTTTTTTCCCCCAGGTCAATTTCCTGTCGGACTCTGCCCTCAGCCCTTCATTCTCTCGAAGGTGATCAATTAAATACCATTGAGTTAGGCAACAGCAATCATTTGTGACCAGCAGCAAAATGTGCACTCCACAAATGCTACAGTCACGTTATACAATTGTATAATTATTTGCAAATATATGAGTCTGCACGCGCTGTTCTAAAAATGGCTTTATCAGGGAGAATTTCAATTATACGAAAAATCTCAAGCTGGGTTAAATTAAATTTGTAGTATGTTTCTTCCTCTTTATGTATATATTTAGACAGAGAATTGCTTCCAGTGTTCATAACCAAATGTTTAAAGAACTGTTGTCGGAAAGCCAAATTGTTTTACTTTGATAAAGGTCGCCCTCTGCGCTATTAATACTAATAACATATTTCTTACATAGCATTACCCATCGTTAGCTCTCAGAGCGCTAAACTAACAAAAGACATTATAATCCCACAGAGTGGTAATCATTCCACATAGCATTCCATTTGGCACATACATTTGGTTTATTAGTACCCGATGTCGGACAATCAGATTGTAACATGCAAACTGATTGGCCCTCGCTAGGGCTTTACCCAACCGGGAATCCCTCTCCCGACATTCTTTTCCTTTGTGCCCATTGGGGTGTGTGGCAGCCCCTCAGCCAATGAGAAGGATCGGAATGGGGTAATCCCCGCTCCGAGCCACCACACGGCTGGAAGCTGCCATCCTCCCCTGCCGTGGTGTGAGGTAAGTGTTTTCCCTCCCTCTCCCTCCTCCCCCACCCCACCAATCCAAACAATTCCTTCCTTGCCCTACCAACCGCACTTACCTTCTTTTTGGACCAGCTGGGAACACTTTTGTCTCCAGCGTGTCTGCTCCCGATCCTCAACAGGCCGTCATGTAGAGGAAGAAGGGACTACGCATAGTCCCTTCTCTCCTTTCCATGGTAGCCATTTATTTTGTTTCCTTTTTTTCTATTGTTTTCAATGGCCGCCATGGGTTTGTTTACCTTTTTCAATACACTTTAAATGGCCACCATGAAATGGGAAAACAGACTCCATTTTCAGTTCGTCGACAGCCATTTTTTTCTGTTCCGAAACGCCACAGCCTTTTGGA
The DNA here is from genome assembly GCF_040938575.1 of Ambystoma mexicanum. Classification (NCBI taxonomy): domain Eukaryota; kingdom Metazoa; phylum Chordata; class Amphibia; order Caudata; family Ambystomatidae; genus Ambystoma; species Ambystoma mexicanum. The sequence continues at coordinate 1,446,301,522 of NC_090934.1, read as the reverse complement.
ACAGAAAAACAATGCTATTAGTACCCTGGACTTGCAGGCCGGGGTACTAATAGCAATAAGCCCCTCGCTATGGGGGCATTACCAAGTCTGGACCAGTCTCGGTAATGCCCCCGCGGCTTGGGGCTTATTGCTTAAATCAAGCCTGAGATTTTTCTGGTCCTTGAACTTCCTCCTGATGAAGGCATGGTAGCAGAGAAACAGGTGTCAGGGTATAAGTTCAAATGTGATATCATTGCAAAGAATTTTAATCTGAATAATATGAAAAGTATACAATTTTCAATTCGAGAGTATTAAATTCTGTTTCGAATAGCGCTAGAATGATATATTTACAAATATTGCACTATTTATTTTCTACAGTCTTGCTAAAAAGCTGTAATATGAGTATGAATCCAACGGTAATTCCTAACGTTATTAAATGAAATTGTATCTCCCCATGGATGTTCTCCCTTATACACTTTGATGCACGACGCATGTTTGTAACATGTGAGGATACTGCTAACATATATGTACATTATGTGTGCCTTACATAAATGTGTATAACATGGCAAGGGCGTTGAGAGAGCTCACATTCTGGTGCTGAACACAAATGATCACTGTTTTACTCTGTCTTTTGAGAGAGAGTGCTGTTGATTTAATAATGAACTATTGGCAGCTGGCATGACTCATGGTCGGTGATCTCTCACGTATCAGGGGCATTCATGCTGCACTGGTCAATGGTTTCATGGCGTGACAGAAAGCTCATTTTAATTCTAAACCACATGGATAGCTCAGAAAATTAAGTGCAATTGTGTGTGTCGCAATTTGGAATCCCGGCAAAGACAATGTAAACTTTTATGATTACACTGTCAATTATTTGACTACAATTAATAGATGAAAGTAATAGATATTCTAGCAGCACTTAGAGCACACAGAAGCTGGAGAAATCTAGCCTGAGGTGGTAAATATATAACAATTTAAAAAAACGGGCATTATTCTTTTCATGTGCTTCAATCTCGTAACTTTAAAAGCAGAAAAGGAAGAACTTTTCAAATACTTTATTTCACAGTTCTTCCCGGGGGTGGGGGAGTGATGTCATAGTCTGAACAGTCTATGACATCACCACCAAACAGCAAAGTCCTTATTCTAAGCTGCTCTACATGGACCTTAGTTGCCAATAAGTACCTCTTTCGCTCATGCTGCGCACCATACTGTTGCTCTTTTTTTAATAACACAATGGGCCTCATTACGACCCTGGCGCTAAGTGAAAAACGATGGCGGTAAATGGTTACCGCCATCGTTTTCCGCCAGGTCCGATCATGACCGTGACCGTTAACTACGATGCCATTAGCGGCATCGTAGTTAACGCTGGCGCTAACTGCGCTAAGGGTGCGCGCACGCGACCGCCCACACCGTACTTAGCGCCATGGCGGAAAGGTACGCAAATGCCGACCCAAGCGGACATGCACCTAACGCCATGACCCAGCCCGTTAAGTACCTTACCGCAATGGTGCAAATAACGCCATCGCGAACCAACCGTAAAGGGCCATGTTAAGTGAATGCAGCTGCCACAGGTGCACAGAAACAGCACAGGTGAAGGCAATACAGACTCAGGGAAGCACAAAAAGAGCACACCCCACCCCTTCCCACACCCAGTCACACTCCACAATGATGCCAATACGACTAGCAATGTTGGGGCTGGAGGACCTGATAGCAATGCATGTACTACAACAGCAACAACAACAACAACAGGCAGCACAGAGGAGACGCAGGAGGAGAAGGAGGGCAAGGCAGGCCCAGCAAGCCCCACCAGCACAGCCAGTGCCACCACGCAGGCAGCCCCCAATCCCACGCATCAGAGCCAATCCATTCAACCTCACTGCTGAGCAGATCCACACCCTGTACCGTTTGGACCGGGACACCATCACCGCCATCGTAGACATGACACACAACGACATCGTCAGCATGATAGAAAGTCCAACCGCCATCCCCCCCCTACTGAAGGTAGTGTCTGTACTCCACTTCCTGGCCACAGGCACCTACCAGCACACAGTGGGGCACCTGCATGGCATTTCACAACCATTATTCTCACGAACACTCATCCAAGTGCTCGATGCCCTCCTCAAGCACACAGACGACCACATCTCATTACCACGGACTGCCCAGGAGATTGCAAACACCAAAGTGGGTTTCCATGCACTAGCCGGCATACCCGGTTGCATTGGTGCCATCGACTGCACCCATGTGGAATTGGTGGTTCCACGTGCCATGGAGGTACCGTACCGCAACCGGAAACAGTTCCACTCAATCAACGTGCAAATGGTCCTTGACTCCAACAAGATCATCACACATTGTTGTGCCCGATTCCCCGGATCAACCCATGATTCTATGGTCCTGAGGAACTCCACAATACCACGCTACATGGAGCGACATGCAGGCCCAAGATCCTGGCTACTCGGTGAGTCCAATGTCATGGAAGTGGGCACGTGAATGACGTACCGATGCATACTCCACCTGGCAGAAAGGGGGGGGGGTGATGCATACTCCACCTGGCAGAAAGGGGGGGGGTGATGCATACTCCACCTGGCAGAAAGGGGGGGGGGGATGATGCATACTCCACCTGGCAGAAAGGGGGGGGATGATGCATACTCCACCTGGCAGAAAGGGGGAGGGTGATGCATACTCCACCTGGCAGAAAGGGGGGGGGTGATGCATACTCCACCTGGCTGTGAGTAACACAGAGAACGGAGACAGAGGATGGGCACTCACAATGCACACAACCCCTCTGCATACATTGGGTGATGGCATGCAAAACAGGCCATGGGAGCCATGAGCATATACTGGTTGCATTGTGTGAATCAATCAGTGCATGAAGAAGTGAGCCAAAGTAACAGTTGGATGCGAGCCATGGTGGAACATCATGTTCCTGATCAGACAACATGACTGACACATACATTCTCGCCTACATACAGGTGATGCAGGCTATCCCCTGAAGAGGTGGCTCCTTACACCAGTCCGGAACCCGCAGAACCAGCACGAGGAGGACTTCAACCGTGCACATACACGTACTCGTGTGGTCATAGAGCAGACATTCGGCCTATTGAAGGCACGGTTCCGAAGCCTCAGCAGGTCTGGTGACGCACTCCTGTATGGCCATGAGAAGGTGGCAAAGATCGTCATGGCATGTGTCATGCTACACAATATGTGCGTCAGACGGAATGTGCCCCTGCCCCCTGACGCAGAACTGCAACCACCTGACGATGAGGATGAGGAGGGTGCAGATGGGGCGGCACCCCATGGAGGAGGCGATGCACAGGAGGGGCGTGCAATGCGCCAAAGTATCATCGACCACTGCTTCTAGCACACACGGCTGGTGTTTATCACATGGAGACTGCACTTGAGGCACTGTGTGTCTCTGGGACATGCACACTGTGGACTGTACACCAATAAAGCACACATACGCAATGAAAATGTCCACACATTACTTTTTTTGAAAGAAAAAAGTGTATTGAAACTATGAAATGTCGTGTCACACCCCCTCCCACCTCCCCCCTGCACACCCCAACACACCCCCTCCCACCTCCCCCCTGCACACCCCAACACACCCCCTCCCACCTCCCCCCTGCACACCCCAACACACCCCCTCCCACATCCCCCCTGCACACCCCAACACACCCCCTCTAGGTGTCAACAGATGCCTGTGACAGTGGCCACAGGCTGTTACAAGCCCCCTCTCCCGGCCCCCGGGGCACCCCTGGCTGTGGAGCGCAGGTTACGTCCGGAACGTCGCACGGGGCTGCTCTGTGCAGAACTGGCAGTGGAGGATGTCCCTGGCTGCCCCTGTGCATGCACATCCGGTAGGGTGTGGGTGTGCCCAGTGAGCGCACGACGCAAGGCGGCAAGTTCCGCACAGATGTCCCTGGACATGGCCTGCATGGCATCCCTCAGGGTGGCATTGCTCTGTGCTACTTCGGCCCTTAGGGTCTCCGTGGCCTGTTCAATGGCAGACCTAGCCCCCACACATTCCGCGGCATGCTCATTCAGCATCGTGGACAGTTGATGCTGCCGTTCTGTGATGTCCTCGAGGGACTGCTGGCCCTGATGGCCCATGGCCAGTGCTGGTGGAGTGATGGAGGGGCTGCTCCCCTCCTGTGGAGTGTGGACAGGGCATGGGGTGGAAGGCCACTCCTCTACCTCTGTGTGCCCCTGTGTGTGATCCTCATGGGGGCTGGCGTCTGAGAAACAGGGGGAATGTAGTAGGTCAGTGGGGCTTCTGACCTCGTGCTTCATGTCTGAGTCTGAGCATGCAGCTGTTGCAGCTGTCTCACCGATGTTGCTGCTGGCCCCTGACCCCGTGCCTTCTGTGGCAGGCAATGTCGGTGGAGGTGGAGCAGCTGCTGCTGGCCTGCTGCCTACAGGGGTGCTTGCCGGTGGGACGTCAGGTATGCTTGCAGTGGGACCTGCTTGTAGTGGGGTCTGCCTCACTGCAGCTGAGGTTGAGGGTGCAGGGACGTTATTGATGGCCTTCTTGGCTCTCTTCGGCGCAGGGGTGTCCTGGTCCTCTGGGTGTGAATCTGTGCCTGTGGTGGAGCAAAGGAGGGAGGGCGTTATTGATGGGTCTGCGGACTTTGGAATGACAATGATTGACATTATTCTGGTCAGTAGATGAGGCAGATTTCAGGCAGTGCCATGCAGGTTGTCTCCTATTAGTGTGGAATGTGGATGCAGGTATGCGGGTGCCAGCAGTGCATACAGGGTGGTGCTTGCATGTGGCTATGGGCAGTGTTGATATGTGTTGCATTTACACTCTAGGGCAACCTTGTGCTACACATGATTGGACTGCAGTGACTATGGCATGTCTTGTTTGAGGCACCTACCTTCATCGCCTGATGTCGGAGCTCCCCTTTCCATCCCTCCGACGCCTTCAATGGATTCCATGCCAATCGTGGTAGCACATATCTCCTCCCACGGTTGGAGTTTTAGGGGGGATTCCGACCCTCCACCGGTACCCAGGGCAAGGTTGCGGTTTGCAGAGATGACGGCTCTGACCCGTATGCGTAGGTCATCCCAGCGCTTCCTGCACTGCTGTGGGGTGCGGGGTACGGTCCCCACCGCGCTGACGCGCTCAGCCACCAGGGCCCAGATGGCCTTCTTCTTCCCTATGGCTGTCCTGGTCATTTCCGGGGAGAAAACGACACCTGCGTTGTCTTGCAGGGTCTCCGTAAGCATGCAGAGTTCCTGCCGGCTGAATCTCTCCTGGCGCTGGCGGTCACATGCCTTTTTCACAGCTTTTGGCATTTTCGGGTACTTGGATGGGTGGGTGATAGGTTGGGACAGGTGTCAGGGTTGGGTCTGGTGTTGTTCGGTAGGATGGCAATGGATTGTGTTTTTAAAGATGGCCGACGGGCTGTTTCCCGTTCCGGCGCGATGACGCTATTTCCGGTTCTGCTTTTTACAGCCGCCGCAAATTGCGGTGGCCGCTACTTACGGTGGCCGCTACTTACGGTGGACGCTACTTACGGTGGCGGAAGTGCACCTTGCTCGCTTTACGATGCCGGTAGGGGCCTTTTCCGCCATGGCGTTAATTGCATTACCGCCATGGCGTAATGCTCGTGCGCGATGGGTCGTAATGTGGCGCTCTTTACGCCATCGGCCCACGGCGTAAACGCTCATTACGCCATGGCGGTAATGACGGACGATTACCGCCTGGGTCGTAATGAGGCCCAATGAGAGAGAGTGAAGCTAAAATGGGCATGGGACGGAGGAAATCAACGGAACACATGAGCGATTAGTAACATTAAACACCTTTATTATCACGTCAGGATGGCTGGGGTAACGCCTATGTGTCCAAGGGGCTTCCAACTAGAAACAATAAGGAATACTAGACTCGGAAAAGTGACTGGATGGGTTCACTTAACTAGTCTCACTGGCCTAACAATAAAAATACTGGCCTTTGCCAGGGTTTTGTACCTAAAGATTCACTACAGAATTAGTTTCAGGATATGCGCCGCGCACACTTCTCAAACACACAGGCCACGATTCATGGAATCAGCTGCAGAAATGGCGCAAGGACTGTGCGCCGAGAAGGATCTTGCGCGAGCCGTGGCGCAGATAAAAAGTTGGGCGGCACGCGTATTCATGGATTCCAAGAGGCATTAGTAGCTGTTGCGCAATTAATAGCAAGCTGCATGAGGAACACCCCCAACACGCCTCGACGCACAACAAAAAGCAAGTGACAGGACTAAAACGTGCAAGCCTCCGCACCATCCCTAGCCCAGCATCCCCGTAAAATCACACGACAACACCTCGCAATCCCCGGCCGCAACCCAAACTAAACGCGTGCCCTCCCATGCAAGCCCAGACTGTACCCCAGAAAAATCGTGTGACAAAACCTGGCAATCCCTGGGCGCACCCCACACAAAACACGTGCCCTCCCAGGCAGCGCTCTAATGAAGGGACACCACCCCCAGGCCCACTCACCTGTGACACCCCCTGCAGGCAGTTCACTCATGAAGAGACTCCACCCCCTGGCGCCCTTCCAGAAAGGACAGCAACCACAGGTCCCCTCACCAGTGACAACCCCTGCAGGCAGCCCACTCATGAATGGACACCATCCCCCAGGCAGCCCCCTCCAGAACGGACAACACACCCAAGCCCCCTCACCTGTGACAACCCCTGCAGGCAGCCCACTCATAAAGGGACACCACCCCAGCCCCCTCACCTGTGACACCCCATGCAGGCAGCCCGCTCATGATTGGACAGCACCCCAGGCAGACCCCTCCAGAAGGGACAACACCCCAGGCCCCCTCACCTGTGACCCCCCCTGGAAGTAGCCCACTCATGAGGGGACACCAACCCCAGGCAGCCCCGTCCAGAAGGGACAACACCCCCAGGCCACCTCACCTGTGACACCCCCTGCAGGCAGCTCACTCATGAAGGGACACCACCCCAAGCCCCATCACCTATGACACCCCCTGCAGGCAGCCGCTCAAGAAGGGACAACACCCCCCAGGAAGCCCCTCCAGAAGGGACAACACCCTCAAACCCCCTCACCATGACCCTCCCTGCAGGCAGCCCACTCATGAAGGGACACTAGACCCAGGCAGCCACCACCAGAAGGGACAACACCCCCACACCGTGACAGTGTGACACATCACCACTTCAATGATTGTCTGTAGCTCACCTGAACCTCTGTGGTGTGACTGCAGCATGATTACCTTCATGAACATGTATCCTGCAAATCAAAAGAAAAGCATTAACCATGAGTGGAGCACCTGCTCACACACCCTTCCTGGCAACAATCATCTCCTAACATACACATGTGACAAGTGATTGGTAAAACAGGTTTGTGCCGGTCATGCCACAAATGGCATCAAAGCACAGTGACCAAATGTGTGCCCTCGAAAGAAGCAAATATACCAACAATGTGTACTACATCCACAAACAATGGGCAGCCTGTGCATGAGTGAGCTGGGTGAAAAAAAAAAGAAAACTGTTTGTGACCTATAACATGACCGTTCCAGGCATGGGTGAAGGATAGGGCAGTCAGAGAGTGTGTGACTCACAGAGATTGGTGAATTGTGCAACCACTGTGGAATAGCAAAAAGCAAAAATGGGCAACTACTGTATTCCAGTGTTAGAGGTTGACCAACACCTGAGAGAAGTCATTCTGTGATACCACATGCTGATGATGGTCTATGCACGACATCTGTGTTACACATCACTGACCATGGAAAACTCACACAGTCAGCCCACCTTCCTCCACCCCAACCACAGTGAAGTCAAACACAGAGTGATGCAGCACAGGTCAAAGGGAATACTATTAGACAGTGCACATCTATCTGTCTACTTCACACACCACCACCTGTTAGACACCTCTGCATCCTGCCATCACCAACCATACCCTCAACTACACTGCACAGGCATGTACGCAACCAGACACATGACTCGCAATGGAGAGAATCACGGCCCCAAATTAGAAATAGCAAACAGGCTCACACACAGATGAACATCAAGAAGCCAGGAATTTAACTAACAAAGTTATATATTAACAATAACTATTTACAACATACATTCACAAACAAAAAATCAAGTTGTCCATGTAAATTTCCCAGAAAAACATACCACTTCTGGCACAATAACTAAATACAACTTAAAATGTAAAGTAATGTCTGCAAACTGCTGAAAACCCCAAAAAATAAATGAAACCTACACCTAAACAACTATTTACAGTAAAAAAAAGGGAGTAATGTTCAAATAGTCTTTCAGGATAAAAAAAAGGAAACCTGCACCTAAACAACTATATACAGTAAAAAAGGGGAGTAATGTTTGAATAGTCTTTGGGGGAAAAAAGGAAACCTACACCTAAATAACTATATACACAGGCAGCGGCTTAGTCCATCTCCTACTCTCCAATGTTACTCAAACTCTCCACCAGGGCATCATCCAGTGCTGCGTCCACTTCCCTCAGGCGGGCATCCGTTGTTTCCTGGAGGGCTTGCAGGGCCTCCAGCATTTGTATTTCCAACCTCTCCGCCTCCCTGCAAGTTGCCTCCAGGATGGCAGCCCGTCTCTTTGCCTGACGCAGCGCAACTTCTGCCCTGGCCATCATCACTCTAATCTCCCGAGCCTGCTGCCTCTCTGCTCCTATATGCTGCCCGTAGAGTATGAACACGGAAGACATCCTTTTACGTAGGTCCACCTCTGCACCCTGCCTGACGCCATGTACCTGCCCCCTCGTGATGTTATGCCCTGAGAAAAAAGGGTTTCCTCCTTACATCCTGCTACTGTCATATCACCCAATGCATGCTTCGTGTATACACCCTCCGGGCTGATGACGTTACCCGGGGGTGTAAGGCCCGTGCCCTGCTCGTCGGTGCCATCAGTCCATCCATTGCAGGTGTTCCTGTCGGTGCCTAGATCAGCACGGTGGGCGCCTCAGCCGATTGACCCTTGACTTCCAACTCAGGCAGGGATGTTAGCTCCACCAGACGGGGCAATCTGGGTGGGACTGGTGCACAGGGGGCCTTGGTGGTATCTAGGCCGGATGGAAACTGGGAGGACAACTGGCATGCTGAGGAGGAAGACATGGAGGGGGTCGCATTACTGAAGTGCCCACGCAGCACTAACTGGAGCAGGAATGTTGCGAGCCATGTGAGGAGACGACATATGTCATTATGATGATGTGCAAGCAGTCTATGGCAAGCCTGCACATCCGCACGTATGCTGCTGGTATGCCTCGCCAAACCAACCTGCAGGGGTACCACAATGTTCCGAATGGCAACAGCCAATGGCATTGGGGTGTTGGTCGGTATGGACACATCCGACACCTGGGCTGGGTCTTGGTTGAGACTTGCCGTCAGGTGCATACAGCTGCATTCGCTGGCCCTGGGATCAGGAATTTGCACAGGCACCGCAAGGGTGGCTTGCACAGCCTCATGCCCCACAGCCAGGACCGTAGAGGTCATCCCATCTCATCACCCCCGCCTGACCCCATGGGCTGTGGTTCTTTGGCCACCTCCTCCCCCCTCACCCTTGCCAACCTGGATGACTCCGGAGTGTCTTCCACACTGGATGGCCCGTGTGTAGCCTCACCTGCTCCCCCCACTGCTGAGGAGTCCATTACCACCTTTGCCCTCTTGGACTTACCCCCGGCAGCATTGCCCTATGGTCCCGGCGCGGCACCAGCCACCTCGCTCCCCAACAATGTGCTGTCATGGGGGAGTGACTGGGCCTTGCGCCTCTGCCTGGTGGAGGCATCCCTGCTGCCATGCTCCACAGCACTGCTTCCACCCTCTTCTTCTGACGCAACTGTGGAAAAGGAGACACAGAACTTAAACATCAGTTTACTACACCAGTGTGTGTGTTGCAATACAGACATTCACATGACGTTCACTAGTCAAGGGAACAACCATCATCCTCCACCACCACACACATGTAAATGCAATCCACATACATGCACATACATGTGTGTCCATCACAACAGACATTCACATCAGGGTACATGCCACTCTCACAACCAATCAATTGCATATGCTACACAAAGATGCATCATGTGCTCATACACATGTCATGCACACACATCGACTGAGAGTCCACAAGCAGTGTGATGAGCAATCACATCAGAGTCCCGTCAACTGCAATCCAACAACATGCCTTCGTCAGACATTTAAATGCATGTGTTGCATCCAGCCATGTGTGATGGCAAGTCACACATTCCCATCTTTGACACATACACATGAACACCCTGCATGCTCATGATGTGGCCAACACTACCTCAACTGTCACACTTGTCACACCGGCACGTCTCAGACACAAGTAACAAAACATGTGCACGGTCTGCAAGGCAGCTGAACAACACAAAATGCAAAAGACATCTTATTAAAATCACATATGGTTCACTGTACACATGGAGAGCACTTTCTGGGTCATGCACGCAGACATTAGTATTAGAGGAATACTTGCTGTAAGCCTAAGGTGCTCACTCCCAACATGCAGGGACTTGCACAGGCACTGTGGAGCCTAGCTCAATGGACACTCACCTTACGACTCCAAACATTGGCACAACTCGCTGACCTGGGTGTGCAACGCCAGCTAAAACTTCTACAGGAACCGCATGTTGGTGATGTTCAGTAAGCACCTGCGCCCCTCGACGGTGACACCGACCTGGAGGAAGCAAAAGGCTTTGCTGTGGGTCCTAGATGTAAGGTCCTCCCAGTGCTTGTGCACATGCTTGAAGGACCGGATTGCAACCCCCTCTGCATTGATGGCATCCACGATCCCATCCCAGATCAGCTGACGTCCTTCCTTGCCGCATTACATCGATGGTTGGAAGAGGGCTTCATAATTCACCAGGTCATGCTCCACCAAGATGCCAACTTCCCTGGCAGTGAAGTTGACAGCCCTCTACATCGCTGCCATGGGGTTGCCACTCTGGTCTGTAAATGATGGTGCTCACCTGGCAACCTCAGAGGAAGGTGTGTGTGGGCAAGTTGGCCCTGGGGATGGGCAGTGGAGCGGTGGTGATGGTATGGCACATTGGGAGTCTGGTGAATCAGCTGAGGTGGTCACAGGGCCAAGGACAGGAACATTGACAATGGCTGGACAGAAGGCTCTCAAAATGCAGGACAGGTGGGCATCAGGCACACAGTGGCACGCAGCAGCAGATGGCTTGGTAGGAGGCAGCTTTGGGCAGTAGGAGGCAGGTTTAAAGTATTGTAGGCAGGAGAATGATTCTTCCATGTCTAACGTGTGGGCAGCTGGAAACAGAGTGACGGAAACTTTGTACGTTCGAAATCAGCATAGACACGTTAAATCAGAGGAAAGGCCCTTAGCACGTAAGTTATGTGACACAGGCTGCACGATGGCGATCAGTATGCCTGATTCAGGGATATAGAAGTAGGCATAGAAGCAAATCAGACCGTACGTGCGATTGAGTGTAGACGGACAAGTGGATTACTGCAATTTTTTGGGGTGCCAGGCAATTTATTTACTTCTGGGACAGTATAAACTTCTTATTTTGGTGGGGTATTTGCCTCCTTGCATACACTCGTCTACTTTTCTTTTTTCAGAGGTTAACAGTGAGTTGCATACACATTGTTAATACTATGGGTGCCCCTGTGTATCGCGTACCTCGTTTCTTACTATTACAGTGGCTTTTCAGTCTTTGTGTATGCATTTTTTGTGTTGCTGGGTGCCACAGCGTATCGTGTAATGCTTTTTTTTACCGAAGTATGTTTTCCATCACGTACAATGCCCCCTGTCTTGAATTGCCCAGGACAATTGCTTGGTTTGCCATCTATTGTTCAAGTCCACCTGGACCATGAATGGAAAGGCCCCAAGAGGGAACGGTGGCAGAGGTGGCCGGGGAGGGGTGCAGTGGAACCTGCTGCTCTCACGCAGGGTTGGGACGTGCAATAGAATCTGCTGTTCTCCCAGTGTTGGGGACGTGCAGTGGAAGCAGATGCCCCCCCAGGGTTGGGGATGTGCAGTGGAAGCTGCTGCCCCCCCCCAGGGTCGGGGACATGAAGTGAAGTTGTTGCCCCCCCAGGGTCAGGGACCTGCAGTGGCAGCTGCTGTCTCAGTCCTGAAGGGTAAGGGACGTGCAGTGAAAGCTACTGTCCCCCTCGCGGGGGTCGGGGAGCTGCACTGGAAGATGTTTCCCCACACAGGGCCAGAGCCCTGCATTGAAAGCTGCTGCCCTGCCACATCAGTGGGTGATGCCATGGCCCAGGCCCCTAGTGGTCCAGAATGGAATAGGAAAAAATGACCTAGGGCAAAAAGTCCAACTCCCAAGGTCCGACCCCCATTTCTCCGCAGATATATATGTGGGCTGTAAAGTTAATAAAAATGTATAGGGGTAAGGTGGGGGGCTCTGGAGGATCTCCCCCCACATATATATTTGCAGAAAAATGAGGGGAAAAAAGTTCAGACTTTTGGTAGTCTGGCTTTTGCATTCATTCATTTCACAAATGAAATGAATGGTCCCAGCCACACAGGGTCTGCACCGCGTGCCGAGAAGGTAAAGCCTGCACAGCAGCAAGAGGCTCAAGAGGAAGAGGAGCTTCAATGATGACAAACTCCAAATCCTCGTGGACTACATTGGCGAACACCACCCGGACATGTGCCTGCAACCAGGGAGCACACATACATGTGCTCAGTGTATGATGCACTGCTTCTCAGGTCATGAAGCGGTGGAATGACCTCAACTATCGCACCAAATCCAAACTGCGTGCCAATCTTGCCTCTGCCATGGCAACTGGTGGGGGGTCACCAGGGGAGGAGGAGCTTATCCCGCATGAGGAGGCCTTGAGCCAGTTCATTCATATGGATCAGGTGCAAGGCCTGGGAGGCATTCCAGATTACGAGGGCACGTGCGGTGATTGACCTAGCTTGTGCATGCTGAGTATGTGTAGGGAAACCAAAACAAGAAGTATGATTGTGTAGCACGTGTGCCAGCATTTGTATGACTGCCCTGGCTGAACCATGTCATGGTGTACAGACTTGTGGACCAGTGTACTCTAGAGTGGATACAACCCATACAACCCATGTGTCATACATCTGTTGCACATGGCTTTCGACAATAGTCATCCCCCACCAGCATACACAAATGGAATTTTCAACATGCTACCAAAATGTGGCATCTAGTTAGTTTCATCAGTGATGTCAGTGACTCTGCTCCGCTAGACAAGTGCTTGTGTCTGAAGCACGTGTTACACATCATGCACCGCATGGTGTAAATTGTCCATTCTCACATTTACGTAGCTGGTTCCATGCTAAAGATAACTTCCCTGAAGAATACCAGCAGGCCTCATAGTGTGCCATGAGTGACATTGTAATTTTCAACACTGTACACATCCCTGCTGCAGCTATGGCACTGACCTTGTTGTGAAATATGTGTCAGGATTCATCCCTGTTATGATATGATATGATATGATATGGCATTTGTAACGCGCCTATACACAAGTGTTTCAAGGCGCGACGAGGCAGGGGGGGGAACAAGGGGAGACAGACAACGATCTTACTAGGCCAGGTGTCATTTAGATCGCGCAAGTGCAAGGGTAGAGGGGAAGGGAAAAGTGCATGGGGGAAAGGGAGAGGGGAAAGTGCAGTACAGGGTTATAAGCATACAGCATACAGGATAAATAACAAGGGCCAGCTGGTGGCAAGTGCGAGGTAAGTGCAAACAGGTGCTGGGAAGGGGGGCTGTATGGATACAGACACAGTCCCGTAGTGCAGGGGTTGCCGTGGAGGCAGTGCAGGGGAGAGTGGCTGGGCCGAGAACGGTGAATGGCCCAGTTGCAGATTCAGTGCAGTTTCAGTAGTATTAGCAGGGGAGAGGGGGAGAGAAAGCGGAGGCAAAGAGGAAGGTTTTGAGGTGCTTCCGGAACCGGAGGTGGTTCTCCTCAAGTTTCAGGGAGGTAGGAAGGCTGTTCCAGAGGGAGGCCCCTGCAGTGGAAAGAGATCTGCCCCCAACTCGTTGTTTGGAGAAGTGGCTGACCCTGAGGGAGTTGGAGGCGGATGAGCGAAGAGCTCGAGAAGGAAGATATTTAGGAAGAGAGAGTTGAAGGTATTTTGGCCCAAGGCCCCAGACGGCCTTGTGGACAATGCAGAGGGTTTTGAACTTGATCCTCGCAGTCACTGGGAGCCAGTGTAGTGATTTCAGTCCTGGAGAGATACGGTCCCTGGGCTTAACCTCCCACACTCAGCACAGACTCTACGGGTCCATGCCCCTGCCTCTCTTGTGTGTCACTGTCCCTTCTTCCTATCACCTAGTGCATGTAATTACTGTCTCCACATCACACACCTGGGACTCCACACTCAGGCCATGTCCATATTGTGTGCACTCCCTGTGCAAGTTCTACACTGGTGTGGTATGTGATTGATGTGTACTTTGATGTGAATATGTGTGTATATATTGACCTGTAATGTAATAGCATGTTACAGAGCCACATGACCATGCCCATTTATCATCTATTTGTCAATAATTTGCTGTGCCATGGGCCAGAATGTGCTTTCAGAAAACCATGTCTGTTGGCAATGTGTCCAATGGCTACATGGCCAGGAACATTGAATGTTGTTGCAAGTCTGCATGCACCATGAACCGATGGCTTCTTGTACATAGTGTGTGTATGCAATTTCTCGCATGGTAAAATGCCTGGAAATGTGTTGCAGGACAGCAATGATATACAGATGTTTTTTGTTGACGCAATCAACATGAATCGGCATGTCTTTATATGTACTTGTGCGACACAGACTCCTATGAATCCATTAGCTCTGGTGCTGAACCGGATGTCCAATTGCCAATGCTGTCTGAAGTGAGTGCACCAAGTGTTGGAGCTGTTGAGGCCTTGTGAGTCTGCAGGGGGTCAGTTGCCCTCACGAGGCCAGTCAGTGGTGTCACGGCCATCTGTGTTGGATATGGCTGCAAGGCCAAGCTCCCAAATATTTGTTTTTGGTCCTAGTCCAGATGTCCAAGGGAGGGATGCAGTCCTGCAGCCAGAGACAGTGGCATGACAGCAAGGATCATGCTCCCTTGGGTCAGGTAGGCATGAGCCCCACACACATGGTGGACGTGTGTAGGTTTGCGAAACAGTGTGGGAGCCGTCGATGTTGCGTGCTGCGCAACAACAGGGTGCTGGCTATGAGATCTTGGCTGAGGGCATGGATAGGGCGGCCAGTTCCATGATTCCACCAAAAAGACAGGTGGAGCACAAGCTGCAGGCATTGCGTCCACATGCCGCTCACACAGGCTGCACATGGAAGCCAACAGCAGGAGCTGACAGGCTGATCTGAGGTCTCTGCAGGCATCCCTGCTTGCAGAGGGTTGGGCCCACAGCAAAGCTCTGAGGCAATAGTTGTTGGCCCACAGAGCTTCAATCGAAGTGGAATAGGCAGCCCGCAGGACACAGTACCAACTTGAGATGCACCTATTGAGGCAGACCATCTCGCACGAACTCTGTGCATCCCGTGAGATTATGCATGGTGACCTTCATAACCTCATGTTGCAGATGCATTAATCAGTGTCACACCTTGGCGCTGCCACTGAGGACCAGGCCAGGGCACTATGTGGTGAGCCTCATGCAACACTACCGCCTTCTGATTATACCCAGGAAGGTGGTCACAGCAGAGACATGCCTCCAGGTCCAACATAGCCATGCGGCCATGTGGTCGGTGAGCCCATGGAGGGAATTGTTTTTTTTTTCAACATCCACCCATGTGGAAGTTGACATGAACCTTGCCCCTCCCCCTCTTGGGTGCCCCCGGTCCATGATGGACATTTGTATTCTTTTTGTATTTTTATTGTTTTACACCCAATGCCCAGATGTTGGCATTGCATATTTTGATTTGCCCTTTCCTGGTTGTAATTTTTGTTCATTTGTTTCTTAATTTCCCCTGAGGTGTGCCATTAACACCTCAAGACCAACAGTCTGTGCAGTGGTGGACATGCAGGCATGCATAGTGAAGTCAACTAGCATGTTTGCATGGTGGTGCATAGGTTGGCATGGGCAGGTAATTATGGGTTTGGTGTGCCATTGCACGTGTGTGCTGTGTCAAGGGTCATTCACAATGACTGTTTTATTGTCTTCTCCCATGTTGTTTCGGTAATCCATGATGTGTCCATGACTGCTGGCCCCGGGGAGTCACCCTGCACCTTTTCACGTCCATGCTCCCCATCCCCATGTTCTCCACCAGGCGCTGTCCTTCCTGTACATGATTAGGAAGCACGGTTCCAGGAGAAGGTGATGCAGGATTGACACCATTCCGGCACAGTCAGCAGGTAAGTTTTAGCAATGTCTTGCATGTTGAGCATGCGTCATTGGTGTGCATGTTTGCTGCATGTCTTGCTCATCTTATATGTCCTTTGCATGCTGACATGCTGGTATGGTAATTTCAGTGGTGCTCATGTCACTGTATTAACTACCTATGTCTAATACTCTATTGGCACACCTATTGTGCTGTACAGAATATCATTGTACATCTGAAGGCAAGGCAGTGTTCTCCTTGATCTGGGATTCCTTTGCTCTGTTGTGGTACACTGTACTTATGGGTTAATCACACTATATTTCCATTCTTCCTGTGTCACCCTGTGTTGCTCCTGCAGTGGGTAGTGTCTGCATATTTTCTATAGGTAATCATGTGATGTCATGTATGTGCATGTTGTTTCTGCTGTTACTATGCATAGTATTCAATTTAGGGGAATTGTCTCCCGATGGTGTGAATCATATGCAAGGCAGATGGGTTCCCTGGACAGGTAAGTGAATGGCATTTGCTGACACTTGTGTGGTGTTTGCATGGGAGTGCAGCACTGTGTGTGTTCACTTTGGATTGAATTAGCTTGTGGTTAAACACTACTTCTTAAGGGGGGCATGTTTCAAAGGGGGCGCTTTTATTGATGGGTATGGCCATGTTCTTCCGATTGATTTCTGGGGCCACTGTTCACTGATTATGAAAACTGTGCATTCTAACTGTGTGGGTGTTCATGGTTGTTTGGCAGTGGGTAGCATGGTCAACTGTTTGTGGCATGTGGCAGGTGCTGATGTTTGGGCTGATTTGTCACATGGAAATGTTATCATGTGTGATGAGTGACACTTCAGATCCCTAGCGAGGTTAGTGGGATTATGACTGCATGTCACATGTGGCCTGTCTAGATTAAGGACCAACTATTATGGTATGCAGCAGCATTTTAAAGCCACAAACATGTTTTGTACAAACACATTACGGTTAGTGGTGATTGTGTTTTCTCACGAATTTTCCATGCATGGTGCACCATGGTGTTTGCTGCTTCTAGTGCAATGTGGCTGGGTGCATGGTACTGCTGCATTTCAATAGATGCAGTATTTGACCATTGGTATGCTGTGACACTGAAATCTGCATTGAACATGGTCTGTGGTTAACAGTGTACTTTTAGCATGATTTTATCATTGCTTGATGTATCACATTGCTTTGTGGTGCCTGCTTATGTCTTCCATTTCGGCTTCGTCGGTGTGCAGCAGTACATTTGACATCAAGCATGGTTCTGCCGGTGGTGCAAGAGGTGAGTATTTCAGTAACTACCAAGCCATCCACTGTATATTCTGCAGCAGCTCCTTCACAGTACCATTGGAATGCTCTTGCATCACAAATGTTTTGCTAATATACCTGACTGACTAAACCAACTTGTGACAGGCGCTTCAAAAACAACCCCCCATCTCTGCCTCCCCTAACACTCACCCTCATCATTGCTCACTCTCTTCATTCACTCCTGTTTCCCCTGAAGTAGTCACCAGAGTTGACAACTCCATGAAGCGATCATCCCAAGTGGTGTGCTGCTGCTCCTACAGAAACATCAATGGCAACATCTTCTCTCTGGCAACTGCTCTTGCTGATCTCTGCAAACACTCCTTTCATGCTGTTTAGTTTGTATCCTCCATCAAGCACTCCCTAGTGCGCACCATCCTTACTATGCAATATGCAGAGCCTTCCTGACCACCAAACTACAGGCAACTTTCCTTCAACACTTTACTGGGGAAACTGCTTGACAAGCTAGCCCTCCCACATATCAACGCCCATGAGGTCGTTGTTGGGCATATCCATGGACACCAGTGTGGATTGAAACTGTCCGGCGCACAGACACTGCTCTCCAGGACACACATGAATAAATGGTAGCATCCCTCAATTCATGATCCCCTGCTGTCCTCATCCTCCTTGATATCTCATCTGCTTTTCACACAGTGAGGTATGCCACCCTCATTAAGATGCTCCATGAATGGCCAGTGGACTTGCTTAAGTCATTCCGAAACAACCATTCCAAATAAACCATTCTGAGTCCTTTCTTCTATTCTACTTCAGCCTCCAACTGTGGCATCACGCAGGTGTCCAATCTTTTGCCATGCATCTTTGACGAATACATTTCCCTGCTGCAACGCTTTTTTGACTCATTGTACAACAAATTCATGTGCTATGCTGACGACACACTACTCTTCAGCAATGTTCCTACTGACACACTTGCACCCTCATTCACCATGACTGCCTCTCTGCCATCATGGCCTTGTGCACTGCAAATGACGTTGGCTTGTGCGCCATTAAAAAATTATAGTGTCCCGATTGGATCTGCATGATTCTTCCGTCGCGGAAAAGTCAGCGACGGAAAAGTTTGCATGAGAAATGTGTGCACCACAAAATGTTCCTACATTTCCCATGCAAACATACATTTAAATCCCCTACAAACCCACACCCACAACACACCCACAACACACCCCCTCCCACACCCCCAACACACCCCCACCCACAACCCCTACATACCCCCACACACACCCTACTTACCTTTCAAGACGCTCTGTGTCCCTGCGGTGCCGGTTCCCTTTCACTTCCGTGATCGGGAACCAGTGCCGCAGGGTCCCTTCCTTTTTGTTTTTTCGGGCAGCTGCAGGGGTTTCCCCTCACAACTCCCGCTCACTATACTGTGCAGTATAGTGAGCGGGCGTTGCGGGGGACACCCCCGCAGCACCCGTTTCTTTGTTTTTTTCTTCTCGAGTGTGCTGCAGGGGTATCCCCCGCAACCCCCACTCACTATACTGTATAGTATGGTGAGCGGGGTGTTGCGGGGGACACCTCTGCAGCCCCTGCAGACTTTACAGTCTTATTATTTTTTATACCTACCTAAAATGCATGCCACCAAAAGTTTGAACATTTGGTGTTCGAAACTTTGGTAGCATGCATTTACGACCTTTTTGTATATGTCAGAACTTTTGGTGCAGTCATTTGATGCTCAAAGTAACTGTACCCTTCCACACCATCACACAGAAGTGCAATGTTACACATGCTGTTCTACTCTCCAGGCTACAGTACTGCATCATCCTACTCCTAAGTGTCCCTTGGTCCACTTCATTATTGAAAGGGCTGGTGGTGGTTCCATTTCCTATGCATGATGCCTTCTGTGTAATAGACTCACTCTACCTCTGCGTCGTGAGCATGAACTCCTTCAGTTCACATTAATCATCAAGTCCTTTCTTTTCTCCACTTCCTTCTCCCACTGCCTTCCGTGCTATTGATGCAGATGAAGTAGTGTACCTCATGGCCATGGCCCTTATGTGTCCTTGGTGCCCTGACCCCCCACCTGTATCATGTAAAGTACTGTGTATATACTGATTTTGCTCACAATGAACATCACCACATGACTTATCACTTCCATTTGTGTATTATGTTTTGCCCTTTTAACCACAAGATGTTCTCCATGCACTAATCCAAGCCTTTTCCTTTAACAACATCACCTATACACTTGCAAATTGTGAACACTAAGAGGGAATTGTGGGCTTGTCTCCCCTCCTAGTTATTACCATGATGTCTTGGTAGCACTGATTGTATGATTGATCCCTGTTAGTAAATCAGTGTCTACATTCACCTGTTCCCAACCTGTTTCCTTGTGTGCACCTGGCACATTTTGCTGTTATTGGATGAATGCCTAAGCAATGCACAACTCATGTGTTAATTGATAATGTGCTTCCCTGCCTGTGTGCAGTGCACTGTCCGTATACTACGCAGGTGATGGCGAGTCTTATCATGACATTGGTAGTCTTCTGAGGGTGGGCCATGTTTTGTTTGTGATAAATGATATGCATATGTGCTGTCTTCACAGTTTCATGCAGCATGGGGAGTGAAGTGTTCATTGTTCATGCGACATCATGTAATGAATGGGGATGTGTTGCATGCACATTTGCTGCATGTCATTGAGGGGGATAGGCAGTATGGGTGATGCTGGGTGTGAGTGTGTGTGTATTGTGTGTTTGAATGTCATGCAGTGTGCAGGTCATTGTGCATGTGTGCAGGGGCACGTGTTGATGGCTGTATTGGGACTTGTGCTTTGCATGTGTTTCATTTCACTGAGGGGTGCCCATGGCTATTCAAGTTGTTTTATGCATTTCGGTGGTACATGAGGTATGTGTAATGTTTTTCTTTGTCTGCAGATCCATACGTCAGGTAATGATGGCTATTTCATGCAAGGCAATTTTAGTGTGAACTGCATTGCAAAGGGGACAGGTGAGATCTTCTTTTAGATTGAGTGTTATGTAATATTACACATTTCACCGTATGTAGGTTATTCACATCCACCACTGCAGAATGGGTCCACTACAGAGGGTATGGTGCACAGGGTTCTTGGATCAGGCTATGGCGTGGTTGACGTCCTTTCTGTCTGACCAACCATCCCAGGTGGTACTCGAAGCCTTTCCATCTTCTATGGCTCTTTAAAACTGTAGCATTATCCGGGGATGTAAGCTATCCCCCTAGTTATTGTACGTGTACATGGCTGACTTTGCATGTGTGATTAGGACTTTCACCTCTGAATTCAAGTGTTATGTGGATGACACAGAACTTACTTTCAGGCTACCCTCAGCCGCCTCCTCTTCATCCCTCATATCTGAGTGTCTGTTGACGATTCAGCCATGGTGTGCTACAAATAACCACTGCCTTAACGCCAGCACGACTAAGTTCATTTGCATTGAGATCACTGGTCCAGCTTTCCCACTTTATCTATGGCCAGACTCCCTTGACCCTACAGCCGCAACCACCTGCACAGGTAATAATCCTTGGGGTCATCTTCGCCTCCACTCTCTCCTTCTCATGCCTCTTTCTCAACCTCCATACTTCACATCCACACCCTCTAGGACTCATTCAGAACATGTCCCAAGGATTATCCTTGCCGTCAAGACAAGGGACCACATTCGTCTGGCACTGATTTCCCTCCACTGGCTAGCCTTGGCTGCAAGGGTCGATTTAGAGAAACTATGCATTGTACACAAGGCTGTGTGGGGCATGTGAACTACCTATCAGCAACTATTCATACCGCAATACTGTCCTTCCCGAGCCCTCTCATCATGTACCTCCTACCTTCTTCGAGTTAGCCAGTTCTCGAAGAAGTGTTTTTGAGGAAGATCTTAATGATAGGCAGGGCCGCCTTCTGGAATAGCCTCCCTGCCACATTCAGTATGGGGCCTCATATCCTTAAGTTCCTGGAAATCCTCAGGAGTTTCCTCTTCTACTCTTGCTTCTCTCTCTCCCTTCCCTGCTAACTGATCCCTCTGCTCTCTCCCTCTCTCCATACTTCTTTTCCTTCCAGCTCGATGACTGGCTGCCTGATGTACCTCACGGTCTCAGAGGCCAATGGCACCCTTGGCAGTGTATTGTACACTGGACTCTGGGACCTGCACTAGCTTCATCAAAAATGCACTTGGTAAATTACCCTAGAGAGTTGCTTCTCTCTGCACTTTTCCCCGCCTCCACTGACTGGATGCACTTGGACCACACCTGAACTTGTTCCCACCCTCCACCTACCACTCCCATTTAAACGTCTGTGCACTTGCTCGATCGGATTGCACCATGCCATTACATTATCTGTCTGTTCCACCTATCCTCACTCGATGCATGGTGGCGCATTCATGCAATTGATAAAACTGTAGCTTCGTCATCATACATATTCACTCTTACCTCCACTGATAATTGTATAAAATACACAGTCTGCCGGTAGTGACTATTATGGTTTCAGGGATTCTAGGGCTCTGTACAATTATTATTTTTCCCCCTTGTTCCATCCATCATTGAGCGCTTTGAGACACTTGCCTTGTGTATCAGGCATTTTGGGATATACTTTAGCATAACATGCCATACCATGACACAGTCTAATGATCATTTTACATGACATATAGGATGGTTTGGGTGACACAAAGTGATTTAAAGGAATGGTTTGCATGGTGGTAGTGATGTCATTCTGTTACTTTTGGAAACACTAATGTCTTTTAAGTTCTAAGGGTTGCACGCAATGTTGCACTTCCAAGGGCACATGCTCAGGGTGGTTTTGTGGGCACAGAGGATTGTCCCATTGTCATCATTGAATAGCATCGTGGATGTAGCGGCCTTGTGTGCATTCCACACGGGGGTGCAGTTAGGTGAAATACGTTGACACAAGCTGGTTAGGTGCAGCCTCTCCACGTTCCCTTTGTCTAGCTATACGCATGCAGCGGGCCTGTGGGTGTGGATGGGGTGCCACCAACATGTTCACTGGGACGCCACGCTGTGCTGCAAGATTGTGCAGGACACATGCTGCCACTATAATCCTGCAGACTTCTGCTGGTGCATATAACAACAGGCCACCAGAGTGGTCAAGGGATCGGAAACATAACTTGAGCAATCAGAATGTGCACTCCACTATGGCCCGAGTTGCAATATGGGCACTATTGATCTTACCTGGGCAGGAGTGATAGGGTTATGTATTGGCATCATTGTGTAGCTGGTCAGAGGGTAGGCACTGTCCCCCGGAGAGATGAGAATGTTTGTCATTCGTTGCCAGGGTCTATTTGTCTGTGTCCAACATGTATGCATGTGCAGGACCATTGATACTCACCAACAAGCCATTTGTTGCCATGCTTCCCATCGCCAGAGCCTGGTGTAGGGGTGACATCCTGAATATGTAACTATCATGGGTGCAGCCAGGATAGTTTGCATAGACAGAAGTAACGATGCCCTTGGCATCACATACAACCTGAACGTTGATGGAGTGCCAGTGTTTCCGATTGTGATATATATGCTCAGTTGCTTGAGATGGACGTAGACCAACATGGGTGCAATCGATGGAACCGAGCACTTTTGGGAAGTGTACCACCCCATACAACACCTGAACCACGACCAGCCTTTCTGCAGGTGTTCTGGGCAAATAGATATGCCGGTGGATTTAGGGGCATGCAGTCATTTATGCCAACACTTGGTGTAGACAGTGTGACTACTTGGCCTGTGAAATTCCCCAGCTACGACGGTGGTCCACTGGAACGAGCCAGTGGCCAAAAAATGCAGTACAGTGAGCACCTTTTGCAAGGGGCTCAGTGCTTGGGAGCACAGGTTGGGTGATGTAAGGTCATCTTCCCACTCTGTGACCAGGTCTAAGATGATATGAGGGGGGAACTTATACCTGGCATAGACCTGGTCATCTGGCATTCCAAAAAGGGTGGTCCTTGGGTGGAAGATCTGGGCCCTGTCCATCCTCCTCCTCCTGTGGTGTCCCACGATCACTGCTGCAACAACTGGTACATTCATCACAGCTGTATACGTGCGTTTGTTGATTGTGCATGCTTTTCATGCATTTTTTTGTGTGCGCCTTGACGTTTACTCCTGCTATCGGGTGGTGTACATGTTTCAGGATTTGCACTTATTTTTTTACACGCCGGCTAGCTCTGTTCAAGTCCAGGAATACGGTTGTTTTGCACACATATGGGTGGTGCGATTTTTTCAGTGTGGAACGTTCCTCGTAACGCCCATATTTTTGCTTGTACTTCCCCATTCCACGTGTTCTGCCCCATTTTGAGTGCCTGCGCAGGACCTGGTGGCCCTTCGCTGGGAGTCTCACGCAAGGTCTTCATGGTGTCGCAGTGCCGTGTTGAACCGGTGCGGATTCCTCTGGAGTCCCAGGTTAGCCCGCCCATTGTGTTCCATGAACCGACAAACAGGGATTTTCCACATAATTTATTCCATGAATCAGGCTCACAGTCTCAGGAACACAGCGCCAGGTCTACTGGTTTATTAGTCTTCTGCCAGCATGCTTTTCTTTCCCACTTGCTTAGCCTAATACCCTGGTATAGATGTTTGCACCCACCAGCAATGGGTTAACATATGTGGCCAGGATTACTACCCCACAACACTTCTACCAGGCAGTATTTCTCCCCCTCACTTAGGGTAATTGTCATGCATGTGTATTTGTGTTTTTCAGTCACTGGCCATCATCAGCTAGTATGTGTACCTCGCAACAAACTCCTACCACCAAGTATTTTTTCACCCTAGATTAAAATACTTAACAGGCATGAATATTCTCAACCTCCAATTGTGGGTTATCTAGCTCTGCTAATTAAAGAACTTCCCCTATTGTGTGTCAAGTCCTGGGTAATCTCTCCTGAGATCCCTAGCACAAGGGGTGGAGTGGTCTGGTCAGATCCTCACCAGCAGCATCTCCACTATACAATATCTCTTCGCTAGTGCCCCTGCTCTCCAGCTTACACTCCTTCCCCTCCCGGTCTCTGGCCAGATCAGCATAGCTCTGAACCTCTTTACTCTGTTCTAAATCAGTGGATTTCTTCAATAACAATTTTTATGTATATCTGTTGATTTAATCTCAGTGTTGATTGAGTGCACACCTGTCTTTGAGAAGCAGGAGAGTGCTGTAAAAATATGTGTTTCTACAAATATAGGTAAGGGAGCAGGAGTTACAAAAGAGCATGAAGACATTACCAATAAGCAACAGGAGCAGTAATTGGAGATGAGTTGGAAGTTGGCTGGAAGAAGAGATTGGGGGTGTATACCGTGCATGAAAAAGGTACTCTTTGAAGAGGAGGTTCTTTAGCTATTGTTGGAATTTCATGAGGGTAGATGTGAGTCCAATGTTGATCGCCATTAGGGCATAAACTGAAAATGTCTTTTTCCTGTTTTTTTCACTTTTCTGTGTTTATAGCACTAGTCAGACCAGCTACTGGATTCTTGTGGATTGTTGGCCGCTATAGATGGTAACCTTGGAGGCCAGGTAATAGGAGCATATCCATTGATGGGTTGTGAATGAGGCAGCTGATCTTGAATGTGATGCATGGTTGCTAGGACAACCAGTGTAGTCTGAAAAGTGTGGACACAATGTATTAAAATTTGTGGAGGCATTTTATGAGACGGGATTGGGGCTTACACAACATAGTCATTGGTGCCAATTGGAGATTGTTGGGTTTCCACCATCTAGCATAAGACGCATGAGGGCCTGTTCTGTGGAACAGAAGTTATTGGGCCTCATTACGACCCAGGCGGTAAGTTACCGCCTGGGCCGTGACTTTACCACCATGGCATAAACTACGTTTACGCCATGGTGGTAGGCGGACTTACCGCCCCATTCCGAGGTCGGCGGGGCGGTAAGTCCCCAATCCCCATTTACCCTTCCCCATTCCCATTTTTGCCCCATAGGGCATAATGGGAGTGGGGAAGGCGTTAATTACGCCACCGTAAATTACGGTGGCGTAATTAACTCCATGGTCCCTTAGCGCCATGGATTTTGGTGTTAAAAGCTCCATGGCGCTAAGGGACCTCGTACTCAGGCGGTAAGGGTCGGCGCTGTTTACGCTGCCGTAAACCCCTTACCGCCTGGGTCGTAATGAGGCCCATTGTCTGAAAGGAAGGGCTTAATTTTCCACAAAAGTCTGAGTTAGTACCATGCTGTCTGGGTATTCTCTTTGCTATGACCATTTTTCTGGAGGGATTGCTGTCAATGTGCAATCCCAGGGAGTGTGATAACAGTGGGAGGTGCAGGTACGCTTGCTTGTTGCATACCCAGTAAGTGTCCATTAAGGCTGCTGTGCCTCGCTTCATGTCTGGGAGGATGAGTGTTTTGTTGCAGTGTTTCTTTGATCCCATGGACACCTTCCCTTCTCTGTGAAAACAAAGTTTGTATTGTATTTCTCGTTGTACCTTGATGGGTTTTTCAAGAGCTGTCACCCAGGTCAGTTTGGCAATGTGTTGAGACCACGTTGGAGTGAATGTTCGTTCGACCCATTGACATTTTTCTTCCGACAGTCCTCACAGCGCTTCTGCTTTACACGTTATTGTCTCTACTTGTCATCTGTTTCCAGCGTACATTGTCCCTTTCATGATGAAAAATGTCTCCTTTATGCAAAGTACTCCTTGACGCTTGCTATTACATGTTCTCTAGTTAGGCAGCATTTGTACTGTTACGGTGTGTGCCTGGAAGGTACTCTGAATCCTACAAAGGGCTAGATGAACGAGACACTGGGCATCCGACAAAGGTGTTTCTTCGGGTATGAGAACTTTGGGCGTTCCAGAGGCATGAGGTATCAAAAAGCAGACATAACAACTTTCATTGGTCGCCTGCTTAACCATAGCACTCATATTTGAATACCATTTATTAGATTGGTCAGGGTGGCGGGGGTCTTCTACATCATCTAATCCCCTGCCATGGTACGCATCGTACCTTTTGCGTTCCGTCCCCCTTCTCTGTCTTTTATTCCCCCCTAAATCATTATGCAGCTTTTTCACTCTTTGATATCGTATTGGAAAAATGTCTGTCCATATTTCATCATTGTGTTCACTATTACTCTGCCAGTACTCTAAGGTTAAATGCATTTGTGGAATTGGGGTGAGGGGCTTAAAGTGCATATACTCGCCATCTGAGGTAGGTACCCTGGTTGTGGGTATATGTACATATGGCGACACAGATACGTCAAAGGATGTATTGTCAACATTATAATTATTTGATTCCTCTTCAACATCATAATTCACAGCAGCATATGTAAATGTTGGGGCTTTCACAGTTTGGTTCTTGTGCAGAGTGGTGAGATTAAGATGTGCTGAGGCATTGTGGGCCCATATTACTTTAACAGCGTTCAAAATAAGGATGGTATTAGTTTTACTCTTTTATATCACCCAAGATAAAAGTAAGGCTCCAGGACATACCCAAACAAAACAACATTATAGAGAAAACAATGGCAACGAAATACAACCCACACTCATAACTATAAGCTCTAGTAACGCTGACATTTTCCCTATTGCTATCTACATTTGTAGTGTTGTCAGTGAGGGCCCTTCTCTCCACCATGTTTGAACCTGAAGGGGCAATATTAATGGGTTCAGTACACAACCAATACTCACATGTCCGGGGTGATCCGAGAGCCTCTGTTCACGGTCAATCCACAATCGGGGCCGCACCCCAACCAAGCCGTGACCCGCCACAGTGAGCAGTCAGGTATTTTCAATGGTTGGGACCCTTGGAACCTCTCTGGTGTGTACGCTCACTGGTCAGCTGCAGGTGGCGATGGTTTTGCTGGGGGTTTCTCTCAGTGCAACCTTGATCACGTCCCAGGGGTCACCAAGTGAAGGCGGTCATCCCCTACATCATAATTGGAAACTCAAAATAATGGACACATTCCAGTAGCAAACAATACAGATATGATACATTTTAAAGGGTTACAGCATCATGGAAGACGTTTTCTATACAGTCTACAAGTTACATTTTGATTGGTAAGGGAATGGGACATAGTATAGTACTATAGGGGCAGGCTCCACGAGATTGGCTAGCAGCTTGGCGAGGTGGTAGGCATCACGTGGTTCAGCTGGGCTGCTCCGTGCGAGGTGAAGGTCAGGTTGGGTCTGCGAGAGGCAGCTGGTACTGTCTTACTAATCTACAGGCTATCACGAGACATGCAGTAAATTATAATCCACAAACTAAACCTTTGGTATTAAGAGTGGCCTATAAATTGTACACACTTATTTACACTATCCTGCTTCAGATCATTGGTGAGGTGAGAGGTGTGGGGTTCTTGCCCTCCAAGTGACTTGTTGGGGGTGAGATTAACAGTTGTCGGGTCTGGCACTTCAGAGCGAGGGGGGATGGATTGACATATGTTAGTTTAGGGCAGTAATGACAGGAGCTTGGTTTTATTAGGGGCACTCTAGGGTGGTCAGCAAGGAAGGGTCACACTTTCACTACATCAAAAGAAGGCTTGGAAGGGCACATGGTTGAACAGACAGTAATTTTCCAACCATAGGGGTGAGAGATGCAGGAGCGGGTTTGTTGAGATAGATGGGCCACAAGTCATGATTTGACCCGGTCACACGCAGGGGAGTGATCTCAGAGGAAGGATCAAAAGTATACACTACTTGCTTGCAACAATTTGCGCCAGAGCATCTGTGAAAAATGGGCTTGGATGGCACAGGCGCGGGAGGTAAAACGTGGGGGCTTTCAGTGCTCGCTATGCACATCGCTGCATACGGGAGAGAAGACTTCACAGATACCAGAATGCGGCCTAGTCCAAAGATGGAGTCTGGGGTACAAAAAATGGAGTTCAAATGTATCTTGCAATAGCCCCCCTTCTGCATGTTCCATGGTCTAGTCCACGGAGGCCACAGAAGGGCGAGGAATGGGTCCCCCCATTATTGCAAGAGCAGGTGGTCCCTTTTGTGTTTAATATACGGGGGGCAAACCTACCCCCTCCTTCCTTATAGGTCTCACTAGCAATGGCCTTCTGCTGTGGCCTTTCTACGTGTTGCACCAATGCCTTTATTTTGGGCTCACTAGCCATGGGCACTGGTCATATCAAACCATTCATTATTACCAAGCACCCATTGCCCCCTGCCCGGTAGATTTAGGCACTGCCAATGTTAAACCATTTTTTTTTAAACTCCTTATTCCCACAATAATTTCACAGTAATCATTTCCAATAAGAGAAATTCCATCAGTAGAGTGACGGTTCGATAAACCCTGCGATAACGAGAAACATGGCTCTGAATTAAAAAGTCTTCCACGTTCTCACATGCACTCAACATGTGCCCCTCTTCTTATTTCTTAGTTTGCTCACTGCATTCAATAGCTTGCATCTGTTCCTAAACCTCTCACATTACCCCCTATCACTCAGCACTTCATGTGACGCATATTTGTTTCTGAGATCGTCTTGCGGCGTTGCAGCAGTAATCGCGTGAGATTCCTACGGTCTTCCCCAAATATACCAAAATTGTTCTACCAGTAACTGGATCCCGAACATACCCTAAAATCCCAAACTTCACATGGTGTCTTCTTCGTCAATCCCAACCTCTAGCCTGATGTGATTGCTATGGCTATTAGTATTTACATAGTGTCTACAGCCAGGCCATTGAAGTGCTGTCATTCAAAACATTTTGTGTAACCCCAAAAGTCATTACATAAACAGAAGGGTTTTGAGTCTCTTTCTGAAGTTGAGAATGCTATTGGACTCTGTAAGGTCATGAGGAGTTCATTCCAAGGTTTGATGGCATCCTTTTTCCTCCTTCAAATAGTGTTTTGAGTTCTTCCATTTGCAGCTTGTCTCTGTTATATCACGGGAATCACTCACATCAATCAAAAATGAAATGGCGACTTTTCATTTCTGAAAAGTCTCTCAGCCTCGCTGCTGCAAAGCACCAAAGCGGATATATATATATATATATATATATAAAGGTTTTAATGAACAGCGGACACCCCCATGCCTCTGTCAAATAGTTTAAAAATTAATGGATTGATTTACCCCAAAACATTCAAAGAAATAAAGTCAATGGGCCTCATTACGAGGCAGACGGCCGAGGAATGAACGGTGCCAGTAAGGGACTGGCACCGTTCATTCCGGGCTGCCCTATTACGAGGTCTGCAGTGGGTCCAGTTAAAGAACGCCTGGCCAGACCAGGCGTCCTTAGCGGGACCCGCGAGCACACCAGGATGCTAACAACGGGCCTGTCATTAACGGGCCCGTTGTTAGCATCCTCTGCATTCCCATTGAGCCCCTTAGGGCTCAAATGGGAATAGGGATGAATTTTTACTGGTGCCCAGAATAGGGCAATTACTGGGTCTGTCAATGTCTCCATGACCCGGTTATTGCCCTTTTCTGGGCTCTGGTAAAAATTCAATACCGGCGGCAGCCGTGCCCTTAATAAGGGCACGGCTACCGCTAGGGTCGTAATGAGGCCCATTGGTTTATGCCCAAATTGTTTCTTATTTGGTCCAAATTTGTCAAGCGGTTTTCACACAATGGCTGTTCAAAAACTGCACTTTTTCTCTATCGGATAATACATTGGAGTAGGCTGGAAAACTGCATTTTTATGTATTCTTAATGATGTTTTCATTTTTTAACACATTGTTCGCAAAAGTTCCAATATGGGGGGCCTGTGACAACCTTTTTGTTTGGCAAAATTCATCCAAAGGCTTCCAGAAACTCAAAAGTTTTAGCCTCGCTCAGCCACTCTTCTGCAGAGCACCAAGACCGATATAAAGGTTTTAAAGAGAAGGGGAATCTCCCTTCTCTGTCAAATATTTTAAAAATGACTTGATGGATTGACCCCAAGGCAGTCAAGTAAATTAAGTCAACACTTTGCGCTCAAGTTGTTTCTTTTTTATTCCCACATCTGGCCAGCAGTTTTCGCACTATGGCAGTTTGAAAATTGCACTTTTCTCTATGGGAAAGTGAATGGGATGAAAACTGTGGTGTTTTGTTTTCTTGTTAACTTTTTTTATTTTATAATGTATTGTTCCAGTTCAGGGGGACACTTGAAAAATATTTGTCTGGAAAATGTCATCCAAATCCATCCAGCAAGACAGGAAGTATTAGCAATAGCATTTTGGGAAAATGTGCTGCTTTTTCATTTCTGAAAAGCCTCTCAGTCTCTCTGCTGCAAAGCACCATGGGAGATATAGCTATATATATGGGAGAAGGGGGCAACCCATTCTCTGTTAATATTTTAAAATCTACTGGATGGAATAACTCCACACCCCACTCAGAATCTGAGTCAACGCTTCACGCCCAAGTTGTTTATTATTTGGTCTAACTCCACCCAGCCTTTCTTTCCCTACCCTGTGTAGAAATGTGGACCTTTTCTCAATGAGAAAATGAATGGGAGTAAACCATAAAAAGCATTTTTTTTTTTAGCTTTCTTAATAATGTTTTCTTTTTTCAACAAATCTTTCCGCAACTGTGGGGCATGACAAACTTTTTGTTTGCAAAATATCAGCCAAATTTCGGCCAGCAAGTCAAAAGTTGTTAGCAATTAAATCTTTGGATTTCCTATGGAACTAGGTATACACCTTAACTATAGTGCGGCGACTGCCTCTCTATAATATATGCATTGGGCACATTTACTAAGGTACACAAATAGGATAAAGTAAATCTTTCATCAAAGAATGACTTATGCTCTTACTTAAGCTACTTATTTGGCCTAGAAAATCAACCCAATTGGTCTGCAATTAGCAGGGCTCCCTCTATCCAGGTTATTAAAAAGGAGAACAATTTTGGCCCAGCTCTACGACTTGGGAATCATTAGGAGTTGGGCTTCAGCCCTTAAATGTGGCGGCAATGCTATTACCGCCACATTTAAGGGCTGGCCCTATCAGGAGTTAGGCAGTAAGTTGGAGTTTTACCTCCAGCTTTTTTGCTGGAGGCAAAAATGTCCCCTTACTACCCGTTTTTCGAGCTATTACCGCCAGCGCAAATACCGCCAGCAGTAATAGCACCCCCAAACCTTTTGGGTCATATTGGCCCAATGGGGAATGGGGATTTACGCCACCCCCCCTCAACTCGGGATCCAGCATAAATTGCGCTGGACCGAGGTGCGGTAACGGAAATTGCATTGGGCAGTATCCCGGTACAACTAGTGCCGGGATACGTCCCAACTTGTGATGAGGGAGAAAGGGGACCCATAAAGAAATATTCAACAAAAGCAAGTCTATGGGGCTGAAATCCTGACCAGCAGCCTTCCACTAGGGACATTCATCGGACCACCGCTAATATCTTCAATGTTTCCACCCAACAAACGCTGCATGCTACCTTATTCCACAACTCTATCTACATATGTATATTAAATTAAGACAACAATCTATGAATCAGCTCTTAAAGATGTTCTTAACAAAATTGCTTTGGTAATAAATGCTATTGGTTATCTAAAACGCTCTTAATACCCAGTCGTTTCTAAGTGTGGAACCGGGGATCTAACCTGTGTTGCTCCATGTCGTCTTGCTTCCAAGGCGAACGCGTTGCCCTGAGCTATCCACCCACGTAAGTCCCTTACTTTGACTGTTCTGAACGACAAAAAGGAGTACCAGCCGCATTGAGCTCAAAAGATATGATTTGTAAGTGAGCGAAGGTTGCATTTTGGATGATCCCCTACCATAGGTGCCTCTGTTCCGTTTCCTTGAAATCATGAGTGCTAGCTTCACAGAGAAGCCTTCAATAAAATCGCCACACCTTGCGAATATTGGCTAATTAGTTTGTGGAAAATTAGAAACAGTTAAAATGAAGCTTAGACCTCACAACATGCATCCACACACGCATTATGACCCTGATTCACCAATCGGCAGATGCAGGAGACAGGGGGAACACAGAAAAGGGCTTTCTGCATTTACTTCTCCATTTGCTGACTCTCCTGTGTGGGTGGAAACTACAAACCCGTATTTCAAAATAATTTTTCAATAGCAGAAACCCATTGAAAATCTTTTTGAAAATCAGGACCTGCGTTTCATTGTCTATGTCTCCAACGCACAGACCTTTCTCTTGGAAACAAGATGGCGCTGAGCAGCACAGATTCGATACCCCGTCCCGGCCTTAGAGACTGGAGTCCCACATGACGCATGAAAAAAGTTCCCACTTCTCGGCATTCTGGCTCCAGATAGAAGCTCAGGGGCTACAACCAAAAGTCTAGCTAGCCCCGCGTCTTGTCAGTCCGGACATTAGGGTATCCCCGTTCTTTTTAAGACTTTGCAACACCCCTGGTCTAGGGGACGGAGCGGCTCTCCGGCAATGCATTTTTTGCTGGAGTGCCGCTCCGTCTTGTTCCTGCCCGTTCCCTGTGCTGCATGTATCCTTTCTTTGGTTAGCTATGGGGCCGCGCGTTGGTCTTGAAAGCAAGACAACGCAGCGCAACACAGGTCCAAATCCTGATCCCGCGCTTAGAAACCAATCGCGTTATAAAAGAACAATTATAATTTTGCCTTCATTCTAATGCGTTCCCGGGCACCACACGAGCATCGTTCACCACCATCGCTAATGGCAACAAATCAAGCTGTGTGGATGCAGCTTGCGATGTCATACCTATTGTGTACATTGCGCAACCTCTACTGCAGATCTGGATGTGAAATATTTACATCGAGGTGTGCACAGCTGAATACTTTAAGTGCAGCCTACTCCCATGTTGGGGGGGGGGCAACCCGCAGCCCACGTAGCTGCTTTGTAAAATGGCTTCGGCTCTTGGAGAGCAGATGCAGAGGCGAAATGCCAAGGGGATTTAAAACCGCAGAAAAATAACCCGTAGGCAAGAGAACATTTGCTGCAGTTTCACGATGTGCAACTGGTACATAATTCTGGGATCCCGCTGACACTTTCAATTATCTGGAAAAAAGCTTCAGGCTTAAGGCATGTTTTAGATGTATTTGTATGTGACTACTGCTTCAAAGGCATTTTAAAAAGCATTTCCGGTTTGTTTCACATCGTGGATATCTATAATCTTTCTTGTGATAATGATCATAGCAAAAGCCTGAAGGGAGCTCCACTAAAGGATACAGAAACGTACATGTAATTCAGTTGCCTATTAATGCTGAGGACGAGTATGGTCTTCCTATTAGATAGACATGCGTAATAGCCCAGAGGTTAAGGGGTTAAAGAAGTGCAATATATTTATAGCCCTTGAATCCCTTTGCATTGCATTGGTTTTCTTCCTGCACCCACACAGTGCTTCACCTCGTCCCCTTATTCATAAAGTTCTTAACCTGCCATAATAGGCCACACCAGCAGGTCTTAACCTGCCATAATAGGCCACACCAGCAGGTCTTAACCTGCCATAATAGACCACACCAATGGGTCTTAACCTGCCATAATGGGCCACACCGACGGGTCTTAACCTGCCATAATAGGCCACACCAGCAAGTCTTAACCTGCCATAATAGGTCACACCAGCAGGTCTTAACCTGCCATAATAGACCACACCAATGGGTCTTAACCTGCCATAATAGACCACACCAATGGGTCTTAACCTTCCATAATAGGCCACACCAGCAAGTCTTAACCTGCCATAATAGGCCACACCAGCAGGTCTTAACCTGCCATAATAGGCCACACCAGCAGGTCTTAACCTGTCATAATAGGCCACACCAGCAGGTCTTAACCTGCCATAATAGACCACACCAATGGGTCTTAACCTGCCATAATGGGCCACACCGACGGGTCTTAACCTGCCATAATAGGCCACACCAGCAAGTCTTAACCTGCCATAATAGGTCACACCAGCAGGTCTTAACCTGCCATAGTAGGCCACACTGACAGGTCTTACCCTGCCATAATAGGCCACACCAGCAAGTCTTAACCTGCCATAATAGGCCACACCGACAGGTCTTAACCTGCCATAATAGACCACACCAATGTGTCTTAACCTGCCATAATGGGCCACACCGACGGGTCTTAAACTGCCATAATGGGCCACACCGACGGGTTTTAACCTGCCATAATAGACCACACCAACAGGTCTTAGTCTGCCATAATAGGCCACACCAACGGGTCTTAGTCTGCCATAATAAGCCACACCAATAGGTCTTAACCTGCCTGTTAGGGAGAATTCTCAAGAATGTGGTAATTTCCCTTATCTTTGGAGACCCCCAGCAACTTTGCTGGATTTCTACGTTTTTATTTTTTACCTGGAAAGAGTGTGAGCTTTTTATTACCACTCTTTCATGTATTTTGATGTGTGTTTTACTTGTGTGTTCTTTGGTTATGGAGTTTTAAAACAACTCCATAGGCATCATCTTTTTCTGTGTGTCACACAGCACCCTCAGTGCAGTGGCACAGGGGTGTCTTTCAGACTCCAAAAGGTTTAAATACCTTCTCTGGTACTGACTAAAGTGTCTGAGACCATGTAAAGTTAAATTGACTTTACTAGTTTCTTTAAATGTACAGACTCAGCACATACTATCTTCCTATAGAGTGCTGGACGGGTTGCCTACCTTCCCCTGAGTCAAAACACTCATGTAACAGTCAAATGTTACCCTTTCCTACTTTAAATGGCTGGTGGCAGTGGTTTAGATTAAACTACCATGATTTTTCCCGACCGTGAACAGCGGTAGCTAGAAATTGGGTCAGCCACGTTTTTCAATATGGCGCCCAAAGCCTATCTGTAAAAACAGACTCCAGGCATCTTTTTTTGCCATTTATTTTAGGAAAGGTCCTTCTTGTGTTTGTCTCTGTGCGCAAACCAGGTTTGGTCCCTTTGTTTGTTGGCTTTTGGCGGGCTTCAGTGCTGAAGCCCTCCTCTGGTGCCTGAGTGTCTGGAGTGGACAAGATGTGAGGCAGGTGCCCGAAACTCCCTGTGCTTAGTCTCCTAGGAGACCTGAATGCACTCTGACGTGATTGGCCGGTTGGCTGTCTGGCAAGGACAGCCACCCTGCTGTGTGAGTGACAGCCATGCTGGAATGAATGAGGGAAAACTGTTTAAAAGCAGGTCTCTAGGACTTGGAAAGCAGTCGACCACTGGAACGAAAGAATCAAAGACGAGCTGAAGGAAGAGGACGGCTGCAACTCCTGGACTACCGGTAAAGCCCTGCTGCAGGTCCGAATTGTCTGAAACTCCATCGACAGAGAAGCCCTTCAAGGTTAACTTCTTCCCTTGAGTTTAGTGGGAACAACCAACTCGCCATCCACCTGGACACCGTCCCCATATGGTCGAATTTTCCACAGAGTGCTGTTGAAAACCGGATAGCCAGAAGGAAGGAAACCAGCTTGTGGACTTTAAGGCACTCACACCTTAAACCAACGTCTTGCTAAGCTTTTGGCCTCATCCCTGGGCAATGCAGGACCCTCCCGACGTCCTCCTTCTTGTCCCCACGACTGAAGCTCAGGAACAGCGAGATCTGCTCGAAATGCCTGGAACAACTGCCTCAGCTACAGCTCTTCTTCACTTTCAAGGTACTGTGAAAACACGGTCCGGCCATTGCGAAAATTCGAGGAAACGTTCTCAACTTCGAAGCCTTATCCTTCCCTAAACATTCGTCTAACTTTTCACCTAGCCAAATTCTTCTAAACTCTGTGGCAAAGACTTAACCGTTTACTACCCGAACTGTGCTATCCTATACAAAGACTCCAAACCATTGACTTTGGCCCAGGTCTATGAACGGAATTGCTGGTTGTAGTTTACTGAAACCCTTTGTCCTGCCTATGCAAGTATTTGTGCTTTCTATTCTTACAACCTTGTCTTTTTACCCCTTTTTAAAGTATCTGAAGTGCCATTTTCCTCCCACTTCAGGGGAGCTGAACTTGTTCATTTACTTATCGGTTGGGTATTTGTGTTTTATTAGTGTGTGATATTGAGCTGCTCTTGCTAGTGTAATGTTTTCAAACTGACTGCGTGAATAAATGTATATTCTTTTACCAAGAAACCTTGAGTAAGTGTTGATTTGAAACACTGTAGTTGTTGGTCCTTTGTGTAACTTGTTCTACTGCTCACTTTACTCTTGAGATAAGTCTGGCTGCTCAGCCATTGCTACCACTTTACTGTGTAGTACGGGCTTGTACCAAAGGTGAAATTGTACTTACACTTGTGGTCTTAATTGTGTGTCGTGTTCACAAAGAGTACTGCACATGATTCTGCCTATCATTGCCATAATAGGCCACACCAACAGGTCTTAAGCTGCCATAATAGCCACACCAACAGATCTTAACCTTCATAAAAGGCCAAACCAACTGGTCTTAACCTGCCATAATAGGCCAAACCAACGGGTCTTAACCTGCCATAATAGGCCACACCAATGGGTCAAAACCGGCCATGAAAGCCCACACCACTGTATCTTAACCTGTCATAATAGGCCACACCAACTGGTTTAACCTGCCGTATTAGACCACACCAACGGGTCTTAACCTGCCATAATAGCCCACACCACCGTGTCTTAACCTGTCATAATGGACCATACCAACAGGTTTTAACTTGCCATAATAGACCACACCAACGGGTCTTAACCTGCCATAATAGGCCACACCAACGGGTCTTAAATTGCCATAATAACCCACACCAACGTGCCTTAACCTGCCATAACTAGCCATAATAGGCCACACCAACGGGTCTTAACCTGCCATATTAGGCCACACCAAGTAGTCTTAACCTGCCATAATAGGCCACACCAACGGGTCTTAACCTGCCATAATAGCCCACACCAACCTGTCTTAACCTGCCATAACCTGCCAGAATAGGCCACACCAACGGGTCTTAACCTGCCATATTAGGCCACACCAAGCAGTCTTAATCTGCCATAATAGGCCACACCAACGGGTCTTAACCTGCCATAACCTTCCATAATAGACCACACCAACGGGTCTTAACCTGCCATATTAGACCACACCAAGCAGTCTTAACCTGCCATAATAGGCCACACCAACGGGTCTTAAATTGCCATAATAGCCCACACCAACGTGTCTTAACCTGCCATAACCAGCCATAATAGGCCACACCAACGGGTCTTAACCTGCCATATTAGGCCACACCAAGCAGTCTTAACCTGCCATAATAGGCCTCACCAACGGGTCTTAACCTGCCATAATAGCCCACACCAACCTGTCTTAACCTGCCATAACCTGCCAGAATAGGCCACACCAACGGTCTTAACCTGCCATATTAGGCCGCACCAAGCTGTCTTAATCTGCCATAATAGGCTGCACCAAGCGGTCTTAACCTGGCATAACTTGCCATAATAGACCACACCAATGGGTCTTAACCTGCCATAACCTGCCATAATAGGCCACACCAACGGGTCTTAACCTTCCATAATATGCCACACCAACGACTAAACTGTGTTGGAACCTTTTCAAATGTGGTTCCTCCCACCTTTGCAGCTCTGGGGGCAAGGCAGAGGATGGTAGTGCCTTTTCTGCATTGTGCGACTTGGTGGAAATTGTTTTATGCAGAGATGGACATTGAATGAGAGGAATTTTCAGGCAAGAAAGCAACCATGGAAATGAAGATGTTTAAGGAGAGGGATATGTGCAGATTCATGGGTCAAATGTTCAACTTCAAACTCAGTTGTTTGCTCAATTTTAAAGGATAGTTCCGGGACTTTTTTTTTATTGTCCCTACGGTTCGGCCATGTGTTTTTAAGCATAAATCGGTAGATCGTAGAAAACTTTCCTATGGACCTTACCCGACTTTTCGTCCATTAACGCACTCGAAATCAGCCGCCATTTTCTGATAATCCTATCATTTCCCCCCATCGACCTGGCTCACCTGCTTTTGCGGCACTAAATCAAATCCTCCGCCCCTGAAACAGACTTTATCAAAACATTCATATTCCCCGCCTCTATCCGTGACGTGACTGTGCTGCGTAGGCAAACGCGCCCAGGCGTCTTCTACGCGACTCCACACAGAACCCGGAAACCAACACAGATCAGCTCACAACACATCGTGCCACAATTCGGAATATGAAACTGTACTTTAAAATCAAACCGCAAGATTGTAAATTTGGTAAAGTACATTTATTTGACATCAAATGTTTAGAGAATATTCAGCGATTTGCATTTTTCTTTGCTCTCGATCCAAAATAGTTCGTCTTGAGGCAAGCGATGTTCCTTTGCTGTACACAGGGTTTTAGATCATCTCACAATACAGCGCCACAATTCGGAATATGAAACTGTGGTTTAAAAGCAAACGGCAAGATTGTACATTTGGCAAAGTAAATTTATTGGACATCAAATGTTTAGGGAATATTCAGCGATTTGCATTTTTCTTTGCTCTCGATCCAAAATAGTTCGTCTTAGGGCGATGTTCGTGTGCAGTACACAGGGTGTTGGTTTACGATAAAATAAGCTCTTCGGTCGCACTGATAATTGCATGGCTGTTCCAACAACGAGGCACAAGGCCACCACAACGGTCTGTATGTTGCATCTAGCCATTAGTACCGCGTAAGGGCATACTTGTACTTGGCGATCGTCCCATAAAATGGTCAGGGTGGTAACGTTGTTCACGCGGAGAAGCAACTGGCGGTTGAAAAACCCATCCGCCGGTGTCTGGTACTCGTGACACATACAATAATGAAGGATGTACCTGTTTTAAAAACATAAAAAATGAAATTAGTCTCACCATCAGATCTTTATTAAAATTATTCATTTTATATATTAGGTAGGGAAATTATTTCATAGCTAGGACAGTGCAACAGGGTATTATACGTCATTTCCAGTAACCCACCCCCTCTCCTCCGCCTTTTTCAGAGCCGCCTGAGCGCCAGTGGACCACTTCGTCACTGATATGATATAATATGGCATTTGCAACGCGCCTATACACAAGTGTTTCAAGGCGTGGCGAGGCAGGGAGGGGGGGAACAAGGAGAAGACAGACAACGATCCTACTAGGCCAGGTGTCATTCAGATCGCGCAAGTGCAGGGGAAAGGGGAAGGTAAAAGTGCAAGGGGAAGGGGAGGGGGGAAGTGGAGTACAAGGTAAGTAGCATAAAATAATAAATACATAGGGCCAGCTGGTGGCGAGTGCAAGGTAAGTGCAGAACAAGTGGTGCAAAACAATATGCCACATAGAACTAACAAGTACAACTTAACCCGTCTTTAAAGCTACTGTATAGTAATTAAATTGCGGTATAAACTCATCTAAAGAGTTACTTACATTATATTTGCATTTTCCATTGTGTCTGTGCGTAGGGCAGCCCCGAAATACCACTCCTTCTATGCCGACGTTATTTCTTCAAATGAACGAACATTAAATGGCTTTCGTTTCTGAAATTATATTCATTATCGTTTCTTACGTTATTGCAACACACCCCCAAAAAGAAGTCTTTCGGGATGGTCCCGGCCTGTCAAGGTCAAATAACAATAGAACCTTATACTGAGTCTTGGGCCATTCCGGCACCCGAGCAAAAAATCAAAGCAGCTGACCTTCACTTTGAACGAGCACACATTCCTAGTTAGCTACATTCAGTGTAAGGCCATCTCACAGGACTTGAAATTTACACTCCATCTTTGCATTTTGTCTGCGTGCATTTGCAGCCCCAGCGAACCATAAATACGGAGACATTCTATATTTTTTGAAAAATGATTTATATTACTGTTTGGTTTAATTTAATGCGCAAATGAACAAGGGTGGAGAGACACATTGCATGTACACTGAGCAATCACTTTTATTTACACAATACATAGCTACACATATTCAATGGGCCTGCGACATGAGGAGACTCGAGAGAACAGACAATCAAATTACAATCATTTAAACCGTGATGTGTATTTCTCAATGAGCTCTGCTTTAGGTGGACATGGAACAGAGGCAATGTTGGGTGGCAATGCAGTTGTCCCCTGCACAGGTTCGTTCACAACTCCATGTATGTGCCTATCCAGGACATCAACAATAAGTCTCTCAATAAACTCATATTGCATATCCTCAAACACTGGTTTGATCACCCATTGTTTACTTCTTTTAGTGAAGGCCTTATTGTAGCGAAGCGTCCCTAAAGTTCCGGTCGTCCTACTTTGTTGACGGCCAACATTATGGTTATGTGCCAAGACCGCTAGAAGAGTCCGATTTATCATGCCCTCCATGCCAAAATGCAATCGTTTTGGCCTGTACTTTAGGCACATATTGTGGAACACCTCCAAATCTCCTGTGTGGCAGAATTCCGTGAGTCCCCTCAAATCTCTTGTTATAGTTTTATCAAATACAATCTTTTCAATGGCTTTGTGAGTGGGTGATGAAGGAATCAACCACTTCTTCTTCCGTGCCTCCTCTGTGGACAAATGGCCATGTTCACAATTGTGGAAATGTTGGTTTGTGGTCAATCGGTGAACGTTGCTACAGTGTAGCATTACTGACCGCCATTTTTCCAGTAGAATTTCCAACGACCCTCCACATGTTTTTGAGCTCCACCAAAGATGGTTGCTGATTGACTTGGACCACTGTGAAATACCTTGCATATCTTTTTTTTTACCAGCAGCCAACATTTTTTTATTGATTGTTTTTGCAAGATGCCATACGTCAAATTGGTGATTTATATTTTTGTACTCTTCTCTCATTGTCTTGGCAATTGAAACGTGTCTGTGCGTGGCTATCAGGTCGATCACCATTCCCCGCGATTGTAGTTCTTGCAATGATGCTACAAAGCCAACTTTCTCCATGGCCACTGAGGATGTACTTTGTGACACCTGCACTACCACCGAATTCACAATTTTCTTACTTTCCATGTCCTGAAAGTGGTAGGTGCAGTACTTGGCTGAAAATCCTGGGCTGTCGCACTGTCCATCACCGGCTAGCCTGAACCGTTTGCCCGCGAATGTACTATCAATAGACATTTTTTCCATTCTCCAAGCTTCGCTAATGGCTGGAAATAGATAATCGGTTTGGTATTTGTAGAAATGAGTTTTCGCAATGAAATGGATTCCCACAAACTGAAAGAAAGACTCTAACTTTTTAAAACTTGAACCACTAAAAAGTGCAGCCGCTGCACAAAGTAGATTGCCTGCTGGCAGTTGCCCCAGCATGGGTTGTGCAGACCATGAGAAAGGATGATATTTTGTACAGGTGGCATGTATTTTAAGGTTAGTGCCTCGAATTGCACGAGTCACATTAATCAATGGCTCCCCACATACTTCACCACCAACCGAATGCCCACATTTCATCCGAATAATAATATCAATCAAACAACTATCGAATACAATGAATTTGGCCTCTTTCCTTATACTGTCACTCTGCATCCCAGCTGGTTCGGTCACTCACATGAAAGGTAGAATCTCTGATATCGTCTTCCGCTATGTTCAGTGATATTGAAGGTGTTTCATTGTCGTCCACTTCATTCTCTTCCATTGCAACATCTGTTCCTTCTCCGGCGATGGGTGAATAAAACAATTTCTTCAACTTTCTCGCGGTCTTACTTTTTGCGGGTGTGGATTCTGTAAATTGATCTCCGACTGCATCCGAACTACCAGGAGGACATTCACTATCAATGGCTGGTGGTGGTATAGCTCCGTTGTCAATCACTTCATATTCTTCCCATTGGCACGATGCTTCTCCAGTCTCAAGTCCCTGCCAAAAGGTTTGACAAGCAACATCTCTCGTTCGCTTCACTGTCTGTGTAGATCTAGTTCGTACACCCACTCGCAACTAGAGGACAGATTGGAAAAGGGATGTTCAGTTTAAACACAACTTACAGTATTGAACTATTAACAGTGAAAAACAACATAATATAGTGACCAGGACACTAACCTTCTTTTGCTTTCTTTTCTTTGAAACTTTCTTGCCTCGAACTTCAACATCAGGACGCTGTTGCTCCGACTCGTGTGTGCATGTCTCCACTTCCTCTTGCGCTGCAACGACTATATTTTCATGATAAGCACATCCATCACGCACTGACGCTCCATCGACTCCCTGAAACATAGAACTTTCATTAGTATGTATAATAATATTGAAAACACAAAATGTACTTGGGGACCAATACCCAAGTACATCTCAATAGCAAAACACGAATGAACGCTTTGTGTAGAACATTCAAACGACAATTATTCACGCATTGTTGATCTAGTTAGATGGAACTGTCAAGATCCATACCTCGGGCTCCTCATAGACTTCCATTGATGGTATTATTGAAGATGATGCTTCAGTAACTCCCTGAAACACAGTAATTGCATTAGTATGGTTTTCTATTTTGTTAAAAAGAACATAATCTTTGTGCAGGCGTCAACGGCTCATCTAAATAGACCTGCACAAATGATCAGTTGTCTAAAATAAATAATGGATATGTAAATATGATTCCATTTGCTCGATCGTTGGAAGTGTCACCACCCAGAGATCTGCATCAACTACTAGGGGTGATGTTCTTGTAGAAGAAGCTCCGTCATTTGCCTGAAACATAGTACTTGCCTTAATAAAGAAGGAAGTATAGCAGATGTAATCACGTCATATGATTTCGCTTGATCGAACTGTCAGTATCCATACCTCGAAATGCATAAGAACATCAAGGGACGATGTAACTGTGGTGCACACTTCTGCAAGCTGTTGCGCCGACCCGTAACTGCATGCTCCCCCTTCTTCTTGGACTAATGCTCCATCGACTCCCTGAAACATAGGACTTTCATTAGTAATGAACACAATATTGAAAAAAGAAGACACATAGGAGGGCGACGACAGATGGTCATATCAATGGCTAAAAACGAAAGAAACATTGTGTGTAACAATGACGCTACAAGAATGCAAGATCTGATGATCTCCATCGATGGAACTGTCCGGAAACGTACCTCGAGCATCCGAGTGACATCAACGGTTGTCGTCAATACGTTGGACTCCTCAGCATCTCCCTGAAAGACAGTACTTGCATTATTTTGGATAACAATAATTATAACTGAAAACAAAGACTAGAGGACGAGTACAAGGGTGTACCATTAGGTAAAATAATTACACGATCAATTAAAACTATTGATTTACATGCCTAAAACAAGTCAGTGGCAGAATAGCCAAGTAAGATTACCCGATAGGCGCTTGAAGTGGCTGATGACTGCAATAACGACACGGATGGAGAATCTTCCGCCTTCATATTGAGTGGATACATAAATGGGGAAATTATTGTTAGCTAATGCTACACACTACCGCAAGGCCCAGAGCTAAATCCGTAAACTTGACTCACCAGTGGAGGGATGTGGACGAATAGAGTGGGAATAGCGGTTGAGAGCAATTTTCGCCTCGCTCGCGGTGTGTTCTTCTTTATTAGCAATGATGTGGAGTACATGTCTGAGCTAAAGTGCCTGCTGCAGGTGCGGTATCGATCTCCCCTCTTGTCCGCAAAGACTTCTAGGACTCTACTTTCAAGCTCAGACAGTGGATATCCGCAATATCGGACCCATTCTCTTATCTGATCTATTGTCTTAGGGAAAACATGCATTATAGTACCTTCAGATTTATTATGG
Organism: Ambystoma mexicanum; assembly: GCF_040938575.1. NCBI lineage: Eukaryota > Metazoa > Chordata > Amphibia > Caudata > Ambystomatidae > Ambystoma > Ambystoma mexicanum. The sequence continues at coordinate 1,446,257,630 of NC_090934.1, read as the reverse complement.
GTCTTCGAAGGGCAACCGCCAATGGAACAGGCAGGCATTGTGGAAAGTTCTGAAAAGTAAAGATCAACAATTCTCTATGAATACCAATGTGTTAAAAAAATTAAATGACACATAAAAGGTTCAATGCAAGGTTCGTTTTAGTTCTTGGAACTATACACGGTATTCACATGCGGATAAGTATTTGAATAACTTTAAAAAAATAGAAAAATAATTTGACTAAACTCAGAACATGTGACTAGTTCCTTGCATGTACTGTCTTGAACGAAAAGAAATTGGACGCAAAATGATTATGGTACATGGCCTTACCTTGACGAACAAACAGTTAGATGCAGGGATCAGAGTAGTTTCTTGTCGTAGAACAGGGAGCAGTTCACAGGTTGCAAACTGACGAGTTTCCTCGAAGTGGTCACGGAAGTTCACAGAGACGAAGAGCAGATAACCAGCACCTTCACGGGTTGACTAGCAAAGCGCAAAGAAGTTCTCATTAGAAATATGAAGTGGGTTATAAAGAATTCGAAACAGGGGTGTGTTTGTGAATGAATGACGTGTATATGTCGTGGCATTATGCGGTTTGCAGGGGGCCGTCCAGCGTGAGGGGGGATGCTTGGCAGGAGACACGGGGTCTGGAGGTAGACATGGGAACAACAACCCATGCTCTATAGACCACTTTGAAGTGTACATGGTCTTTGGCACCTCTTGGCCTTTATCGCTCCCTGACAGCTCCACTTGCCAGCACAAGTACCCCGGTGCGAACTGCCTTTGATAGGGGGGGGGGTGGATTGGGGCGGTGGTCGTGCAGACAAGACACAGGAAGACTCGTGAATGGAGACACACTTATGTGGATTGCAGGGGGCCGTCCAGCGTGAGGGGGGATGCTTGGCAGGAGACACGGGGTCTGGAGGTAGACATGGGAACAACAACCCATGCTCTATAGGCCACTTTGAAGTGTACATGGTCTTTGGCACCTCTTGGCCTTTATCGCTCCCTGACAGCTCCACTTGCCAGCACAAGTACCCCGGTGCGAACTGCCTTTGATAGGGCGGGGGGTGGATTGGGGCGGTGGTCGTGCAGACAAGACTCGTTTGCCGCAGGGCCTCACCAAGAAGAGGCCATCTAACTGCATGTAAAGGCAGGCTGCAGGATCTAGTACATGGAAGGCAGGGGGGTGAGTTTATAAATACCTCACCCTCCCAGGAGAATATATGGGTGCAGTTCACCCTGGAGACCCTGGATGCCTAGGCAGTTAGTCAGCAGCAGGCTGGCCTGTGGTGGCAAGGCGGCACGGGCCAGAGGGGGTCATCTCTGTACCCGGTGCCCAAAAGGATGATTTATTATGATCAACCATATTGATTATTTACCTATAACCATGTTTTGTATCAATAAAATACAACAGCCTTTTATTGCCAACGCTTGAACAAAGTGGTGTGGTAAGTATTTTTGGGGGAGGAGGCAAGGCCGGGAGGCTTGATGCCAACCCGCAAAATAACATATGTATGTCTGCTGCATATGGGTTCAACGGTTATGTGGATTGAAGGTGGGCGGCCAGCGTGAGGGAGGATGCTGGCCGGAGACATGTGGTGTGACAAGACAAGGCACAGGAAGACTATTCAATGGAGACACACTAGATTCATTTAAAAAATCAAAACAACCATTGTTAAAATATATGTTGGGTTTTATTTTAGATCTTAATTTCAATTGAACATAAATAATAAACATTACACATTGTAAAGTTCCGGTTGCAGCACATCCAGGGAAAATCCGCGGTATTGTCCACTGTCGCTGGGGAAATGTTGTCTAATGGCAAGTACCGCACAGGCAGGTATTACTCTGCGAACGCGGTGTCCGAGCCTCCCGTGAAGCCACCAAGTGAAGCAACGATAGGCCACCAGCCTGTACCACCTGTGAAAATGAAAGCTGCAAACTGTATTAAAATGACAAAACTTTCTTATCACTGTCGATTCAGGTAAAAAATGTCATTCTGCTTTGAAAAAAATTCTATCTAGAAAATGCACAATATGGAACCAATTTACATGCATTCGAATGATATGTAGATGTAATTTTATATGTGGGAGACGACCATGAAATAGTAGTGGCATCATTGACATCACAACCAGAGTATACTTACTCGTTACTCGGATTACGCGGACGAACAGTGCCGCGAAGTTCGTGCATAAGCACCATCATCATCCTCAACACGGTCCGTGAGAGGCAGGCTTCCCTGAACTCTGGCAGCTCGGTGATGCATTGCGGACTTGGCTCACCTTCCGAAATGTAGGCCAAGCACCCGGAATTTTCACGGCAGCAGCAGTTCTCCTCCTCAGTTGGCATTAGCTCGCACCGATTGCACGTGCACCAGGTGGAGACGCCATCCATGCGACATGGTCCAGGCTCTTCATCCGTTGACTGGTCCTCCCAACTGCCGTCAGAATCCCCATCGTTTTCGCGTGCTTGCCTTTCCAGTAGTTCCTCCTCGGTGTACTCAGGCTCGTACATATACGGCATTATTGTAGCCATTGTGTGGTAAAGAAAGTAAAATAATTTACAGAGATGGTACAGGTGTTCACAAGGCCTAGAAGCAGCGAAGGTAGCTGACCAGAGCACAGAAACGAGTCACAGAATACTCAAAGTAACACAGAGAGAGTAATGGAATCGAAAATCTGCTGCTGTGTGTTGTGAAACGGTGTGTTTATACTTATTGAGGAAAGAGGCGTCCTGCCATTTCCATGGCGACACTTCATTAGCTGAGGCGCAGCGATTGTTGACACGAAACGTGCTTTGGCGTTGGGAAATGGGCGGTACGCGTCTGCTGATGTCAGGCTCAGGGGCGGGGGATTTGATTTAGTGCCGCAAACGCAGGTGAGCCAGGTCGATGGGGGGAAATGATAGGATTATCAGAAAATGGCGGCTGATTTCGAGTGCGTTAATGGACGAAAAGTCGGGTAAGGTCCATAGGAAAGTTTTCTACGATCTACCGATTTATGCTTAAAAACACATGGCCGAACCTTAGGGACAATAAAAAAAAAGTCCCGGAACTATCCTTTAAGGGCATTTTGTCCTTCTTTTTAGGTCTGACTAGAGAGAGATTTAGCTCTCTGCTAGAGCTCTAGCAGGTACATATTAGAGGGACTCAGGCAGGGACGTCAGTTAGGTGTTGCCAGCGGTCGGAACTGCAACTCCGAGGTCTCCATTGCTACCCCTTTGATCTCCTTGCTATCCCTAAAAACATTTATTTTAAACAAAAGAAAAGTAGTGTTTTTTTTAATGCAAGCTCCTGGGCTGTAGCTAGCGCCATGTGGTTCTTTTCTTCTGGAGTGGCTGGCTTTCTTGTTCAGGCCTCTTTAAATAAAAAAATACAAATAAAAAACAACATAAAAGAACAGGGGTTCCACAAGTCTAACACTTTCAGCAGCGACCCTAAATAAGAAAAAACAGGAATACCAAATAATGTGTCTTTCTGGAATTCTGTACAACCATTGCTAGACTCATTAAAGGTTTATTTCAGGCACACTTGAGGGTGTGAGTCACTGATCTAGTCTGTTCTTAAACCCCTCAACTCAGCCTTTCATGCTTCTGAGGTCAAAAATGAGTACCAAAACAGGTTGGGTGATATTGTATGTATGTCTTTGCTAAATAAAGCGCTTTAGCGTAAGTGCTATATAATAACACATCATTATCATTTGGCCATGGACGTCTGCTTGCATTCACAGTAATTTGGTAATATGGGCCTATACACACTGATCTTAACGATACATATTGTGATCCATTGTTGTATGAAATGTGTATCACATTATAGCGATATTGTAACCTCTTTTTCATAGTGTACTTAGGAACAATGAGATGTGATGGCACTTCCTGTTTTGTCAAGGGGTGAAAGGTCGTGTTCCATCGCTTCCTGCGATATCACTTCGGGTTGGGGTCAAATGACATCATTTCCTGTGTTTTCATCAGAGGTCAAGGGTCGTGTGATGTCACTTCCGCAACCCCAGGCATTTTGACGAAATGACTACCTGGACCCGGGAGCCATCCAGCGGCTCATGAGGCGTGCATCATCTACATGGCCAAGTTGAAGAATTGTAAATGTTATAGACAGCATAGCTGATCTGTCCGCTGGGGAGACAGACGTTTAGTTTAGTTTAGTTTATTATTTGTATAGCGCCGCCTGGCCCTAGGGCATCCAGGCGCTTGCGATGAATACAACAAGAGTAATACAACAGAAATGTACAAACCGATTACATATTTACAAATTTACAGTCTTGGTGCATGCTAGTGAGGTAGGGCTAGGCAGTTTACGTTTCTTTGGATAGAAGCCAAATTTTGGTGTTGTGTCTAAATCTGTGAAAGGAAGGTTCTGATCTCAGCTCGAGTGGAAGTGAATTCCAAAGTTTGGAGGCAAGCACGGGGAAGCTGGAGCCACCTGCTTTTTGGAGCTTAAATCTTGGGATATTTAAGCAATGTGTTTGAGCTGATCTGGTAGGGCGCGCTGGGGTGTGGTGATTGAGATTGTCGGATAGGTATCTGGGTGCTTGGTTAGCTAAGCATTTGTGTGTGAGTGAGATGGTTTTATATTCAATTCTTTGTGGTATGGATAGCCACTGGCAGGTGCGTCTGGCGTCCGAAATGTGTTCATGTTTGGGTATGTTCAGGGCTGCTCGCAAGGCGTTGTTTTGTATGACTTGTAGTTTGTTGATGTTTTTCTGACTGGTTCCCAAGTATAACACATTGCAGTAGTCAACTTTGGAAAGGACTAGCGCTCTGGCTAAGGTGATGCAGTTGGATGGTGAGAGGTAAGGTCTGCTGGCATTGATGAGTTTACAGGTGTAAGCAGTGGCTGATGATATGGAATTGATCTGTCTTGTCAGTGTGAGGGAGGAGTCGAGGTAGATTCCTAGGGTTTTGACGCTGTTAGAGACGATGATGTTATTGCCGTCTATAGTGAATGCTTGATAGAGTTTGTCGAGTTTATTAAGTCTGGGTTGGGAACCTAGGAGAAGACGTTCGGTCTTGTCGTCATTGAGGCATAGGCCATGCTTGGCCATCCATTCTTGGATAATGGAATAAATGTTGTTGAGAGCAGTGAGGTCGGTGGAGTAGTCACCTGTTAAAGGGATCAGTATTTGGGTGTCATCTGCGTAGTTGGTGTAGATGACACTCAAGCGGTCCAATATGTCAAAGAGGGGTTTCGTGAACACATTATATAGAGTGGGGGAGACGCAGGAGCCCTGGGGGACACCGCAAGTGACTGGGGCTGGGTTGGCAGAGGCTGTGGGTGCGTAGACTCTCATGGATCTGTTGTTAAGGAAGGAATGGATCCATGCGTTGGCGTTATCTGAAAATTTGGCTGCTGAGGATAGATGTTTGCAGAGGATGTCGTGGTTGACCAGGTCGAAGGCGGCCGATAAGTCAAGAAGGAGAAGGATGGCTAGTTTACCATTGTCTTTAATGTTGTCCATCTGTATCTTAAGGTCAATCAGGGCAGTCTCAGTGCCGTGTTTGGGGCGGAATCCTGATTGTCTGAGTCCTAGTAAGTTATTTTTCTCAAGGTGGTTCTGTATCTGAAGATAGGCAGCTCTGTCGAGGATTTTTAGTAGGAAGGGTACGGTCGTAATGGGTCTGTAGTTGGTGGGGACATTAGGGTCAAGGGTGGGCTTCTTAAGTAAAGGAAGAACCCAGGAGTCCTTGAGGTTGTTGGGCACTATGTTGGAGGTGAAAGATGAGTTGATGAGGGAAGTGATGGAGGGAGCAAGTTGTTTGGCTGCATCTTTAATGACTGGGGCTGGGCAGGTATCGCCTTGGCATTTGGACGGTTTAAGAGAGTAGATTATTTCTTCAACCTCTTTGATGGTTATGGTGGAAAACTCAAAGAGGTTATTGTCATCATTTTGGGGGGTGGTGTGGGTGTGTGTAGAGGGGGTGATGTTATCAGTGAGGGTGAGGCTTTCTTTCTTTGTCAGGATTTTGGCTTGTAGTGTGGCAATTTTGCCTAGGAGTGCTTCCTGGATGCTCGTGCACCAGTGGATGTCTTAGTTACAAGTGTCTGGAGTGGGGGAGGGTGATTCGAGTTCTCTCAGGATATTGAAGAGCTCTTTGGTATTAGATCTGGCGTTGCTGATTCTTTCATTGTACATGTTTTTTTTTAGACTGGATGATGGCTGATTTATAGATGTTCGATGCCAGTGCGTAAGATGTCTTATTAATAGTGGATGGTGACTGTTTCCATGCTAATTCAGCTTGTCTTTTGGATTTGCGGAGTGTTTTTAGTTTGGGGGTGAACCAAGAATTGAGGTGTGCTCGTGGTTTGGCTTTCCGAAGCTTGAGTGGTGCTATGGTGTTTATGGCCTTAAGGATAGTTGTGTTGTATAACTCTACTAGTTCAGTAGGGTTGGTCATGGTGGGTGAGAAGTCGATGATGGGTTGGAGTAACGGGAGGAGTTTCTCTAGTGTGATATTTTTGTTGTTTCTTGTGAGTGTGGGTGGGGCGTTGGAGGAAGGCCCTGGTGTTTGAGTGCCTTTGTTGATGGTGAAGGTAATAAGGTGGTGATCAGTCCAAGCGCATAGAGTGTTGGAAAGGATGGTAGTGTTGCAGTTGAGGTCAGCTATCCAGTCAAGGATGCAGCCTTTGTTGTGTGTGGGTTGTGTGATATGGTGGGTGAGTCCTAATTCTGAAATTGTGTTGGCGACAGTGTGAGCTTTGTCATCTTTCTCATCATTGAGACCTAGATTAAAGTCTCCTAGGATGAGTAGTCGAGAGTTAGGTTTGATATTGTCAGAGAGTAAAAGGGCTATGTCGTCATTAAAGGATAGTATAGGGCCTGGCGGTCTGTAAATGAGGTGGATGGTGATAGTGCTTGTGTGCGTTGTGTATAGTTTGAGGGTGAGTAGTTCCGCTGATGGCAGTGATTGGTTTTGTATGTGTCTTATGTTGATGGAGCTTTTTGCAAGAATGGCTACTCCACCACCTTTAGCTGTTTGTCTGTCTGCACGGTAGATGGTATAGTCATTGGGTATAGCAAGTGATAGAGAGGGGCCAGACGCTGGGTGGAGCCAGGTCTCTGTAATAGCTATGAAGTCGAGATCATTGAAGGAAATAATGTCGGCTATGTCTAGGGCATGGGCGACTACAGATCTCGCATTGATGAGTGCACCTTTGATGGTTTCGGTGGTGATGCATGATTTTTTGATGTGGGTGCGGGGGGAGGGTGCGTTCAGGCCGTGTGATATCTGGTCTGACGGAAGTGTAGGGCGTGTGCAGGAAGGGGCAGATTTGGTTAAGGTTATATTTTGTTTGTTGCCTAGATTGAGGAAGGATACGGGTGTGTGTGTTCTGGATCTGAGTCGGGTGAGTCTCGATAAGCCTGAGCAGGGATAGGATTTGCTGGTAGTGAGGTTCGTGATAGTGGATTGGCCGATGGGAGTAGTTTGTGATGCTTCTTGGGGGCTGGAGGTGTCTGCTGTGCGATGAGAGTCGATGGAGGAGGTAGGCTGGAAGGGGTTGATGTTGGGTAGGAAGGGGGTGGGGCAGGGTATGGGATAATGTCTGGGGCAGGCTAGTCTGCTGAGGCCATTGGGGTGTAAGCGAAAGTGTGGCCCTGTACAAGGGGTGTCATGGGGGACCAGGCAGAATGGGAACATAATGAGGAAGGTCCAGGTTATCATATCTGAATTTAGAGGGAACTGGCGCACAAAATCATCAGAGAGAAGCTAGTACGCAATGTAAGTGCACAATGGTGCTGCAGTGAGGGTACTAACGCAGAGAATCAGAGAAATGCTAGTACACAGTGCTAATACACAGTTCTAATACACAGTGCTAATACACAGTGTACTCTAAGCGACCATGAGGCACTACACAATGTCACAGTGGTCTCTAAGCGACCATAAGGCACAACACTATGTCACAGTGGTCTCTAAGCGACCATAAGGCACAACACAATGTCACAGTGGTCTCTAAGCGACCCTAAGGCATAACACTATGTCATAGTGGTCTCTAAGCGACCCTAAGGCATAACACTATGTCATAGTGGTCTCTAAGCGACCCTAAGGCACAACACAATGTCACAGTGGTCTCTAAGCGACCATAAGGCACAGCACAATGTCACAGTGGTCTCTAAGCGACCATAAGGCACAACACAATGTCACAGTAGTCTCTAAGCGACCTTAAGGCATAACACTATGTCACAGTGGTCTCTAAGCGACCCTAAGGCACAACACAATGTCACAGTGGTCTCTAAGCGACCATAAGGCACAACACAATGTCACAGTGGTCTCTAAGCGACCATAAGGCACAACACAATGTGAAAGTAGTTTGTGTTAGACCGTACTGCAAAAACAGGGTTCAGTGAAGGCTTGAAGCAGTTCAGGTTGCTGGCTGGAGCAGTGGAAAAAAGGTTGCTGTAAGGGGCAGTATGCTTGCCCCAGAGGAGATGGGCAGGGGATCTAGCCCTATGCTCGATGGCGTATACAGGCTAGAGATAGGCACCGTGTACAGTGCCTTCGAGGTGGGCCGGTTCGAAGCCTGCTGGCTTGTGGTAGGCTCCCAGTAGAGGAGAGGGGCCAATCACAATGTTTGCAGGGTTGCGGGGCCGGGTGGAGGGCTGAAGATGCGACGGTCAGCCATCTTTAAATGGTGTGGACCTAGGGGCTTCAATTGGTGGCTGGATGCACTCTGAGTGCAATAATGGGGCAGATCCTGGCTGGAGAAGGCCACACACTTGAGCGGCGCGGATATTAATAAATAATCCGCCGCATGTTGCCTTCAAGACGCACGCTCGTGTTGCGGCTAGGGACTCGTGACATACCTGGTGTCAGGCAGGGCTGGCTACTGCTCCAGCAGTAGATGGAAGGAGCTCCTGCTCATGGTGGCTCTGGAGTGGTAGGGGCAGAGTTCCTGGTCCCTGGCTCCTTAGGCACCCAACAGGCCTTAGTGTGGCCTTTGTGAGGGCCGGCGAATCCGCCTGCCGGCGGATGCTCGTTCGAGCTAAGAGGCGGTCTCAGCCTCGTTTTGGCGCCGCGCTGCGCCCGGCATGGAGAGGTCAGGCAGGCCTCTCAGACCTAGTCAGGCGGTCTCTGTGGGCCTCGTCTGTGCTGCTGGCTGCTTCGGGGCGGGGGAGAGGGCTCCTGCCCTCTTCCCTGGGCAGAAGATGTGGAGTGCGGAGGCACGGGCACCCAACAGGCCTTAGTGTGGCCTTTGTGAGGGCCGGCGAATCCGCCTGCCGGCGGATGCTCGTTCGAGCTAAGAGGCGGTCTCAGCGGACACGCAGGGACACGTAGAACGTAGCTCGTGACTGTTCCCATGCCTTCTCTGCTTAGTGTCTGTTTTGTGTCCACCTACGTGCTGAAGTTATATTTATTTTTCTTATTTAGTAAACGTGGGAGACTGCTGAGAGAAATGGCCAGATGCTTCATTCTGAAGAGCCTATTATAGGACCAGACACGTGGCAGAAGCAGGGCTACTGCAGAGGCCGGGACTGAGGCTTATGATCACTTTTATGAAAGTGAGTTTGTGGTTTTGTGCATTAGTTTCATTCCCTTGTCAATGGTTAGTATAATTGCGTGTGTTTGTAATCCTTATTAGTCTTGGTACATCCTTTTTAAGACCCAAATGGCAGACATGAGTTTTGCTTTAATAAACGCCTTCTTAAGGCCAAATGATTTCAACTGGAATGCAAATATAATTTATGCAACATTAAAGATAAAGTAAAGAAAATTGAATGCAAAAAATAGATGTTTTGAAAGCTTGTAGCACTCATAATGCATTATGACAAAATAGTATTACTAATGTCATTAGTGCCCCACCTAAACTTTAAGTTCCATTACATTGTTTATTCTGAGCAATAGATGGGTGTGAGGTGCCTTAACCAGAACTTCAACTTAAGATATCTCCCCCAAAAGTGCATTGCAAACATGTTTTACATTCTTACCTCTTGTATTTACCTAGTTACAAAGTACGCCTACATTTTTCTGTCATATTTTATATTTGAAATACGCCCGTCGTACTAGGTGAAAAATATTGTGTGAAATATGTCATTAAATTGTACTCGTTAGTAATTTATCATCACCATATACAAACTTCAAGTCAGTAATTTTGATTTGAATCATTTATTAGAGTACATAACATATTGCAGGTCAGATTATAAAGGAGTTAACTTGTTTACTCTGAAGTTTACAAACTTGTTTACTCTCAAGTTTACAATTGTGTGTAGCAATTGTGTTAATTTCTGCTTCACTAAGATTGTTTTACATATAAAACCGTGGAATTCCACAAAGAATCTACAGCCCCCTTACCTGCACTTAGTAACACCCTTAGTCTGCACTTAATTTCTGCCCCTGCACCTGCTGGCCGTACTACCTTTTGTTGTTTTGATCCCGTGTTCAGCACTTTCCTCCCCTGCCCTTGCACTTTCCCCCTTCCCTCTGCCCTATACTTGCGTTCTCAGTGTCACTGGAATGAATAAGATGGTTGTTATGTCCTCCCTTGTACCCCTCCCTTGCCTGGTCGCGCCCTGGAAATACTTGTGCATGGGCGCGATATAAATAAAACATCATATCATATCATATAAAAAGGGACACATGTTTGCAATGTGTGCATCCAAACACATAACCGCACATAGTGCGGTACCAGAGTAATGCGTGACAGCAGCAGGTAGCCCACGTCGAATGAATTCCTCAGTACTCACGCAAGCCATTCAGAGTGCAGCCAGCCATGGTACTGTGCAAGCATCGCACTGCATCCATGCTGCCCTCGCTGTAGAAATAAACACGTGACACACTGGACATGTGCTGCCTGTAATGATGCCGCTTCTGATAGAACAACCTCTCTGATGCTCCAGTGCTTTTATTGTGATTGGTTAAGAGCAAAGCCTGGTCAGAAATGAGGGAGAAAGCTGCTTTGGTTTGTTGACATCACAGATCATCTGGCAATATGCACACGATGCAATTCCCATTTGCGGTTCTTTGTGCAACTCCGCGGTTTTATATAAGAAGCATCTTTGTTAAGCACAAATTACCGCAACCGCTTCACTCAATCCTGTGGACGAAGAACAAGACAGGACAGGTGTTGATGAATATAACATTATAAGCAGAATCACGCATGACATGATATGTTATGATATGATCTGAGAGATTATTGATATAGCGCCTATACAAAATGTGTTTCAAAGCGCTTCACGGCAAGGGAAGCATTACTTATGTCATACACCAGAGACAAAATAAAGCAAACAAGTAAATCAAGCAGGTGACTTTCTGTACAAAGGTAACACAACCTGGAGGAGCACGCGATCCAAACTCACGGGTGCTTCACAAATATACACAATTAAACATGCACTGCTTTAAGAGCATGCCACTGTCTGTAGAAATAGAGAACATTACACATGCACTGCATTAATACAACACAACTGAGTGACTACACATCCCAGCATGCATTATGTTAAGAGCACAGAAGTAACTGCAGGTGCACACCTGGCAGACAGTACTCACCCGAACATGCACTGCATTAAGAGCTCAATGTGCACATGTTCACATGTACTGCATTGATAGGACACAACTCCCCGTGGACACACATCTGGAAACTATTAAAGCTCTGAATGTGCATGGCCTTAATGGCAGAATAAAAAACTCACTGTCGGCTCATATCTTGCAGTGACTACACATCCCAGCATGCATTGTGCTAACAGTACAACACGAACTGTGGGCTCATACCAGGCAGAGACTACACATCCCAGCATGCATTGTGCTAATAGTACAAAACGAACTGTGGGCTCATACCAGGCAGAGACTACACATCCCAGCATGCATTGTGCTAACAGTACAAAACGAACTGTGGGCTCATACCAGGCAGAGACTACACATCCCAGCATGCATTGTGCTAACAGTACAAAACGAACTGTGGGCTCATATCTTGCAGTGACTACACATCCCAGCATGCATTGTGCTAACAGTACAACACGAACTGTGGGCTCATACCAGGCAGAGACTACACATCCCAGCATGCATTGTGCTAATAGTACAAAACGAACTGTGGGCTCATACCCGGCAGAGACTACACATCCCAGCATGCATTGTGCTAACAGTACAAAACGAACTGTGGGCTCATACCAGGCAGAGACTACACATCCCAGCATGCATTGTGCTAACAGTACAAAACGAACTGTGGGCTCATACCAGGCAGAGACTACACATCCCAGCATGCATTGTGCTAACAGTACAACACGAACTGTGGGCTCATACCAGGCAGAGACTACACATCCAAGCACGCACTGTACTAAAAGCACACAGCTCAATTAGAAATGTCCACAATTACACATGGACTGCGTTAATAACACAACACTGATTGTGAGCACATGTCTGGCAGAGACTAAAGCTACCAGCATGCACTGCATTAATAGCACAAAACCTACTGAAGGCACATATCTGAAAATGATTACACACCCCAGCAACCAATGTGTTTAGAGCACGCAAGTCACTGTGATCACAGAGACTACAACTACGAGCATGCACTGCATAATAGCACAAAACTCACTGTGGGTGCATATCTGGAAGTGATTACACATTTCAGCGTGCACTGAATTCACAGTGGGGACATATCTGGCAGAGACTATATTTCCAAGCTTATACTGCTATCAGAACTCCTCATTGCACAGCAATATTTACTCATGCAAATGTTTGATAATGTTCATCACTGGTGCGATTTTCTACTGCTGTGGTAATAGATCACTCAGCAGTTATCGAAATCCTGAGAGTTAGTTGTCATTGGTGGATCTACCGAATGCCACACCCAGAGCCATAATGTTCCTTTAGCTGCTCGCTCACTGCTGGAGTAAGGGATCAGGTAATTGCAGGGAGATCAGGAAGAAAAGTAAAGGACATGATTAAAATACAATAGCTATGATATTCAAAATGAAAAACTATATGGTTATCTCACCAAGCGACCTTAAAAAGACATCACATGCTACAGCGCAGGGTCAGCCGGGTGTGCTAGAGTGAATGAATGTTATGGATCGTTGCTTGATCGAACGTCATCAAGATGTGCCATTTACTCGTGACCCCCAGCCCATAAATGACACATAAACACGTCATCATGTCTCCCCCAGTGTAAGGCAGCCTCAATGAATTTTGCAGCACTTGTTCACACCACACTGAACAACCCTTTGGGAGCGTTCCAGGAGGTATCCCTTGCTGTAAGGCACCTTGGTGTGGACAGGTCTACGCAGCCAACAGCAAAGGGCTGTCCCAACATTTATTCAAGTTTAAGTTCTATACATACAACCTCCCACTTCAAATGCTCCCAAGAACACAATGGGCAGCTAACAGTGTCATGCCACAGTTACCTGCCCGATTCCTTCATCCTGCAAAGATGGGACAATGAATAAAATAAATAAATAAATAAAGCTGACAAGTAACTCGCTCACCTCTTCACAGCTGGTGTCATCAACATTTTAGCTGTAGCTTGGTGTTTGGTAGACGCGTGTTAAAATGACCATCACAAGTGCTATACACTGTGTATTGTACTATACTGGCAGACTAAATGGAGACAAAAGAGCTGTGACTAAATACCCTATGGTACTGTCCGCTGCGCGCACCGCAGTACACTTGTCCAGCGAAACACGTGCATGTCCTGTTAAAGGCTGCAAAAGGGTAGTGGCTACCCTGCCTGTTGCCCCTAATGGATCTCAGTCGGCTTCAGGTGCCACACCGTAGGGAGAGTGGAGAGATGCACACGTTTCGTCCACAGGTGCATCGGCAATAAGAAAACAATGAAATCAATGAGCCACTATCTCGTGCAGGGTAAACAGCAGCTGAAATTGCAAATCCCTGTGACACCAACTATGTGACACCAAGAAGCATGACTGCAATCTTGTACTCATTGAGGGACAGGGTGGGTGCACAGATTGGGGCACTCTTTGGCAGAGCTCCCAAGATGAAAATGAAAGTGATTTGTTAGTCATGTAGCGCTTTCACCAAAACACTGTACAGAAAGCATATTTACATACAATTATCACCCAACCAAAGTTGGTACTCATTTATCAACCTCAAAAGGAGGAAAGGCTGAGTTGGCTTTGGTGGGATTGGAACCGGCAACCTGCAGGTCACACACAGCTTGCAGCAACAAGCGCTGAACTCGCTGAGCTTTCTTACCGGCATATGCCCCATCAAGTAGGCTTTCCAGACGCTCTGATGCAGCTTGAGTGGCAGCTACACCCTCTATTCTCCCATTGTTTACTCTAGCTGTTGTTCCCAAGGGTCCAGGCTGGTGTGCTGATTGAACACTGAGAGCACATCCCAGTGCTGTGGTTCTGCCAGCATAGCACTGTATCTCTAATTGTGTTGCAAATCTCTCCCTTGTGCATCAACAGAAAGCAACTACCAACTAATGCCGGGCTCCTTCCTTCCCTGGTCTTTACAACGTGATAAGACTGTAGGTAGCAAGGGTCCGAATAATGGGCATTAAACTGGGGTTCAGTAGAAGTAAACATGCTTGCAATCTAAGGCTTGTAAATGCCCGCCAAGAAACTGATACACATGTCCCCCAGATAAACGGACACAGACAAACAACAGCAAATTAAATGCAAAAGGGTAACATTTAGTACATCAACACAATTGTTTATTATGTGCAAGCCGCCATTGCAGTGAAGCAGCATCCTGAACGTGTGCAGTGTACATACATCAACAGAGAGCAGCTTAAGCGCATGCATCTTTGGGGTTCTCGTGTGGAGCCGTCTGTAAAGGTGCACGTTCCCAAAATGGTGTACAATCACCATATTTTCAGAATGACAGCACGCATTTTCCATCAGAAACATCCACCCCACAGCACACACCGCCCTGTCAGGGATAGGAGAGCAGAAGGGATAGTGCTATTGCAGCTTTGGAAAGCAATGGAGCACTTTACAGAGTAATAAGGGAAACAACATACAGGAGGTGTGGGGTAGTAACAAGGGGAATACCATAGCAACTGGGCAGTGAATGGGGGACGTACGACACCCTGAGACGCAGGCCACATTGGGATAGCAGCTGGGACCAATGGGGGCAGGGGAGCTTGACATAGATATGAGTTCCTTTGTGTGTGGTGCTGGCAAGCATACATGGCTGGCAGTGTGTATTTGTGTAGGGGCTTGTTTGCATGAGTGTGTGGATGTTGGCGCGTGAATGTTTGTACACGGATGCGACTGGGGCTGTACCTGGACATACCATGGCAATACATGGCATTTGGGAGGAGTGTCTGGGCATTCAATCTTAACACCCTGCACAAGCTGGCACTATGTGTTTCTATTCTCTCACACTAACGCAGCCATAGTTGCACTCGTCAACACTACACCGTTTCATTTCCCTCGTGCATCCATTGGTGTACTGCTAATGTGCTGGGTCTACTCGCTTTAGCTGGAGAATGAGGGCGGCTCTTTTGAGGGTGTGCAGTACATGTATGGGTGCTGCTTGTGGGAATCCAGCCATACCTGCGTTTTTATGTTTACATTTGTGAACTGAGAAGTGCACATGGATGAGTCCATGTTCCGTACATTCTGTAGATGTGATGGGAGGTGTTATACGTCTCTACCCCTTTAAGAGCGAGACAGGAGACTGGCGGGAGAAGAACGAAGGAGGAAGGAGAGGAGTTAGAAAGGGAGAGGCAGCTGGTGTTTGTTAGCTAAAAAAGAAATACGTTGTTCCATGATCTTCGGTGCCGAGTACTTTATTCTCCATACCCATCCGGGTAACAACTAGCGACAAGGCTGTCTACCTGTGGACCGGAGCTCCTACTACGGCGGGTGATCCCACCACGCCGTCCTCCATCTACCGGCGGGTGATCCAACTGTGCCGTCGCACCCATCCAGACCGCATAGGCACTCCGCGTATCCTTACAAGTACCAGCGATCCTGCTGAGCAGAAAACCACCCCCGATCCCGGGCGGGCGGACTACATCACTCCAGGCATCCTCTCTACAGTGCTCCTCAAGGGGAGTGAGACAGTCGTTTCCCGTGCTGGTCGTGCGGAAATCTGCCAGCTGTTTCCCTTATCAGCAGGCCCACGTGGGGGTGACACGTGCTAAAGCACAGCACGCACAACAGGTCTGTGGCCTACACAGCATTTTGTTGTCTCTCTCCATCATTCAGTTACACGCCATCCCCTCCACGTGCTGGCTGCATCAATAAAGGACCAGATAGAGCACTGAATGTGGGGAAGAGTGCTGAGCTCCCACTACCCAACACTAGGAAAGGAAAGAAGGGGAAGATGAACCCCAGGAGACACATCCCCACCAAAGGAAAGCTGTGTGAATTTAAGAAAAAAAAAGAGAAAATATACATACATATCAGAGAGAAGGAACATCCAGGGTAGATTAACCTACGAAGGGTCTATGTACACCGACCAGCACAAAGGAGCAGGTGAACCAGTTACTGAGGCCGCACAGACAGCAACTTCACCACCCCCCCACACTGGGAGAAGGGCCATAGGCAGCTGTACAGCATCTACCACAACAGAAAGTCGGTTCAAAAGCGTGACTTGTACCTCAACTACCACACCTGCCAACATGAGCAACCCAGGGACACCGCCCCCTACACCCATGTCCAAGACAATTTTGTTGCGCATGCCACTCCTATTCACCATGACTCCCCAGGCAGACAAAGGCCTGAGGTGAATTAAGCTGATGGAAGACATTAACCATTTTGTGAAAGCGGCATGGGAGGAGAAATCTTCCAACCTACACGATATGCTCATTAACCTTGTTGGCAGTGAGGTAAAAACCATCAAGACAATTCTGCCAGAAGACCAACCAGATTTTCCCTCACTAATCACTGTCCTAAGCAAAAAACTTTTAATTGAACAAAACCAAGACTATGAGCGATACATGTTCAACCAATGCACGCAGAGGGTGGAGGAGACTGTCGATGAATTTGTGGAATCAGAAAAAAATACAATATTACGGCTGTTACACCAAGCAAAGGAAAATACACCGACACGGGCTTGTAAAGATTCCCAGAATCTTTATGACAAAACTGAACAGTATTCAACAAAGTACACAAATAGCTATTTGTCCGTCAATACATCACAGAGACCACCAGCAGGGTTCAATGTGAGCAGTGAACAGAATTTCCTAGCTGGACATCAACGTATTTATACAATTTGTAAAAATGATGTCCAGCCTCTTACAAGTTAATAATACATTGGGCTAGGGTTGCGCCAGTTTCACTTTCCTAATTTACATATCTCGTGCATGCAGTTTACTTTTGAATACATTTACTAACACACTCCATTATTCTTTAATTTAACCTTACACTCTTTACATATCGTTTTAATACAGATCAAACAAATGTTTCACATATCGAATTTGGATAGCTTTACTGTTCTTGTATACTTGTAGTTTAACATTGCTGTAATCCACTGCTCCCGAGGTCAACAAAGGACAAGGTCTACATGACCCTAACATGTAGCCTGAAGGCAGGTTGGACATTAACTCTCCTACAGAGGTTGAAGAGGTTAAGGCAAGAACAAGAGCACATGAGACGGCCATTTTAGATTACAGGGTGACTTTGTACAAAACCCCAAAATGGCGGTTCTAACCTAAAATGGAGGCTTGATTCAAGAGGGTGGCTTACATCAATTTCTAAGGTCAAGACCTTGCCGTAGAGAGTTATTCGCGTACAATTTTAAGCAACTTGGCGTAGGCCAATATACGTACAATTGTTACAATACGAGGCATAATTTAATATTCCAGTTTGACAAACCCTCCTTTTGGCCTATGCCAAGTGCTAACACTACTTCTGATCTCCTTGCAAGTAACTCCATACGTCATCGTCCATACACCCTGAATCATTGTCTGACATATCTATTGCCATTAGGTCTGACACCAGAGTTTCTTTTAACACATACTCTTTGGAAACCTTCTCTGGGGCGTATATTTTATGCCCTAGTACTCTTGTTGCTTGCGCGCAACATCCCCCTAATACTGAGCATATACCAGGGAGACTCTGTATACAACAGCAAAGAAACAGAAAACTTCCCAAGATAATCAGCAGGGCCGAGAACAACTTCCATCCCCATGACCGTAGGAGGTCCCAAAACCATGTACTAAGTTCCCAGTTTCCCTCAGGAACATGTACTTCTGAACTAAGAACATGTAGATTTTGGATAGCCCTAAAGATCGTCGGAGAGGAGTCTGGTACGAAAACGCAGCAAGCGGACCCCACTAATTTACATACTCCTCCACGCTCGTTCAGAATGACATCTAATGCCATCCGGTTCTGAAGAGCCACTAATCTTATCGCTCTCTGCTCTAACGTCATATTATAGAGTATGTCAGTGGTCCGGTTGATGGTTCTCTCCAATACTCTCGCTAGTCCCCTGATATCTTCTGAATTCGTAATTTGCCCAAGAAATGGCACAAGGGATTTCATAATATCTCCTAGAGTTTGTGCTGGAGTATCCCCTTTCACACCTCGTCGTGGACGAGTCTTCGAAATTTCTACAGTACTGGCAATAAATACCCCAGGTAATAGAATCTCTAAATAACAGGTTCCTTGCCAATCCCTGGGCAACCATGGAAATGCCACATTACCGCAAACAAAATAGTCAGGTTCGCCTAAGTACAGAGGTCTGTTTTCACTAGTCAAATTTGCAATGTTGGTGCACTTTCTAAAATTACCCATTGACCGTGTTCTATTCCTCTGTATGCAGAAGGATACTGAATCGGGGCTATGATTAATAGAATAAGATGGAGGCGTGGCATCCTTATTGCCTATAGGAGCCATTTTGAAAGAGATTAAAGACTGAAAGGGACAAGACAATCTATCAGAGGGCCTAACAGAAGCAACGTTTGGCTTACTTCTTTTTGCAAAAAGCGAGCATCCCAGAGGAATCAAAACATTCTTTTCAAAACTATTTAAATTTGTACCATCAAAGTTCCCTGAGATGCTGTCATTTCATCTATCAAAAAATAGTGCTCTAAGAGAAGCATAACAGGCAGTTGTCAAAGGTAAGGGATAAATATACCAACCTAGCCCCTTATCCCCATGTTGCGGTAGATGTGAGCAGATCCAGCAATTGGTCTTATTAAAAATTGCATGAGTGGCATTCATTATTAACAAAAGAGTGTTATTCTGATAGTTCTGTCTATGCAAAGAATCTCTAGGCGATAAAGTATGCAATTGCACTGAAGGAGTGGGAATAACAGATACATTTTCAATAGGTAAAAAGTCCTCTAACGGGTATGCTTCCTCCAGATACCATAACCCAAACCCAACAGTTACTAAAAATCCAGTAATTATCACAAAAAGGCAACAATACACTTTGGGGGTCCCCTTACATGCTTGATCATTGTCTCTGCTAGTCAAATGTTTATCTAAAAGTTTGGTAGGAGCGGTAGCGGGTGCAGGCATTGTCGTTTCAACCGAAAAAACACCAATTGTTCATTTGCTGGCAACTCCAGTCGCGCGTCTTCTTAATGTCTTTCTCACAACCCTTAGCCAACAGAATCTTCCCGTACAGTCGGGCCAAAAGGCAAGCCCTCAAATGATTTTCTCAATCGCACAGTCAGACCATGCTGTACGTTTACTTCCTTGGGCGCAAATTATATTTTGCAGTTTCTGGTGAGGACAAAGTGTTGTCACTTCCTCCTGGAAGTGGCGAAATGGATCAGAAAAGGATTGATCCGGAAGTTCCACTGTTGGGGAGTACGGAGACAAGATGGCTATTTTGTCCGGCCTTGCAGATTCTGAAGCGGTCTCCGATTCTCCCTTGTTGGTTGTTGCTGTTTCAGGTACACTAATTACAACAGTGGGAAGGGATTCTGTGTCTTCTGTATCGTATGGCACGGGCTGTGGGATCCGCTTGGTGTGCGTTGCATGAATTCAGTTTTTACGACGTGCTACCCGCACAGCAGTCTGGGTGACTAGCAGGACTTGGTAGGGACCCCTCCACCGAGGTGCAAGGCAAGACAACCTCTAAAAAACCTTCGTGAGGATCCAGTCCCCCGGTCGTAGACTGTGACCAGGACCCTCGTAGCGCACAGCTAATGCCTCTCGCACCTGGTGATAAATTGAAAACAGATTTTTAGTCAACTGGTTACAGTAATCTGAAAGAAGCACATTTTCTATGTCCCACAATGAGCGACTTTGTGGCATACCCCAAATATAAGCAGGTCTCCCCATTACCACCTCAAAGGGAGAGAGCCCAGTCTTAGTTTGAGGGGTTGTTCTCATCGACAGTAACACGATCGGTAAGGCATCTGGCCATTTTAGCTTGATGCCAGCACACGTCTTAGCGAGTGTGTTCTTTATAATGCCGTTGTGCCTTTCCACTAATCCGGCACTTTGGGCATGTCTGGCTGAATGGAACCGCTTGTCAATCTGTAATCCTTTGCCAATTTGTAGGATTACAGTGGCAATAAAGTGTGGCCCATTATCTGACCAGATGACTCTCGGCAGCCCGAACCTAGGAAAAAACTCTTTCAACAGAGTTTTTGCTGTGGTTATGGCCGTTGCATCTCTAACCGGGAATACCTCGACCCATTTACTAAAGGCACAAATGACAACCAACACATATTTCAGATTGTTACAACGTTCCATTTCAATAAAATCAAAATGAATAACCTCAAACGGAACAGAAGGTAGAGCGAAACTTCCTCTAGGAGTCGAGGTACATTTTCCTACATTGTGCTGCAAGCAGACCATGCAGCTTTGGACAAAACGCTCCGCAGTTTTGAAAATCTTATCATTGGCCCATACACTGTGCAGAATTTTAGTCAATTTTCGCGCACAAACATGTGTCGGACCATGAGCCATAATAACCATCATTGTAATGTAGGCGTCAGGGAGTAACCATTCCCTTCAATATTGTCTACCCAACACCCATCGTCATCCAATCTCCCTGCACCCTTGATCCATCTCTTAGTTTCCTCTATGGTAGCATCTGCTTGAATATCTTTTACAGCATCGATACTTTCACCCAAAGTGCAAACGTTTACAATTTCTTTTACAGCATACATTTCTGAACTGAAATCAGTGGCAGTTTGTTTAGCTATCTGATCGGCGAAAGCATTCCCTTTTCCTACATCATCTGTAACCTTTTGATGTGCTGAACATTTTATGATAGCTAACTGAACAGGGAGTGCGAGTGCTGAAAGTAATCACACTATTAAAGTGCCGTGCTGGATTTTCGTTCTGTGCGAGGTCAAGAAACCTTGTTCTTTCCAAAGTCTACCGAAATTGTGGGCCACCCCAAAAGCATACTGACTATCGGTATATATATTCACTGTAAGCCCTTCATAAAGTTCACAAGCTCGAGTTAACGCTATAATTTCTGCGGCCTGCACAGAGTTATGCATAATTCTTTTAGTTTCCACAATTGTGCTTAGAGTGGTGACAGCATAAGCAGCCGTGGATGCACCGTCTGGAAGTTTAAAACAAGAGCCATCGCAAAATAGCTCTCCTTGTGGGCTATTCAAAGGCGTGTCTTTCAGATCAATTCTGCCTTTAGTCTCCTGTTCTGTGATATATAGGCAATCGTGTGACGTATCGTCACCATCAACAGTATCTTGCGAGACAGGTAAAAGTTCAGCCGGATTTAAAACAAAACACCTCTGAATTTGAATGTGGGGGGCAAACAAGATTAGTTCATGTCTTGTCAATTGTGCAGAAGTGAGGTGTTGCGTTTGAGTTCTATTCAATAAAATATCTACAGAGTGAGGTACCATTAGGGTTACCGCATGACCCAGGACCATTCCCTCACTCTGTTTTACAGACGCAGCAGCAGCAGCAACAGCGCGCAAACATCTTGGCAAAGCACCTGCTACAGGATCAAGGGCGGAGGAATAGTAACTGCACGGCCTATTCTTCCCTCCATGCTCCTGCGTTAATACAGCCAAAGCACATCCATCACGTTCATGCACAAACAATACAAAGGCCTGGTCATAATTCGGAGTTCCTAAAACCGGAGCTGAACACAGCGCGGATTTGAGCAAATCAAATGCTGTCTGGTGTTCCAAAGTCCATGGCAATGGCAAAGAAATGCCCTTCTTTGTCAAAGCCATCATTGGTTTAATCGTTAACGAAAAGTTAGGGATCCACAATCTACAATAAGAAGCCATACCTATCAAGGCTCTAACTTCCTTCTGCGTATTTGGGATAGACATGCCAGAAATAGTCTTTATTCGTTCAGGTGTCAACCTTCTTCCCTCCTTTGACAGGAGGTAGCCTAAATAGGCGACCTCCTGACAGCAATATTGGAATTTTTTAAGTGAAGCGTTGTGGCCATGTTTTGCTAGATGACAAAGCAACAAAACGGTGCCTTCTTTACAGGCGCTCTCAGAATCAGCAGCCAAGAGGAGGTCATCTACATACTGCAGTAATGTGCAAGTAGTAGGCAACTCGAGAGTGTCGAGCTGCTCTTTCAATGCCCTACTATAAATACTTGGACTCTCAGTGTACCCTTGTGGTGCACAAGTGAATGTAAACGAGTGTCCACCTAGGGTAAACGCAAACAAATACCTGCTATCCTTGTGTATGGGAATACTGAAAAACGCGTTTTTAAGATCAACAACGCTAAAATGAGTGGCAGAAGCCGGAATCATGGTTAGTATCATTGTAACATCAGGTACAATAGGAAATTGAGGAGCCACAATTTTGTTAATAGCGCGTAAATCAATTATAAACCGAAAGGGAATCGCATTATCACCTTTATTGGATACTGGCAAAATGGGGCTGTTACATATGCTACCCGTAATCTCCTCAATTACTCCACGATGTACAAAATCAGAAACTATACATTTCAAAGCCTGTTCGCCTTCAACTGAGATCTTATATTGCGGGATGCGAGGCAATTTTACTCCATGTTTCAAAATAATTTTAACAGGTTCAATTTGAAGAATGCCCACATCATTATCATCAATTGCCCATAAGCATTCTGGAACAAAACTAAATTCTGGCGGTAAAGGTCGAGTCAAAAACTGAGAGGCGAGTGATTGCTGAGGTGAAATTGTTAACCGAACTCTGTCCGGAGAACAATGTATTACTGCATGCAATGCCTTCAACAAATTTAGCCCCAGCAAGATCTCCCCACAGTTTGTGGTAAGTAGAAATGGACACTGTTCCGTGAAGGTACCCAGTGTTATCGATACCCGCAAAGAGACTGGACAAACTACAGGTGTGCCTGAAAACCCTACGAAACGTTGGACTGCCCTGACAGGGGAATATTTGGAACCCGTGAATGATCAATGGAACATTTCTGTGCTCCCCTATCTACTAAAAATAGATGCTTTCTATTTCCCACCACCATCTCAACGTAGGGGCCTTTCTGATGAACGGGAATAGGTGTAGGTTCCAAATCCTGCTTCGGGCAATCCTAGCAAAACAGAATATTATCAAAAGGAAGCTCTTCAGAGAGGTATGTGGCAGAAGGGTGATCAAAAATCTTTCTATTGTCCACATTCGAAACTTGCTTATCTTGTGAAGGAGGCTGCTGTGATTCTGGTGCAAACTGACCTCTGCCAGTGCCCCCTGCACCTGGGCGACCTCTGGATCGTCTACCCATGTTCCCAAATGACCTTTGCTGCAAGGTCGGACATTGTGCGCGCCAGTGGCCTTCCTACCGGCAATAGGCACACTGGTTAATGGTTACCGGAGCCAAGGGCGCACTTCCCTGTGGAATGTACTGACCTCTAAATTGATTGCCCCCTCTAGGGCTTCTAACAATCTGCTGTAATAAAACTTTAGTTTTCAGGTCACCCTTCTTTTTCTCAAGTTTTTCCTTTTCAGTATTTACACGATTTTCATAGTACTGAGCCATATGCAATTCTTCTGATTGAGACTTCGCCTGCCAAGCGCTTTCAGAAGACATAATCTGTAACTGGATGTCAGGCAGCAATCCACGTACAAATTTGTCGACAAACAGCCTTTTCCCTGACTCTGTGCCTAAGTCTTGTCCACTGAAATCTGAGAATACCTGCACGAACCGATTGAAGAAATCGGTAGCACCCTCAGACTTTCCTTGGACACAGGCCGTAAGCTTGTCCCAAATGATTCTTTTTTCTGGAACCATAGTTTTCAATTTTACAATAATTCTATCAGGCAAGGTTAATATCACTTGAGGTGGTCGCCAGCTGGTCTTTCTCTATCTAGCCTAACCATGTTATCCCATGTATCTCCCAACCCAGGTGTGGCATCTATAGTCTTAATCTGTTTCCACAAATCAACTGGCAGGAGTACGGGAAATAATAGGTCAATATCACTTAAGGTGAATACAGACGACTGTAAGACCGACTCTATTTCTTTATAGAATCCGGTCAGATTCTTTCTTATATTGGGAATAGATTGCTTTATGGTGTTCACTTCCTGTCTTGAAAACGGGACGTGAACAAACTGTGATACATAATGTGCGGGAATGTTCACAGCGAGTATACCCTGTGCAGCATCGGCCGCAACCTCAACCTTTGGGACAAATGTCGGAGGGACCTCTCTCATAGGCAACTGAGAAGTAGGCAGTTCCGAACGCTTACTAAGCAACAGAGCCAAATCAAGCGCTAAGGCAGTCGAAGAAGTATCAATCGAAAAGGCTCTCTTATAAACACTCAACAATTCTGCGGGACAACACATCTTTCTTCTTACACACTCATTCTGCAGGTGCTCTACCATCACCTGTATCACTTTCTTTTGCATTTCTAACGTATACTGACTATATGTATCATATACTTCATCTGGAGTTATCGACACATCCGAAATCCATCTTATCGCATCCTTTTTACAAATTTGCGCTTCCTCTCCTTTTAATTCTCGGCGAGGAGAAAACTGTTTCTGTAAGTACATAATACCTAAACTACCACCATCTGCTTCCTCATTCTGTAACTCTTTCAACTCCTTCCTATACTCAAAAATCCTCTCAACATGCTCATATACCTCCTCCGCAGTATCTCTGGACAACGCTAAGGCGTTCAAATCCCGTAACCCTTGTGGGAAATCTACATCATTTAGTCTATTCCACATTATATTCAAATGAGTCCCTAATCCTTCAATAAAAACATTTTTCTCAGGAATACTTTTTAAATTTTCGAGTGTGGAAAAAACATCGGCTTGTTCACCCTTCTCCATACAATGTTTAGCCCAAGCAATCAATTCACTCTTTTTGTCTGGGGACACAGTATTACGAGTCACAACCCTTGGTCTCGCTCCCTGGTCTACTATAAGCGATGCAGAATCACTTGGAAGAAGAAGAGTAGGCACATGCTGAATATCAACAGGTGAAGGCAAGGGGCAGGCAAAGGAACAATGGCTGGAAGAACAACAGGAGGAACAGCAGGGAGGACCGGAGGAACTATAGGAGGGGGAACAACAACGGGAAGGGGCAAAGCGCCAGGAGGAGGGACGTATGGAGGTGGCGCGGAGGCATCGGGCCTTCGTTCATGCAAAAGTTTATTAATCAATTCATCTGATGTATGAAAATCTTTTGAAGGGTAGATTTTCTGAATGCCTAATTGAAACACCCTGTCCGTGTTCCTAACTGACTCCAATTGTTTATTTTGATCATATAACCGTGCCTTTTCGACACTTGTCATATGTCTACGCATATGTTTCTCTCTACTCTTTTGTTGCTGCAAAGCTTCTGTTTTCCAACTGTGCAATGCGTCAAATGCTGCAGGTCTAGCCTTTTTCTTTACTAATACAGACTCTAAATATTCTATACGAGGGATTTCAAAACTACAATTGGTTGGCCACCGAAGATTAGAATTATGTCTGGTCTGTCTGTGCCAAATGTCATTAAATGCTATACTACCAAAGCCTTTCTTACAGTACATAGTACATGCCGGCGTTCCCTCCTGTGGTGTGGGACAGCTATCTTCCAAAGATTGTCTGTCACTGCGGAATAATGCCCTAAAGCAGGCAGACAATTACCCAGGCATATCAAAGTTCTGGTGACACCTGGTTAAATAATTTTGCTCGCGAGTACAATGCTCCAAAATCAAATTGTCAGGGTTAGATTAAGAATCGGGACATGATTCACCTGACCAAAGGACTGGGAGGCCCGATCGGGTTACTAAGGACAATGCTAAGGACCCATGTGTCTGGTGATTTTCGGCAAATTTACCCACCTCAAATATATGGACCCTCGTCAAGACGTCGTCTCGGGCTACAGCTCACCGTTCAAGGATCGGATCGTGCAGTTTTGTTTAGGAATTTGCTTCTCGTCTAGAGTGGCCATTTCTGTTGGCACCGTCCGATCCCGGTCCGATAGCCGAGACAACCTTCAACGAGACGAAGTCAATCTTGAGGGTCCCTATTCGGGCGCCATCTGTGTAATCAGAAAAAAATACAATATTACGGCTGTTACACCAAGCAAAGGAAAATACACCGACACAGGCTTGTAAAGATTCCCAGAATCTTTATGACAAAACTGAACAGTATTCAACAAAGTACACAAATAGCTATTTGGCCGTCAATACATCACAGAGACCACCAGCAGGGTTCAATGTGAGCAGTGAACAGAATTTCCTAGCTGGACATCAACGTATTTATACAATTTGTAAAAATGATTTCCAGCCTCTTACAAGTTAATAATACATTGGGCTAGGGTCACGCCAGGTTCACTTTCCTAATTTATATATCTCGTGCATGCGGTTTGCTTTTGAATACATTTACTAACACACTCCATTATTCTTTCATTTAATGTTACACTCTTTACATATCGTTTTAATACAGATCAAACAAATGTTTCACATATCGAATTTGGATAGCTTTACTGTTCTTGTATACTTGTAGTTTAACATTGCTGATTCAAGTAATCCACTGCTCCCGAGGTCAACAAAGGACAAGGTCTACATGACCCTAACATGTAGCCTGAAGGCAGGTTGGACATTAACTCTCCTACAGAGGTTGAAGAGGTTAAGGCAAGAACAAGAGCACACGAGACGGCCATTTTAGATTACAAGGTGACTTTGTACAAAACCCCAAAATGGCGGTTCTAACCTAAATTGGAGGCTTGATTCAAGATGGCAGCTTACATCAATTTCTAAGGTCAAGACCTTGCTGTAGAGAGTTATTTCCGTACAATTTTAAGCAACTTGGTGTAGGCCAATATACGTACAATCGTTACAATAGGAGGCATAATTTAATATTCCAGTTTGACAAATTCATCACCCGTCTTCGGGTAGAGTGCCCTTTGTCAATTCCATGCATTCTCCGTGGACGAAGCAATACGACTATGTGTGAAAGAAGCATGCCTGCCAGTGGCCCGCAAGAAACAATTGCTGAAGAAGCCCCTCTCGATTGATGAAGGGAGTGAGCTGACAACATTTTTTGAGAGGGTTGACGCACAAGCAGCCTCCATGACGGGCACATCCGTCACGAAGCAGGACAAAACCAAACTCATTGCCACTGTCCAGCCAGCAACCCAGCGACCAGGAGACATGTGGACCACATTGTACATGGTAACCAATCAGCCTGGACCCAGACCACAAAGGCAATGCTACCGCTGTGGAATGGCTTTCCCACACTCAGGGACCTGTCCCACCCTCTCACAAAGGTGCACCAACTGCAGGAGAGAAGGCCATTTCCAATATGTCTGTAGGTAAGAGAGGCCATTCCCTACCATGAAAATGAACCCACAACCACAGTGCCGGATGTACGAATGACCACCGCAAACCCCAGTTTATCAGAGCAGGTTCTACCATCCAGGACAATGACTATACGTTAGAGCGGTGGAGGAATACCACCCATATGACTACGCCCAGACTATGGATACTATCATCAGCCCCCCTGACTGGAAGATGAGTATGATGAGCCCCCACAAACCTATCAGGATTACAATGGCCAACAACAATTTGCACCCTCTCATCGAAGTGTCAACTACGACCAAGCATACCAAGATGAATATGTCAACCCAATCCAGGATGACCAGGAAGCTAGAGAGGCACTGAGGATAGCAGTCAAGATCGGGAACAGACAGTTTTGCGAGAGGTCGACGCTTGAGAAAACGTACTCCAGGATCTTCCAATGGGGGGTGATGTCACACCTTCACACAATTGGGCACTTCAAGCGACAACTCATACACAAGGGTTTGATGGTGGACACCACTATCCATGTCTGGAGCTCGACAAAAGGTTGCTGCCTCCTCAGCTACCATACAACATTGTGCCTAGGCATCATTTGACATACATTCTCGCAAAGAGGAAGTGATCCACTCGACCACAGTGGGAAGCGACGGGACAAGTATAGTTTGCACAATCAACGCCGCCTCCACAGGGATGGACCTCATCACTAAAGAGGAGATCATGACAAGGTTCCCCCAGCTATGCACAGGACATGCGCAGCTCAAAGGAGTGCCTGTTAAATTTCACATAGATGAGTCTGTCAGATCCGTGCCCCAGCACCCCAGAAGTGTGGGATTTCATCTACAAGAGGCTGTCTATAGAGAACTGGACCAACTACTTAATGGCTGTATCATTGAACCAGCAACAGGCCCCACCCCATGGGTGTCCCCCCTGGTTATTGTGCCCAAGGAAGGTAGACAACTACGGTTGTGCATGGACATGAGGATGGCAAACATGGGCATTTGATAATAGTACCTCTGCAGTGCCTAGCATAGGGAGGGAGTATTTTGTCAGTCGGTGTCAATACATGGCATGTGGAAAGTTCCTTGCCATACTCAAGGCATACCTGACACCAGACCTCCCACAATGACATCTCTGCATTCATCTAATCGTGCATCCATGAGCTGCCCACGAATACTTGACTACAAAAGTCAGAATGCAGAGAGCGAACATGTAGGAAATTTGCACACGTAATATGGGATACAGGGGGTGTGTACATTTTTTGCACTCTATTAGTTTCAGTTTCAAAATTAAACAAATTGTCTGTATTCGTATTTAGTTGTCTGTTATTCATCCAGGTCCACACACAGCGTCTCAAAGTCGAAGGTGAAAAAATGTTGCATGTTTTGATGCAACACTACCAATTCCTCTGTGCCATGCCTCACCTAATTCCCCTGGCGTTTCGCCGCTGCATACTCCGTCCGTGTTTTCAGTATGCTTGCACCTTTGTTGAACACAGTAGGGCTGATTTGCCCGCTTCAAAGTGAATTTACACTGCTGAAAAGTGACTTTGCGTGCATTACGAAGTCCGGGCAAAGTCCTTTTGTACTGCAAAAATGACTATGCGCTGACTTTGCCCGGACTCTGCACGACAAAAATACACTTTGCACTGTTCCATGAATCAGGGTTTGTGTCAGCAGTGATACACGGGTGCATTTTCGATAGTACATGGAAATTCGAGGAGAGTAATGGAAATAGAAATGATCACAATTAAATCACATAATCACATTGCCAAATAACAGGTTACTTCAAGTTTGGCAATTGCTCATATGCACGACCATTCGAAGCAAGTGGTAAGTAAGCTTGGTTAGTAGTTTTTAATGCCAGAGTGCCTTTTTATTTTGTTATACTTTTCAAAGAGGCAACAACACCTCAGAAGAAAGTGAAAAAGTGCCTTAATTGTCACCCCTGCAGTCTTCAGTCTAGGGAAACCTCACTTTAACCGTTTCAGTGAATCGCCTGGCATGAAATGCTGCCTATCCTGCAGAGGCAAAGCTGGCAGGTTCGAACCCACCGTATCTTCCCTCAACCTACACCTTTGACCCGGCCTCTGGCTCCCCATTGCCCCTGGTAAGGCTGGGCAACTTAACCCTGGCAACTTAACTCTGGCAGTGTGAATTGCCAATTTTTTGTGACTCCCTGAAAAATGAGCAACA
The DNA here is from genome assembly GCF_040938575.1 of Ambystoma mexicanum. Classification (NCBI taxonomy): domain Eukaryota; kingdom Metazoa; phylum Chordata; class Amphibia; order Caudata; family Ambystomatidae; genus Ambystoma; species Ambystoma mexicanum. The sequence goes on along the minus strand of NC_090934.1, from coordinate 1,446,227,918 downwards.
TGCAAGAATTTCATTTTAAATGAGCTCTTTCTTTTTTTTTTTCCTAATTCGTGTTCCCCCCTACTCCCTTTACCCCTTCCCTTTCATTATCCAGATCACTTTTTTGAACACCGTTTTTCTAAATCACTTTTTTCACACCTTGTCTCATCTTCCCTGCCCATACATACATGTTTGATCGCTAGGCAAAGTTGTCAGTAATACAAGTTACGAGTCAGTATTTTTGATTTTTTTTAAAACCGTCCTGACTGCAGTCTGTTTGAGGTAGAAATCAGCCAAAATAACCACATTTCAACTCCAGAGAAAAAAAGGCTGCAATTCCGGCCTTCCAGTTGGAAAATGTACTTACTACCCATCACTGTGCAGAGAGTTTTACTGCCGTCTTCGTTTTGCTTCAAACGTTTTAGGTTTTTGGACACATACTACTAGACCATTGAAAAGAAATGGCATGGTACAATTTGATCCTTCCACATCCATGTTGTCAGGCATAAGGGGCCCTCCCACAATCATAACTATCACTTTAGAGATTTGCTTTCGTAAGTGAAGAGTATAAATTGCCAAAAGAAAGCCCTATGACTGACCAACAGTATTTCTGACCTGTGGCTATTCACCTGCAAGATCAGACATGTCGAATGGCAATGCGCACAATTGTGATGGATCGCTCTTGACCAGATTGGTAAAGAGAGCCTTCAAAGTAGATCACAATCATTTGGTCATCAATGACAAAATGATGGATGATAATAGATACCGATTAGATCATGTGGATTTTCTCAGGAGCCATTTCTTCCTGACCACAAATTAAGTTAGTGGTCAGAACCTGCCGCTACCAGATTCAATTGTTTTGTCCGCATTTCGCCCCCCATAGCCATTTCTCTTCCAGGACACTCATTCAGACCGGAGCAACAGAGAACTGCAATTTATGCTAAACACTGATACTCCTTCCTGAGCTACTTCATGTGGATAAGCCAGGTCCTAGAGGTGGCACATGCTTTCCTTTGCATTTCAGTTCAAATCATATTTTCAAGCTCTAGCTCTGTACACATTTATTTATTTATTTCTGTAATTGCTTCTATAAGGCGGCACACGCCCGTAGTCTCAGAACGCCCAGACAAAAACAAGTAGGAGACAACACATACGACAAAAAGGGCAAAGATCAATGCAGAGACATTAAGTAAATCTACTTGAGTCCTTTATTAAAGAGGTATGTCTTCACATCCTTTTTGAAATGGGACGTGCAAGTGGTGTCCCGAAGTGACGATGGAAAATCATTCCACGCACATGGTGCCCAAGAGTCAAAGCTAATACTAACATATGATACTAATTTGAAATGGGACTGACATAGCAAAGAGCTGCCATTAGAGCTCAATGATCTCATCCACGGTTTGATATGCAAGTGGTCAGTAAGACAACGGAGAGCAATGCTCGGGATACATTTCTGAGTTAATGTAAGAAGCTTATGAATAATCCTGTCCTTAACAGGAAGTCAATGTAATGAGCGTCTAGCCCCTGTAACATGTTTGTGTCTGTGGAGCCCATGAATGGCCTGAGTGGCTCCATTCTGGATGACCTACAATTTGCTCAAGTTAGCCTTAGTGTTCCCAGCCAAAAGTCTATTACAATATTCTAGCCGGGAAATAATCAAGTCTGTGCCTACAAGGGCTTTGTTCTCAAGAGTTAGAAAATGACGAAATTGTCTCAACAAGCTTTTGATGTAGGTCTCAGATGAGCACAGCTGATCAAGATGTTTACTGAAAGACAACTGAGAGTCAAAATAGACTTCCTGTGTTTTTACATAGGGAGTAACTATAATAGGACAATCTGCAATCACAAATTTCTCAAAACGAGAATCCAACTTTCTTAACCTGTATCCAGACCCGACAATAAGAAGCTCAGTCTTATTGTCGTTTAACACCAATGAGCTAGCCCCAATGCAGGATTGCACCAGGGAGGAGATCTGATTAATTGCCTGTAAGTCAGGGTCATAGTCACCCAACAGATCTAATAGAATTTGTGCGTCATCAACGTAATTCGTATAGGTGATGCCAGTGCTATCCAGAAGATCAAAAATGGGTCTCTTGTATACATTGAAAAGGGTTGTGGATAAACATGATCCCTGAGGAACACCACCATTATGTTTGACGGGATGTCCCTTTGAATCACCTACAGAGGCCCCAAAAAGGACATGGTCCTCCATCCTGAACTCTCAGAGAATTTGACAACCTCAACCAGTCTCCTCACTAACAATGAGTAGTCGACTAGGTCGAAAGATGCTGGTAGGTGTAACAACATCAGCAAGGCAACATGACCCTGAAGAAAATAGAGACACTGAGTCATCAAACAGTGTTTTCTGTGCCAGAATAGCCTGTTGATGTCTAGAGATTTAATTCATAAATTAATTTTGAATGTCTTGACACCAAGCATTGTCAGTGACAATATTAGCCTTACTACTTCTTGTTCATTTGAGATCCCTGAGAATTACAGAGTTATTTCGAGCTGGATTTAGCTTTGGAAATTCACACGTAAAAATCTGCCTGCTTAGCTGAAAACATAGCATGCTTATTGTTAAGCACAGACTTCCTATAAATAAGCAAGGACTCAGAGAAAGGAATTTTCTGCCAATCTCTTTCACACTTTCTTTTAACTTGCCGAAGTTTAATGATGTCATCATTAAATCAGGCGTTCTTATTGGTCTCAGGTTAAATAGTTTTTAATCGTAAAGGGACAAGAGATTAAATTGTGCCATGTAACACTTGTTGAAATTGTTAAACAAGATGGTTTGAGTTCAAAGTATTATGGGGCTTAGAAAGACCTGGAAGAACCAAAGGGGCAATAGCCGTGGTAGGGATCTCTTTCAGGTCCTGAAGACTTTTCGAGGTTGTTGGATTGGAATCAACTTGAAAAGGTGCTTGCCGAAGCAGTAACTGAAAAGCGATTAACAAGTGATCAGACCACTGACAGAGATCTATGGAACATGAGGCGATGCCAAGGTTATAAGAGTGCATCCAATCCAAAATGACTCCATACTTTCATAAATGTGTCATGGACATTGAATGTCAATGGAAAATAAGTCCTTCAACAGCCTTAGATAATGAAACAGCTTTTAAATCAGAGGCATTCTTAGCCAAGAGATTGAAGTCTCCCAATCTCAGACAGTATGAGTTAGGCATCATGCTATCATTAAGACATGCCAGAAGCAGTTCTGCAAAGTCCTCATTTATATTGGTGTGGGGGGGCTATAAAAAATTAGCTATACTGACAGACTTGTTATGGCCAACATTGAGCTTGACTAGTAACAACTCACAATTGTCGATGGTTTTTAAAGAATGGATTTTAAGAGAGTCTCTACAAATGAGGGCAATGACACCCCTTCTAGAAGAGGAGTGATCTGCTCAAAGTATATTATAACCAGAGGGAGAGACAAATAGGGGCAGCATGTGCAGCTGATCCATTAAGCCAAGTGTCAGCAAGGGTTAACAAGTCCAGATTGGCTTCTGCAATGTAGTCCGCTAATTCCACTGAATGCTGGACCAGCGACCGTGTATTTAGCAAAGCTGTTAGGCCTTCAAATCAACATTAGGTCCGGCTGCTATAAGAGGAAGATAAAAAAAAGATTCAGTCTGAAAGGAGGGAGCGGAATTGTTAATTGCACCAGGATGCTACATGGTGACCTTGGTGCCATCAGTTAAGGTACAACCATTGTTAACTTCTTGTGAAGGATACAAGATGTCTGTAGTATATAAGACTGAGCAACACATTCCAGAAACATCTTCTGACACAACAGTGTTTGCCATTATACTAGATGAAGCCAAGGGAGATAAAATAAGCAAAGGCTGGTAGGTGTCAGAAATAACACCATCAAGCAGATCATTAGAAATTGCAGACACACGTCTTCTGACATATCAATGTTTGCCGTTATACTTTCTGAAGCCAAGGTAGATATAAAAGGCACAGGCAGGTCAGTGTTAGGTGAAATTAAACCATCAGGAGTAAAACTAGACACAAACAGATCATTAGAAATAACAGAAGGACTCTGTGACTGTAGCAGATTATAAACAGTGTAAACACCCGCTTGAAGCAAGTTGATGATATTAGTCAGTTTATTAGGAATTTTAGGAGCATTAGGGAAAGTCCACCGCAAGATACTGAGCAAGAGGGTTGGTAAACTCCAAATGTAGCAAAAAACAAGAACAGGCCAAGCAGGTCAAATCTAGGACCACATGAACACCCTCAAACATGAACACCCTCAAAACAAAAATATAACAGCAGCACTGGAAGATGCACATCATGCAGTTCCTACAATAGCAAATTGTAAGCCCCTGCAACCCAGTACTTAGTAGGGTTACTTAGGAAATACCTTTGCGTCCAGCGCGTCCCAGGCACAAGCCAGCATGAATCAGCTCTGCCCAGCAGACTTGCCGGCGCTGACGCACCGATGGCCAAATCAGTAGAGTCCCCGAGCAGTAAAACCTTCTGGGCAATGTAGTTAAGAGCAAAAGTGAATTAGGACCTACTTGCATGCGGATTGCAAAATACAAATAGAGCAGTCTAAATTCACTTTAAAACAACTTAAAACATATTCTGCATGTAAAATACAACTACATGCAAGGACCACTTTGACAGCTATCAAAACTGGCCAAAATAATAGTAACAGCACAAATCATGATGAGTATTGTATGGGATCAAGAGTAAGGGCCTCATTATGAGTAGGGTGGTAAGGGATACCGGGCACCGGTAAGGAGACCAGTGCCGGTAATCCCTTACCACCCTAGTATGAGTTCCCTTAGCGGGTCCCTCCTTTAACACCTGGTCTGACCAGGCATTATGGACAGGACCCGTTAAGGGAATTCAGAGCCAATAATGGTACCGCAATTTGTGGTACCACTATTAGCGCCTTCCCCATTCCCATTGAGCCCTATGGGTGCTCAAATGGGAATGGGGAATGGCTTTTTCAATGGGGACTTACCGGTCCTGCAAAGGTCGGACTACACCGGTAAGTCTACAATGAACGAGACCGGTGCCGGACACGTTATTGGTGGCAGTCATGGCGCAAATAGCGCCATGACTACCAGCAATCTCGTAATGAGGCCCTAAGACTCGGACACAGTAAATAGTTTCAATGTAACTTTGGTGTTTTGTTCATAAGAAAATAAGGGTTGGGGAAATTCTATCTATCCGTAAACCTAAGTGGGGTTTCCCTGTCTTAACAAAACTAAGGAACGTCTGTGTCAGGATGTTAAATAAAAGAGCATCCTCTGTCCTGTGTCCAAAAACCCTACACTGACCCTTGTACTCTAAACTCAATATAATGTGTAAAAGGGAATTTCTATAAGCTACGCATTTGTAGCTTTCCTCCAAGGTTTTCAACATAAAGTTTTAAGGTGCAGAACAGAAAAAGATATAAAAGTTCTGACAGAGAAAGTGATCCTCCCTTCCCCTATGTTTACTCTAGTAATTTAAATATGTAGCCAGCACCTCCGGATAAAGGTCAAAAAGGTTCCACAAAAACAGGGTCAGGGGGGTTCCTCATTTGTGCTTCTTTCTTTTCGCAATATTTCACTTTGCAGTTTTAAGGGGAACAACTTTTCCCTTGAAGTTCTCAATGTCCTATACCTACATAGCTATACGGAAATATTTATTTTCCTTGACTTAGTTTACTTAAAACACTTGAAACACTTGTGTATAGGCGTGTTACAAATGCCATATCATATCATATCATACTTTCAACACTCAAAAATTTTTCATCATTCCACTTTACATAAGGTGAATTACTTTTCTCTTCCACTTCCTTCACTTGTTATACTTTATTACAATTGAACTTTATTCAAGGGGAATGAGTCTCCCTTTGAGTTTCTCTTAAGCAGGTAGTTCTTTGATTTGTTAAATTTGTCACACTCTGTCCTCTGTCCGACCCTGCTGTACTCTCCTGTATATTATGGGCGCTGTGCTCATTGAGTCAGTTGACAAATCACTAATGAAATCATCAACTATTTACGTCTATGATCATGATTTAATGTGGTGTTAAGCCCACATTCCAAAGTCTGGAATGGGGGTAACGGTCTGGCAGCCCAGGTTAACGGGATGAGCAAAGCGAGGGCCATTAACGAGGGCTCTGAGCTGTTACCCCCCACCCCCGTTCCAGCACTTGAAACGGAGGCCTAAGGCCATTAACACTCCGGGCTACCAAAGCGGTAGCCCGGGGTTCTAATAAAAGCATTTTACTTCGTTCAACGAGACGCAAGCGTATGGACTCCGTATGGGGCCCCGCTTCCCTTTCCATGGTGGACTGCAAGGCGGAGAGGAAGGCGCAGCAGCGGAGAGGAGTGCTGCCACCACAATCATAAGGTAAGTAAGGGGTGGGAAGGGACACAAAAATAAAAAATAACAGGACAGAGGGTGGGATGGAAGACAGGCTTTCCTATCCACCTGATTGGCTGGCTCTCCTTGCCAGGGTGCTAATGATACTGTATCTTCTTGTATCGCCTTGTAATAGACAGTCACTAAAGTCTGTGATTGATTTCATCTTAATCGCCACAATATTCAAGGGATAACACTGATGTGGACGTATTTCCCCTTCAGAATTTTCTAAAACATTTGATAAGTCGAGGACCAGTGCATGATATACCTGAACTCTTAGCTAGCCCAATGCCTATTAAGGCCACGAGGAGCATCTTTCAGACTGCTTGTAAATCCAATAACTCGGCCTTCTGTGGGCCTTCTAGAATACCGGATGTTTTACCACTTTGACAAATTCCAAGTTTCGAAGATAAAAGTAATCTTTCATACCTGCTTTTGTGTGGTTGGTTTTACCAGCACACAAAAGCATTACCACTTGCAGTAATTACCTCATGCGGTAATTACTGCATGCACTAAAACACAATCTCAATGGAGTCCACGTGACTTGGAGTCACGCCGGACCCATGACTTTTGGGTCTGCATGACTTGGAATCATGCAGACCTAAAAGGTTACTGCATGCTTACCATATAACTTAATTGTATTTCTGGTTTTGCCGTATTTCTGCGGAACTCAGAATCAGGCCCTTTGTGTTGAACTCATAGGATCTGAAAGATCCATACGGTCACCCATGTTACCTTCTGAGGGAAAATGGTCTGGTGTGAACTCTTGACAAGGGGTAGACATGTAAAAAAAAAAAGACGATTGCCCAGCAAGAGATTCCCAACTGTCCCATTGTTTAATGTGATACTAGTTTGAGAGGGCGATTGCCTTGGCTCGCTCAGGGGTTGCTGATCACTATGCACACAATGGGCCTCATTACACGGTAGGCGGTAGCCATGGTGCTTTTAGCACCATGGCTACCCCCTTACCGCATTCCGGGTCCGTGTTCCCGGAATAGGGACTTACCGGGTCATTCCGACCTTGGAGGACCCGGTAAATCCCCATTGCGGGAACCATTCCCCATTCCCATTGAGCCCCCATAGGGCTCAATGGGAATGGTAGCGTTATTAGCTCTGAAGTCCCTTAACGGGTCCCGTCCTTAACACCAGGTCAGACCTGGTGTTAAGGAAGGGACTCACTAAGGGACCTCGTAGTAGGGCGGTAAGGGATTACCGGCACCAGTGCCCTTACCGATGCAGTAATCCCTTACCGCCTACCGTGTAAAGAGGCCCAATATATTTTAATAGGTCTTTCTTTCCATGTATACATACTTCCTACTGTTGCATTTGCGGATATCTGGCATCGGCACAACATTCTTGGCATGATCTCAGCTGCACTTCTGTTAATTGCTTAAGAAGCACACAGTTGTCTTTGGGCTTGACACCCTATACAAGCATCAACATAAATAAATAAATAAATAACTGCAGTAGTAGACCAATAGGCTAACAGCTTGCTTTTCTGGGCAGTAATGAAAGCAGCAAATGGTGGCAAGCTGCATTGTAGAGAGAGTAGAAACGTGTATTACGAATGGGAACAAGTATATATATATATATATATATATATATATATATATATATATATTCAGTGAAAAAAACTTTGTTAAAGGGACGTTATGGTTAAGTTGCGCTACTAAAAACCTATGAAATTCAGTGAAAAAACTTTGTTTAAGGGACGTTATGGTTCCAAGTAAAACCGAAAAACCCTTGAAATTTGCCAGTTATGGTAAGCTAAGCAACCATAACTCGCGCCACCACCGTGCACTGCTAAGACTAACACCCAGGACATCAAAGTACATATATTTATAAACTTTCTGTATAAGATTAAAAAATATATTATCTTTTTTTTGTTTTCTCACAGAAATGTCTAGTACTCTGGAATGGCTAGAGGACAATTTCCCACATGAAGAAATGTCACAAGATCGTGAAACTAATGGTAAACACTTTATAATATAAACCATTTATTTATTATTTTTTTATATACATTCAACATATATATTATTTTTTTGTACAGAGCATACCAGAATAAAAACAATTTCAGAAAACCCTGTTATGGATAACAGTCCTCACAATATAGAAGAAAAAATGGATGTATTGTTGGCTAATTTTAATAATTTAAAAACTTTTGTAGAAAATCATTTCAAACCAAAAACCTCGTACCATTGCCCCACATGTACTTGTCCCTCCTCACCATATCCCAGTCAATTATCCCCAAACCCTCTCCATAATCCAAAACGTTTTGATGAGATATCCATCCCTTCTTCACCTAATACCAATCATGTTGAAACCCCAAATTCTCCTGTTTTTGTTTCTGTTTCTGCCTCACCTTCTCTGTCATAAATTATTATTATATGTTAAATAAAGTTTAATTTGTATATTGTATTGTGAATAGTTTCCGTTTTTTTTTAAAAAAAACAATAAAAGTGTCCGCGGACAGTGCGAGTGTTCTGAAATGTTCGTACATAAACGAAAATGGAGGTGTCCTGAAGAACACCACACCTGTTCGTACTGTTCGCTAGCAAGTTGAAACTGTTCTAAGAACACACGTGGTGTCCTGAAATGTTCGTAAAGAAACAAAAATTAAAGTGTTCTAAAGAACACTATATCTGTCCGTAATGTTCGCTATCAACTTAAAACTGTCCTAAGAACACAATTGGTGTCCTGAAATGTTCGTAAATAAACGAAATTGATGTGTCCTGAACAACAGTACAACTGTTCATAGTGTTCGCTAGCAACATGAAACTGTACTAAGAACACACGCGGTGTCCTGAATTGTTCGTAAACAAACAAAAATTAAAGTGTCCTAAAGAACACTATACCTGTCCGGTACTGTTCGCTAGCAAGTTCAAACTGTTCTAAGAACTCTATTTGTGTCCTGAAATGTTCGTACATAAACGAAAATGGAGGTGTCGTGAAGAACACTATACCTGTTCGTAGTGTTCGCTACCCAATTGAAACTGTTCTAAGAACACAATGGTGTCCTGAAATGTTCGTACATAAACTAAATTACACGTGTCCTGAAGAACACTATATCTGTCCTTACTGTTCGCTACCAAGTTTAAACTGTTCTAAGAACACAAACGGTGTCCTGAAATGTTCGTTTCACGTGTGACGCACTTTTAATTACTTCAGAACCCGAACAGTGTCCGTAGGACATCAATGCGCATGCGCTAACCAATCTCCGTGCACTTGGTGTCCTGCGGACAGGCGCTTCCTTCGCGGACTAGTTCGCAAACGGATCATATGACCGCGCCCACGCTCATCGTGTGTCCTGAAATGCGGACACTGTTCGTGTCCCTGAACAATTTAAAAGTACATTTTCAGTTAATCCATAATATTTTTCAATAAAATCTCACCATGGCACAAGTCCCACATAGCAATCTTGAGTTTCTATATACCTTTTGAAACTTTCCGATCCTTTTTTTGTGTTCGATCTGTCCGCGGACAGTGCGCATGTCCGCGGACCGCACAAAAGCACCCCTATAAAAGACCACGCCCAAGAGCTTATTCCCATTGTGTTTCTGGCTATTCTTCAGAACACAGTGATTTTTGCTGCCACCTGCAGACTACACCATTATCGAGATGGCATAATTGGCTGCTGAACTGCCACTTGGTGCTGCACCTGCTTCAGCACCATCCCCACCCCCTCCACCACCACCTCCCCAAGGGCCTGAAGAGGGGAACAGGAGTGTGGATGCAGAGGAGGAAGAAGAGGATGATGAGAATGAGGTAGAGGAAAACCCTACTACCCGCACTAGGCGTGAGTCTTGGGTGTGGCGGTTATTTACCCTTCATGGTAATGTTCCTAAGGCTCGTGCGAACCGTGTTACATGCAATGAGTGCAAAATGATACTCAGTCACCGGAAGCACGGTAAGTACAGCTTTGGGACCACTACTATGTAGCGACACCTGAGGTCATTTCACTCTGGGGCTATTCGCAGGGTTGTACCTTGCGAAGAACATAGCAGGTTGATTTCCTCTACTTCATCCTCTGTTTCTGATCCTGTCACCACAAGGACCACCTCTGTGGGACAGCGTCTTTCTCAAGCTGCCTCACAGGCCATACAGAATGCTGATGACCCTTACCTTTCGAGGGTCACAGTTGTATGTATGTACTGTGACACAGTACTCTTCAGGGGGGAGCGACTTCAGAGTGCTTTTGAGACTATCGTCTCAGAGCACGAGAAGACCTGCTCACTACCCAAATAAAACCCACTCTACATCTTCCTCTCTCAGCTCACCCTTTCTTATCCCTGTGGTTGGTGTCCCCCCCTTTATCCTCCTTTACCCTCCTCTCCTAGTGTGTTGTGTCTGAAAAACCAAAAAAAATACAAAATTACAAAAATCAAAAAAAAATAAGGCTCTTTTCAGAGCCGCCTTTCCCAGTTAAAAAATAGAAGTGAAAATAAATGAAGCAGGGCTATTTGTATTTTTTAGAAGTCCGCGGACAGATCGCGAACATTAAAAAAATTGGGTTGCTACTCCATCAAAACATTGTAATTTTCTCTGGAAAGAAGTGGTGGCTCTGAAAAGAGCCTTTGGGTGGTGTTTGTAAGTCAAAAATTGTAAATGCTTAACATCTACTTCAAAATCGTTGTTGTAATTCCAAAAAAGGTTGCAATGCATTTTGTACATTTCTCAGAAAAATCTGATTGTCAGCATAAGTAAGATGGACTCCATCTCTGCGAAAAATGTATGTACTACAAAACATAATATTTTCATTGTGAAAAGAAGACATGCCAAAATCTCTTAGAAAGCCACAAACAGCCTTATTAACATTGTGCCTTGCTTTTTCCATTTGTGGACCAAATGAAGAAGAACGAAGCCACATTTGTCTCTGCGCAATTCGTGAAAATATCATTTGAGAATTAGTAAACATGTCCATAACCTTCCCAAGTCCTTCTTTCATAGCAAATTGCAAAAAAATTCCAGTCACATGTCCTAAACTGTTCCCTCCACAATGAATTACAATTATGTCTGGATGTTGCTCTGTCTCCAAAGTAGCACAGAGAGGTAGCAAGTCCAACCACTTCATTACACGTACTCCATGCCAGTGTACTTCCACATGTGGGAATCCAAGATATACAGCTACTCCACAGCTTTCTGCATGCACCTTCAACCAATGTATCCACGAATCTCCTAAAATCCAAACAATCTGTTTTCTGAAACACACAGCCATAGCTATCTTTTGTTCTCTCAGCAAAAAGAGTATCTGAGAAAATCTCTCCTGGCAAAACACACCCACCAAACTTTCCTGACCAATCCCTTTCAGTGCTTATTCTCATTTGCATGACTTCTGAACCCAAAAATCCCCGGATGTAACTCCCGATGTCCGCGAACTACCGCCAAGTCCGCGGACATATCGTAACATGAACAGCCCTTCTACCATTTCCACTACACTCTCTCTGCCATTCCCTCATTGGATGTACCTCAAAAATCACATGACCATGCACCAATCACATTCAAGACCTCTACATCTAACTGCATCATCATAGATCAGCACTGCAAATGTACTCTGAATCTCTCTGAGTACAAGTGTCATATCATTGGCAAGCAGCATCTACCAGAAATACTGTACAAGTCTTCAAGATTTCTACTTGCAGCTCCATGCATATCCATATGCATGAACACAAACTTCAGGTATGCATATTTTCTGTATAGTAGATGAACACATTTTCAAACAGACTTTTACCTTGTAAAATCTGTAAAATGAATTAACTGTACTTTTTTCAATTTCCTAAAATCAACTATCACTTATAAACCTTTATACTTTTTACTTTTACTTTTTACTTTCTTTATACACACACACTCAAATCATGTTAAACTAACATTTTTTAAATGAAATATATAGACTACATATATTCAAACAAAATTTATGCAAACACAATCTATGTTTAAACCTTTATAAAAATACTTATACAATTTCATATTTTTTGTTTTTATTTATTTATTTACTTAATTACTTTAAATTAGACATGACATTGAGGCACTATTACCTAGAACAGTTTACTTACAGAAATTGTGGTATTCACTAATATATTATAAATTTCACAAGACGTAGTAAAGATATTTTTTTTTGCTACAGTTAGTCATTCAATACAATTTGTTCATTAAGAACATATCATATGTACTGAACTGATGCAATGTATCTTATGTAAATAAATTAGTTTAATGGTTTTACAGAAGGCACTGAGGATTTCAATTAAAAAATCAATATGTAAATTAAAAACAGTGCTATATACAAACAAAGTTACTAATTTGAAGCTTTTACAAATGCAGTGAAGACCAGTTTCCTGAAAAGAAGCAGCCGAATTCGAAAAGAAAGAAAGAAAAACTAAGAATTTACCTGTTAATTTTAAAAAAAAGTAAGTAAAATATCACCATAATATTTGTATTATTAATCAAATATGCTATAACATTAATACGAGCTATTTTGGTTTCTAAAAATAGAGATTTTGTACCATTTTGTCCAAAAATTTCCATGTCTTAAACAGCGATTTACAGCCAGAATGGCCCACAAATTTCTATTTTTGGACACACAAATTACCCAACTGAACCACTACAATTTTCATATTATAGAACAAACAACTGTTTTAATTGTATACATTAGATTTACTATTTGTACTTTTCCACACCACTAGCTTACTTTTTCTTTGTCATCTGAACCCCAGTTTAGTAACACATAAATTCAAGAATACCTATCCCTACTAGTTTTAGTTCCCAATGCACAATCACACATCATTACATACATCTTTATCATCTACTCAAACACTCATGCACACAGCACACATACATTCCAGAACACCCCAACCCATATCTTCTTTATTTTTTTCAACAGACCCTAAAGAATGCCTACCAAAAGTCAAGTCCGTAAAAAGCAACACAAAAGTAGAGCAAATGAAAATAAAGGTGTCCAACATAAGCATCCATCTCTAGCAGAATTAGTAAAAAAAGTTGAAACAAAACAGCTAATACAATCATTTAGTGAAACACAAGAAGTTTCAAGTACAACAACTTTGCTTCCTCTATCAAAATGTAAAACAAACCAAAAAACAATTAACAGAAAATCAGCTATCAGTACAGATAAAACTACTTCTTCAAATTTTAATATAGTGCAAAGTAAGCATACCAAGATAAGTATTTTAGCCAAAATATACCGTCACAAAGTCTTTCAAAATCTTATAAAAACAGGAGAGAAATCAGGTTCAAAGCTTAAAACCTATCGTAGGAAATTAATCTTAGAAGCATTGATGGACAGTGCAATTCTTCTCAAAAGAAATGTATTTATTTTACTGTTAAACAAAATGAAACCACTAACAAAACTAATAACTAAATTACAAAAAAGACTTCTCAATAAGCGAAATATCAACAGAAAGAACTTCTTAAGTATCAGCGGCGGTGAATGGAATCACACTACAAGCACAGAACCATATTTTAATGAAGAAGCGTACAAACAAAAGCAAACTAATACAATTGCCATACATAGCAGTGGTCGAGGTTATGAAAAAGTGAATAATACCATAATGGAACAAGAAGTACTTCTTACAAAAATATGCCCTGAAAACTTAGAATTACCCCTCCATTCAACTGAATCAGAACGTCTAGTGTACAAATGGCCATGCACGTCAATGTGTAACATTCCCAAACAATGTTTCAGATCTTTACGCCAATTCCTCAATAAATATGTAAAAAGCAAAGACAAAATCAAAATTAAATTACTGCAAAATATAGATACCTGTCCAGTGCGCAAGTACACAGGACTACAAGGACATTCATTGGCCTGCATTACAGGACCTACTTGTAAAACCACTTTCCATGATATCAAAAGGATATCAACACATCATTCAACTATAAGAAATCTAGTCTATAAACTGTACTATGCTAAAAGTCCTGCTTTAGCACTAGCAAAGTTAAATAACATCCTTCTACATGGTACAGCAAAAGACCTACTTGAAGAAATTCACTATATCCAGAAAAAATATTTTGGAAGTGAAAGCCATTTACAGAATGAAATAGCTTTAAACCAATTAAGCAACAATTCTACACATGGCAACCTTTTGCTAAACACATACAAAAAAGAAATACTAAAATTTAAAAGTACATCAGCTGAAGTACCAAACCATGTATGTGTACGTTGCCGTAGAATTTTTTATAAAAGTAACACAAAAACTGTGGACCTATCATACAAAATAGAAGACAATGAAGATTCTAAATGGTTTGAATTAGCTCTCTACCTTGTAGCAGAAAACAAATATGAAATAACTGAGCCCTTAATACTTTGCAGTTATTGCACTACAAAACGTGACAACAACCAAACTCCTTCACGTTCTATCACAAATAATTTGAAATTATACCCAGTACCAAAACCTCTACAACAACTTAATTTATATGAGAGCATCATAATTCAAACAGTACACCCATTTCAAGCAATAATGCGCCTTGAACCAAAAACAGCAAAATTACCTCCCTCTGAATTGGTAAAAGGCATTTGTGGAAAAGTAGTTTATTTACCATTGAATCTAAAAGAAAATGTGCATACTCTAGGAGTGCAGCGTCCAATGCAGCAATCTTTAATTATATTAGTAAATGGAGTACCTACAAAAGACAAAAAAATATGGCAACAGCTGGTAGATTTATATAAAGTTAGACAAGCCTTCCAATATCTTAAAGAGAATAATGAATATTACAAAGAAATTAATATTGAAGAAAACTTGAAAGATACAACTGAAATAATTCAAGAAACACAAGAAGCTGGTCAATTTGAGCTACTAGATAATGCTAAAATATCAAATACTTTAGACAATTATACAATTCATCCTTTGCACTGTAATGACACCGTACAAGATGTACTGGAAACTTACCAAATGCGTCAAACAAAAGGATCGCCAATCAGTATATGGGAAAAATGTATAGAAGCACGTGCTTTTCCTCTACTCTTTCCTACTGGCAAAGGAGGAAGGTATGATGATAGACCTATTCAAATATTAGCTTCAGAATACCGCTCATTACGGATGTATTCTGAAGATCCCAGATTTAGACAAAATGTGGAATACATATTCCACCTACTCTTTGAAAGTGAACTAGCAACTTTATGTTACGGAGTTGCACACATATTAAAATCAGGATCACACTTTCAAAATATGACAGCTACACAATTATTAGAGAAAGTGCAACAAAAGGATTAGGTTTTACAATCAAATATTACAAATCTATTAGCAAATATGCGTGGTACTAAAGAGTACTGGTTTCGACGTCATGGAGATGTACGTTGTATGATCAGAAACCTTGGCCCACCCACTTGGTTTGTTACATTAAGTTGTGCAGAATATGCATGGGAAGATTTACATGATTTCCTACGCATATCAAATAAAAACAAAACAAACATAGATATTCTAACACCTGGAGAACTTTGTTCTTTGGATCCTGTTAATGTTTCAAGATATTTTCACCATCGCTTCATTGCTATGCTACATTTTATTTGTAATAAAACTGTTCCTCCCCTTGGAGAAGTGCAACACTTCTCTTGGAGAAAAGAATACCAAGCCAGAGGAGCACCACATATCCACATGCTTTTATGGATTAAAAATGCTCCTAAATTTGGTCAAGACAGTGATGCCACTGTTTTACAGTTTATTGAAAAATATGTCACTTGTGAAATTCCATTAGAAGCCACAAATAGTGATCTTCATGCACACATTTTACAATTTCAAAGACACAAATGTGGAAAATATTGTCGTCGCAAATACAAAAACAAAGGCAAATACTACACCAAATGCCGATTTGGTTTCCCTAGACCAGTTACAAATACAGGTCAAGTAAACAACCTTATGTCTTTAGTTAGACATAGTGTTAAAGGTAAGTCACCTAAAAATACATATTACATAAAAAGAAAAGAAGAAGAAAAATATATTAATGATTATAATGCAATCATTGCCCACTTATGGAATGCAAACATAGATGTGCAGTACATTGCAGACAATTCTACTGCAGTTGCACGATATGTCACAGCATACTTAACTAAAGCAGAAAAGACAAAGCTCCAAGACCTCTGGAATGACCTGTCATCAGATAAAACAGTATCTCAGAAATTATACAGCTTGGGCATAAAAATGCTCACCCATAGAGAATGTGGATTTTATGAAGCAGCTGATCGTTTAACTGGTACTTCATTGTATGGTAAATCTGAAAATATAGTATGGCTAAGTCTTGGTCCAGCTAAATCTAGAAAAAGAGTTCTAAAATCATATGAAGATATAGAAACAATAGCCAAACATGATCCCAAAAGCCAAGACATTTTAAAAAACAATTTATTGGACACATACTACCCAAACAGAAGTAATACTTTGGAAAACATGTGTCTATACCAAATAGCCCAAAACTACACATACAAAAATAATATGAAACCTGATGAAAAAAAAGGTAAATATAGAGTGACAGACTGTGAAGGCAGCTTAGTTAAACTCACTAAACCAAATTTAATTAATCATATCAAATTGTCATTGAAGACTCCTCAACATAAAGAAGTATATTACATGTCCCTGCTACAACTCTTCAAACCATGGAGAAAAGAAGAACAATTACTAGATAACTATGACTCATATGAGGATGCTTTCAAAGC
Source organism: Ambystoma mexicanum (assembly GCF_040938575.1). Classification (NCBI taxonomy): domain Eukaryota; kingdom Metazoa; phylum Chordata; class Amphibia; order Caudata; family Ambystomatidae; genus Ambystoma; species Ambystoma mexicanum. Next base: position 1,446,210,913 of record NC_090934.1, on the reverse strand, counting down.
AAATGAAAGCACTATAACTGATGTAAACTTTACACAGTACAAAACAATGTTGCACAATGAACAGCAACATGAAGAAGAACTCCAAGCCCAACTAGATAAGGATACTCCTGACAGTAGTCAACCTTCTGTAACAGGAAGCCAAGAACCACTGGGAGAACCACTAATAACAAATGAGGCAGAATTAGCTATGATAGAAGTAGAAAACACCATGTGTCAGTATGAAGATAAGGAAGACTTAACTATACTACAATCAAAACTAAACAATGAGCAAAGTAGCATTTTTCAAGAAGTAACAAAATAAATTGCACATGGTGTAAAACATGAAAATAAAGAATGTTCCTGTCATAATTATAAACCTATACTACTGTACGTCAGTGGTGAAGCTGGTTCTGGCAAAACATTCCTAATCAAAATCATTAGTAACAATTGACAAACAACAAACTGTCAGCTGTTGTCACTGCCCTCACAGGTCTAGCTGGCTACAACATAGGTGGTGTTACATTACACCGATTACTACTATTACCAGTAGAACACCAGAACAAATTAGACTATTACAAACTTTCTGCAGAAGCTGCAATGGAATTACGCAGAGTATTGAAACAAATGAAAATGCTACTAATAGATGAAGTGAGCATGGTCTCCAACCTGATGTTAGCTTTGATTCACCTCAGATTACAAGAAGTACTCAAAACAGACTATGAAGAGCTCTTTGCAGGAAAACACATTATTGTTTTTGGAGATCTGCTTCAATTAACACCAGTAAAAGGTGAACCTATTTTTAAAACATTAGAGCACAAACTCTGCCGTAAAACTGTTGGCAGCATTGGAAATGTCAACCTTTGGCAACATTTCCAATACAGAGAATTAACAGAAAACATGCGCCAATCTGCAGATCTAACTTATGCCAACATTTTAAAAAGTTTGAGAGTTGGTATACTTTCTGAAGAAGCAAAAGCAACATTGAAAACCCGGCACATTAATGCACTTTATGGCGATAATGCATGTGCTACGGATGTTATGGAACAATTAGCCCACAAAAATGTCAATTGTATGGCCTTAATGCCAACTCTTGCAAGCTGTCTCAAATTCAATGAAATAAAGTTAAATAAAGAAATGCAACCAATAATGGAAATTAGCGCCACAGACAAACTAGATGTACATGGTATGACACTACCCATGTGTGACCAAGCCACAACAAGACTAAATAATTTAGAAAAATCAATCTCAAACACAGCAGGCTTAGAAAAGATGTTAAAATTATCCTTAAATTGCAGAGTAAAGCTTAAACATAACCTTGACGTGGACCAAGGACTAGTTAATGGAGCACTGGGTACAGTTGTTGGCTTTCAAACATACCCACGTGACAACAAAATTCAGTTTTTCAATATACTCTTTGACAAACTTTCAGAAGTAAATCGGATAGGACGATCAACAGCTAGATTCCTTCTCTTCAAAGATATGTATGTACGCAGAGAACAATTTTCTCTAACTCTTGCATACGAAGTCACGATTCATAAATCACAAGGTCTTACCCTAGACAAAGCAATGATAGATATTGGTAACACAGTCTTTAAAGAAGGCATGAGCTACGTAGCACTATCACGCTTACGTACACTTGACGGTCTATTTCTAATCAACTTTGATGCAAGTAAAGTAAACGCTGATATTCCTTGCATTTTAGAATATAATAGACTTCGCTCACTATACACCCCCCATCTAAACACATATTCTGTTCCACAAAAACTAAAACGTTGTAAAAGAAAACTAAATCAAACAGAAATGCAACAGGACGTCACTGCAAATCCTCCAAAGAGAGTAAAAGAAACTAATACTTCATCAAGTACCACAAACAAAAAAGAATCAATTAGAGAAAGTAAACCAGGTACTTCTTTAAAGAAGGAAGACAAACTCCAAAAAAAGCAGTTAGATACAGAACTACCTGGACCATTTAAATTCTCAAATATAGTTGGTGTAAGTTGCTATGCAAATGTAGCAATGAATATTCTATTTCAATTACCACCAATTGTTGACAACATTTACTTACACAGTACAGACCCATTGTGTTTGCAAATGTTAGTACTTCACAGAAATGCAGCAAACAATCCTGACAACACATATAGTGTTTTTGGAATAAGACGACAAATGGACTACTGTGCTGGAATGGTGAAATTCACTATAAACTCACAGGAAGATCCACACGAATTTCTAATGTACTTACTACAAGTACTGGAAAACAAAAACATACCTATAAATGAAATCTTTCAGATTTCATACATGTGGAAACATACATGCACTCTCTGCAACAATGTGACACAAGAAGAAATCCCCAATGAACGCTTCATATATATACATCAATACCAAATTGTGAATCCATTCCATTTCAGCAACTTGTACAAAATGCAAACCATGGTAGATTATGCTCTACCTGCAATTCAGATAATCGCTCCACGTTAGTAATACAAAGACATAGTAATGCTAATGCTTCTACGTTACAATGCAGATGGTACCAAAAACAACTGCAAGCTGACTGGATTCACACATGGTCAAATATCACTTGGTAAGAAAACCTTCACAACAATAGGTATAATCTACCACGCAGGAGCCACAACCAATTCAGGGCACTACACTGCATATATAAAAAAGAAATGTGGATGGTTTGAATGTAATGATAGTACCATAACTCTAAAGCAGAGATTACCAGCAAATCTTACAAAAGCTTATTTGATGTTCTTAAAACCAAAATTTGATAAATAAACTGTATTTAAACCTTTAAGTAAATTTGTGTTAAAAAAATATAAACTGTTAGAATACTCCAAAAGCTATCTAACTGCTCAAAGATTCTACAACAACTAATCAGATAAATGAATACCACTAAATTAGACCAAAAAATACACAGTTAGAATACGCCAATTGGTATCTAACTGTCCCAAAATTATAAATTTGTGTTAAAATAATATAAACTGTTAGAATACTCCAAAAGCTATCTAACAGCTCAAAGATTCTACAACAACTAATCAGATAAATGAATACCACTAAATTAGGCCAACAAATACACAGTTAGAATATGCCAATTGGTATCTAACTGTCCCAAAATTTAACAATATCCAAATAGATAAATCAAAACCACTAAAATATATTAAAACAATAGACAGTTAGAATACGCCAATTGGTATCTAACTGCTCCAAAATTTTATAATTTTTTATAATATCAAAACAAATGAAGAATCTGTTACTTCTACAAAAAAAATACAACAAAGCAAAGTATAAAGCATTAGCCAGAAACAACAAGTGAACACTGAAAACAAACAAACAAATAAACTGTAGCATAACAGAAAAAGGGTTTTTTTTTAATCCAACATGGATTTTTTTTTCTCCCACAGACCCAATGATTTTAGCAACAAATACAGAAACTGAGCAAATTGCACAGTACTCTGATTTGTACTCTACTAAATATGAGGGTCGAAAAAAAATAAAAGTATATTGCTTATACAATGTAATAAGTCATTACAAAATACTAATACTAACATGCTATTTTCTTTTATCACAGAAATGAAGAAGAAAAACATGGACTCCCATTATTATACCAAACAGTAAGTATACAATAATAAGGACAACCATAGCAGCATATCACATCCATAGTATCTAATACCTTTGTTCCTTATACATTTGTTTTTCACCCAAAGTTATAAGCAAATATGAATGTGATATGCTGCAGTGGTTGTTGCCAGGGCATAGAGCCAAATGGCCATGCACCCAAGACTCTATGCCCTGGCAACAAACACCGCAGCATATCACATCCATAGAGTCAAACATTTCAACTATGATCCATGGGAAACTTTTAATGTCCGCGAACAATGTGAGTGTTCTTAGAACACTTTGAACTTGCCTGCGAACAATACGGACACCGTTTTCAGGACACTCCCTACGAACATTTCAGACCAACGCGATAGTTCTTAGAACACTTTCAACTTAACAACGAACAATACGGACAGCGTCCTAAGGACACCCCCTACGAACATTCCAGGACACCGAGGGTGTTCTCAAAAACGTCTTCAGAACACCCCCATTTTGTTTATTTGCGAATATTTCAGGACACCGTGGGTGTTCTTAGAACACATTCAACTTGACAGAGAACAATACGGACAGCGTCCTCAGGACACCCCCTACGAACACTCCCCGGACACCGCGAGTGTTCTTAGAAGCGTCTTCAGAACACCACCATCTTGTTTATTTGCGAACATTTCAGGACACCGCAAGTGTTCTTAGGACACATTCAACTTGACAGAGAACAATACGGACAGCGTCCTCAGGACACCCCCTACGAACATTCCAGGACACCGGGAGTGTTCTTAGAAGCTTCTTCAGAACACCACCATCTTGGTTATTTGCGAACATTTCAGGAGACCGCGAGTGTTCTTAGGACACATTCAACTTGACAGAGAACAATACGGACAGCGTCCTCAGGACACCCCCTACGAACACTCCCCGGACACCGCGAGTGTTCTTAGAAGCGTCTTCAGAACACCACCATCTTGTTTATTTGCGAACATTTCAGGACACCGCGAGTGTTCTTAGGACACATTCAACTTGACAGAGAACAATACGTACAGCGTCCTCAGGACACCCCCTACGAACACTCCCCGGACACCGCAAGTGTTCTTAGAAGCGTCTTCAGAACACCCCATTTTGTTTATTTGCGAACATTTCAGGACACCACGGGTGTTCTTAGAACACATTCAACTTGACAGAGAACAATACGGACAGCGTCCTCAGGACACCCCCTACAAACATTCCAGGACACCGGGAGTGTTCTTAGAAGCGTCTTCAGAACACCACCATCTTGTTTATTTGTGAACATTTCAGGACACCACGAGTGTTCTTAGGACACATTCAACTTGACAGAGAACAATACGGACAGTGTCCTCAGGACACCCCCTACGAACACTCCCCGGACACCGCGAGTGTTCTTAGAAGCGTCTTCAGAACACCACCATCTTGTTTATTTGCGAACATTTCAGGACACCGCAAGTGTTCTTAGGACACATTCAACTTGACAGAGAACAATACGGACAGCGTCCTCAGGACACCCCCTACGAACACTCCCCGGACACCGCGAGTGTTCTTAAAAGCGTCTTCAGAACACCCCCATTTTGTTTATTTGCGAACATTTCAGAACACCGCGAGTGTTCTTAGGACAAATTCAACTTGACAGAGAACAATACGGACAGCGTCCTCAGGAAACCCCCTACAAACACTCCCCGGACACCTCGAGTGTTCTTAGAAGCATCTTCAGAACACCCCCATTTTGTTTATTTGCGAACATTTCAGGACACCGCGGGTGTTCTAAGAACACATTCAACTTGACAGAGAACAATACGGACAGCGTCCTCAGGACACCCCCTACGAACATTTCAGGACACCGGGAGTGTTCTCAAAAACGTCTTCAGAACACCCCCATTTTGTTTATTTGCGAACATTTCAGGACACCGCGGGTGTTCTTAGAACACATTCAACTTGACAGAGAACAATACGGTCAGCGTCCTCAGGACACCCCCTACGAACACTCCCCGGACACCGTGAGTGTTCTTAGAACAGTTTCACTTTGCTTGCGAACAAAACGGACACATATTGAGTCCTTAGAACACCCCCTAGTGAGTTTATTTAGAGCATTTCAGAACACCCGTGATGTCCACAAACAAATCGAACACAAAAAGAAAGTCTAACACATAAAAAACACAACTTTCATCCTATCTCATACACTCCCACCCTCCCCAAACACTCCTACACACCAACACACTCTACAAAATACACATTTTGAACAAAGTTTCACCATGCTGTCCGCGGACGTCCGCGAATCCAAGATGGCGGGCGTTACCGAAAAATCTGACGCGCTTCACGCTCCATGCCATCCAATCAGCGAACACGTTGCATGTCCGCGAACATCACGCAAGACGATTGGCCAATCAGGACACTGTCCGCGGAGCGAACAGGGAAGTGTGTCCGCGAACCGAACACAGATATCACTAATTTTTTTTTACCTACTTTTTGGTCATTTTAAAAAAAACTACTGGATGGATTTTCACCAAATTTGCAAAAGCACGCTCTTGGGACCAAGCCACTGCTCCTGGTCCAAATTTGGTGGAAATCCGTCCAGCGGTTTGGGCTGTAGGCGCGAGCAACATTTTTTTACCATTCAGTCTATGGGGAAAAAAAAGTTTTGGGACCCCCCCTATAACTTTGCCCCCCCTGGACGAATCCTCACCAAACTTTGCAAAATAATTCAGAGTGACCCAAATACTTTTTTTGCAAAGTTTGGCGAGGATCCGTCCAGGGAGAGCGAAGTTATAAGCCACCCAAAAAGTGCTCTTCCTATGGAAACAGCAACTTAACCATAACTACATGGCCACTACCGTGGCCATGTAATATATATATATATATATAAATATATATATATATATATATATATATATATATATATATATATATATATATATATATATATATATATATATATATATATATATATATATATAAAGTACACATGAGTTAAGCAAACACAATTCAAGTGCCACATGAGAAGAATTAATGAAGCAATTAAAAGTGCTGTGTGAAGAAAATAAAGTGCCCCGGAGAAGAGACAACCCCCAGCTTCTCTCACAATAGATGTAAGCCTTTACAGTCACGAGCAGAACACAATTCCCATGAAGTGGTGTATTCCAGAAACAGCACTCTGGGAACAATACCTTGCTGTTTTGCAGAAAAATAAGCTAGGCACACGTTCCCATAAAAGTGGAAATTAGAAGCTGAGCTGTGCCAATGTGGCAGTAGTCACTACATTCAAGACCAGCGACCAATGGGTGGTGCAGTGATTATAGCACTTCCTCTGCACTCCTCGTTGTTTAATCACCAGCACTTAACCACAAGTCCCAGGCAACTATCCAGCAAGCAGTGCTCCAGCCCAAAGCTCATGCTCAGCACATGATATATTGCGCTAAAACTATACCAAGGCACTTTTGCCTTCAGCAAATGCCTTCACACTCAACCGGGTGAAGTGGAGAGAAAGGGACCTTCCCCTGCAAGCCACAGTGGCTGCAATCGTGTCCATGCCCCTTCTGCCATTACAAAGTGTCTCCGGAAAGGTGTACTACTATCTGACGCGACCAGCCAATTGCACTCCTCTGATGCCAAAAGTACATGAAATGGTGGTGGGGAACCCAGGGCTGCATGGGAACAACTAAGGACTCCTATCTGTTCAACAGTCCCAGAGGTCTTGGCTGCCACTCTGCTTTGTTCTAGTGCTCCAGTGCGCTGTGAGCATCTGTATGTTCCTCTAATAACACTCTGGATCCCCCAGCATCATCATCAGCCTTAGCATCAGCAGTGGGGTCAATCTGAGCTCAATCCCCATCAAATCAGTATCACTTCTACTAACAATCTGGATCCCCCAGCATCATCATTAGCTTTAGCATCAGCAGTGGGGTCAATCTGAGCACAATCCCCATCAACTCAATATCACTTCTACTAACTAACACTCGGGATCCCCCAGCATCATCATCAGCCTTAGCATCAGCAGTGGGATAGATCTCAGCTCAATTCCCATCAAATTAGTATCACTTCTACTAACACTTTGGATCCCCCAGCATCATCATCAGCTTTAGCATCAGCAGTGGGGTCAATCTGAGCTCAATCCCCATCAAATCAATATCACTTCTACTAACACTCTGGATCCCCCAGCATCATCATCATCTTTAGCATCAGCAGTGGGGTCAATCTTAGCTCAATCCCCATCAAATCAATATCACTTCTACTAACACTCTGGATCCCCCAGCATCATCATCAGCTTTAGCATTAGCAGTGGGGTCAATTTGAGCTCAATCCCCATCAAATTAGTATCACTTCTACTAACACTCTGGATCTCCCAGCATCATCATCAGCTTTAGCATCAGCAGTGGGGTCAATCTGACCTCAATCCCCATCAACTCAATATCACTTCTACTAACTAACACTCTGGATCCCCCAGCATCATCATCAGCTTTAGCATCAGCAGTGGGGTCAATCTGAGCTCAATTCCCATCAAATTAGTATCACTTTGACTAACACTCTGGATCCCCCAGCATCATCATCAGCCTTAGCATCAGCAGTGGGGTAAATCTGAGCTCAATCGCCATCAAATAAATATCACTTCTACTAACACTCTGGATCTCCCAGCATCATCGCCAGCCTTAGCATCAGCAGTGGTGTCAATCTGAGCTCAATCCCCATCAAATCAATATCACTTCTACCAACACTCTGGATCTCGCAGCAACATCATCAGCTTTAGCATCAGCAGTGGTGTTGATCTGAGCTCAATCCCCATCAAATCAATTTCACTTTTACTAACACTCTGGATCTCTCAGTATCATCCTAAGTTTTAGCATCAACAGTAGAGTCAATCTGAGCTCAATCCCCATCAAATCAATATCACTTCTACTAACACTCTGGATCTTAGCAGTGGGGTGAATTTGAGCTCAATCCTCATCAAATCAACACACTTGTTTACTTTGTGTATCTGAGCATAGGGGAGTCTGAAAGGAAACTTGAAAGAGCATCATTGTTTTTTTGTAGAATTATTCAATTCATTAAGCAATAAAAAGAAGTCTTCATTTTAATTTAAACTTAATACAATAATATACAGTGCAAAAATGAGAAACATTTGGCTCCACGATAATATCATTCAACTAGTGGAGCATTGAAAGACATGATAGCCTTTTGAAATTACTTTAAAGCACACACAGTCCTAAAGAAAATGCACACAAAATAATTTGGATGAAAGTGGAACCTGTTTTAATTGTGCTCCCCGGATGATGATAGAGATAAAGGCAAAATAAGTACTGTGTCCAATTGTAAGCTAAGCATTAGTGTATGTTGCATTTTACGTCGTGCACTACAACCACTAGCTGCCATGTAGGAACCTTTCTACAACGTTACATGCCCAGCTATGTTAATTCATTTAGGCTATTTCTTCAAAGTCGTGTGACCCAATGGGATGGCTCCAATGATCACCAGAGGTCCTTGGGTTCATGCTTATGCGTAATGAGATATGTTCAATCACTATAAAAAAAAAGACGCATCTTATCTCTGGCAAGCAGCTGAAAAAATGATGTATCTACCATGATGGAGCTCCAAGGGGATAATGCAGTAAAGTGGCAGATTTGGTTTCCTTGGCAACGTACTGTAGGATTCTGCGTGGCCACATGGACTTAACATTGAAGCCTAAAAACATTAGACAATTGTTCAGCGCAGGCAAACGAACATGATAACCTTGCTTTAATTAATTCAACACGTATTTTAGAAAGAAAGAAGCAGTTGGCTATTTGATAGGCATGCACACATACAAATGCCACTAAGCTATTGGAATAGGCAGGCCCAGGAAGACAGCAACAGGCCAGAGCACACCAAGGATTACATTCAAGTCCACTTTCATATTTCTTGAAGATGTGTCTTCCTTTACCAAGTCAGGATTGTGTAGAAACTACATTGTAGCCTTCTGGACATTTCAGTGGAACCAGATGTGGCATGTGGGTTTTCGGGCTGTACATGGTCTGCGACACAATACATGATCAATTTGACTGGTTAAAAAATCATATTAATTGAGAGTCATATACACTGTTAGAAAACATTGGCAATTCTATTGCTTTGGCTTTGTAAATGCAGAAGGTACGGCTTTATTGGAAAGCACCCATGGATCAAATGTATATGACATATACTTTTGCCAAGATAGACATATTGGGGGTCATTATGACCCGGGCGCAAAGGGATACCGGGCACCGGTAATGACACTGGTGCCGGTAATCCCTTTGCGCCCTATTCCGAGGTCCATTTGCGGGTCCTTCCTTAACGCCTGGTTTTAGCAGGCGTTAAGGACGGGACCCACAAAGGGATACCGGGGTCAATAACGGTACCGTAATTTACGGTACCGTTATTGCCGCCTTCCCATTGAGCCCTATGGGGGCTTGAATGGGAATGGGGAATGGCATTTCAAATGGGGACTTACCGGTCCCGCAAAGGGCGGAATGGACCGGTAAGTCCCCATACCACCACGTTGGTACCGGTACCGGTATTGGTGCTAGTCATGGCGCTAATAGAGCCATGACTAGCACCAACCTCGGAATGAGTGCCACTGGCTCTTTTAATACCTATTATTGTAGATTTTTGTATAGCCATTAATCCCTGGTACCTCACACACACACACACACTAGTGCCCCCTCATTCAAACACATTCTGACACACATAAATGCACAGACGAATACACATTTGTTTGGAACACGTACATTGTGCAGCCAATACAATCTTTTTCAGTGTAACACACTGTTGGTAAATACCACACACTGATTTAGCAAAGGGAAGGCATACCTCACCCCCCACTCTACACCAGCTTTATACAACTTTGTCACAACCATTGCACCAGAGGTACCGATGTGGTTATAGAAGAAGGTCAACAACATACCTTGCAAGCTTTCTGTGGTGGGATATACTCTTCAAGTAGTGCTCCACCGAGCTGTTGGGCCCTGGATTTATCTTCTTTTAAAAAATAACTAGAAAGAAAGAGTTATTTGGGTGTGTACTT